>NC_066889.1:9907544-10228044 GCF_022985175.1 Labeo rohita | reverse complement strand
GTTAGGGTTTGTCGAAAAACTCCCATCTCATTTTCTCCTCCAACCTCAAAATCATCCTACATCGCTGTGTAAGTACAGACCCAGTGTTTACAAAGTGAACGTGCGAAGAAGGTCAAACACCCTTTACAAAAAAAAAGGTAAAACAGTGATGTAGGACGATTTTGAAGTTGAAAAAGAAAATGAAATTTTCAACCTACCCTAACAGTCTTGAACCGGAATACGGAGTTCACGCAGAGCTAGACGAGAAAAGCATTTGAGGTTAAAAAGTATATAGATTGTCTATTTTATTAGAAAATAACCGACCGTTTCACTAGATAAGACCATTAGAGCCATTTGAAGCTGCATTTAAACTGCATTTTGGAAGTTCAAACTCATGGGCACCACTTAAGTCCACTATATGGTTTTCCTCAAAAAACATAATTTCTTCAGGACTGAAGAAAGAAAGACATGAATATCTTAGATGATAAGGGGCTGAGTATACTACCTGTAAATTTTTGTCCTGGAAGTGAACTTCTCATTTAAAGATGAGCCAACATAGAGTCTGGAGTTTCATGAAAACTGTATTTTTCTGTCTAACAGATAATTCTCAGTCTAAAAATACTAGCATAATGCTCTACAATTAAGTCTATATAGTAATTTACTAAACTCAGCAGTTCCATAACACTGCTACATTGTGAATGCAGAGAACAACGACTTGTCCTGTTATTCCCTTATCCAGAATGGTTTAAATGCCAGAGAACTAGAAGTCAAAACTCTGATTGTCTGTGGCTAGAGCAGTGGCATGACAGTCAGTTGAGAACATCAGAAAGTGTTTTGTGAAGATTTCTGTGGACGACAAGGACTGACATAAAGTTTCCAAATTATGAACTTTTGTAAACATTTCTACGAATGAATTGAAAACACAGTAACAGTTTTGCGGTTATTTCAGTGAGGTTTCAGACTGAATGGCCAATGATCAGACTGGCTGTAGCTGTCACTTCTGTCAGTGTGAAAATGGTGAACACAGCTTTGCTTTAAATAGCCTGTTGCAGTGCAGGTGTTAAGTTGACACTCATGGGAACCACTTCCAGTGAACTGATGCACACTGGTGCTGGGGGAAGGGCTCACTCAAGAGTGTTGCACTTTTCTCTCGAGAATCTGCTAAGTACATGTTGAAAAACTCAAAACAAACAAGGGTTGTCATCAGTTCATAAAAGCTGCTTACAAGGAACTTGTTGTGTCTTGACATTTGGTAGCCTGGTGTATTTCAACACACACCTACATAAGTAAAAAAATAAATAAATAATAAAAAAAAAAAACTCCAGCAAAGCCAAGTGGTTAATGTATCTGAAACACCAAATTCCCTGTTGAAAAATCCAGCATGCGCTGGTTAGGTATGTTTTGGAAGCATGGCTGCAAAAAAAAAAAAAAAAAAAAAATGTACAGATAATGTACTCAGCCCCTTGTCATCCAAGATGTTAATGTCTTTCTTTCTTCAGTCTCATAAAGACATTTCAGGATTTTTCTCCATATAATGGACTTCTATAGTGCCCCGAGTTTGAACTTCCAAAATGCAGTTAAAATGCGGCTTCAAACGATCCGAAATGCGGTTGTAAACGATCCCAGCCGAGTCTTATCTAGCGAAACGATCGGTTAATTTCATTTTAAAAAATACAATTTAAATACTTTTTAACCTCAAACGCTTGTCTTGTCTTGCTCTGCCTGAACTCTATGTATTCTGGATCAAGACAGTTAGGGGTATTTTCTCCCTCAACTTCAGAAATCATTTCAAAATCATCCTACATCACTGTAGTAAGTACCGACCCAGTTTTTGCAAAGTAAACGTGCAAAGAAGATCAAACACCCTTAACAAAAAAGGTAAAACAGTGATGTAGGATGATAAAAGTTTGACATTATAAAGTATAGAAATTGTAACCGATCGTTTCGCTAGATAAGACACTTCTTCCTTGGCTGGGATCATTTACAAACACATTTGGGATCGTTTGAAGCCGCATTTAAACTACATTTTGGAAGTTCAACCTCGGGGCACCATTGAAGTCCACTACAGTAGTCAACATTTGAAGTGGATCAAAAAAGTTCATCAAAGTTGTCCTAAGACAAGAATGGGTATTGTTTTGGTTGTTTTTGGACAACTTTGATGAAAGGTTTTGATCCACTTCAAATGTTGACTACTGTATATGAAGAAAAACCCTGAAATGTCTTCCTCAAAAAAACTATTTCTTTACGACTGAAGAAAGAAAGACATGAATATCTTGGATGACGGGGGGTGAGTACATTATCTGTAATTTTTTGTTCTGGAAGTGAACTTCTCCTTTAACCAATTAAAAAAAAAAAAAAAAATGCAGCTTTCAGACACAATATATTTTATACAAAAATATACAAAATATTTTTCTTATTTTAATAGTTTGTTTGAGGCGGTTTTTGTGGTGTAATGTTAATGACAAATGTCCAGAGTGCATTATTGTAATGCGAGGGTACATCAAAATGATTCAAAATTATCCCTGCTTGTCAAAATGCACGAACACAAATCTCTTCTCTTGCAGGTGGATTCTCTTCACTCTCACACAAAATGGACGTGCTTTCTATCGCTTAATTATGCGCGCTCAAAAACATAAATAATTGTATATGACAACGGATGTAAATCTGTATTTACATAGCATAAGAGTAGTAAATGTATCTGTCTCACACATGTCCGGCATTGTCCCGCAAAATCACATCTATTGTCCTGCAACAGATATATTGGCAGGTGGTCACCCTAGACTAGCTCTGCGTGAAGTCTTTGTATTTCGGTTCATGACAGTTAGGGTATGTTGAAAACTCCCATCTCACTTTGTACCGACCCAGTGTTTACAAAGTGACCATGCAAAGAAAGGTACAAAAAAGGGTAAAACAGCGATGTAGGACGATTTTAAAGTTGGAGATTTTAAAGTCCTAAGCTAGTTGCTTAGGACCAGCTTAGGACAAGCACATGACCAGCTAAGGACCAGCTTTAACCAGCTCAAACCAGCATCTGCTTCAAAACATACCTAACCAGCATATGCTGTTTATTTCAACAGGGTTTGCATTATTTCAGATCTTTAGAGGTTCATTATTTATGAACATGCATACAGCAACCTATCCTAGATTCCAATCTAGTGATGATTTTTGTCTTGCTGAAATATTAGTAGACAAAAGCATGTCATCTGTAGTATTTGAGGGGTGGAGAGCTTTAGCAGAGCACAATGAAAAGCCAGCGAGGTGTGATCATTAATAATGCATTTGCAGCTCAGCAAACAATTCCTTAAAGGATTCTCAGTCAATACCATCTCATTTAGTTGCAATTCCACATTACCTGGAATACAAAAAGGGCAGATAATAAATTGGCCAATAATCAGTTGAATATTTTATACTTTGCAGCAAAGGTTCAGGTCTGTTGCCTCATATTGTGTTTAAAATGTTCACAAGATGTGCAATTACATTTTCAGAGTGGGATTTTTACCAAATGCTTCAAAGGGACGTAAGAGATAACATTTTTCGTTAAATGTTACATTTTGTTTGTGTTTGTAAAAAAGTAATACAGCTTCCTATCAGTTTAATATGCTGAAACTATAAGTTGGTTTCCTCAAAAAGTGTAAACACTGTGGCTCTGTAGTGCTTTCAAAACATTATTTTATTTGAGCACCCAAACCATCACGTTGAGCCACACTGACTCAACACATCACTTGAGGACTGTCCAGAAAATTAGTTTGCAAAGTCATTATTATTTTGGGACACCCTTTTGGTGTGCGTTATTAGAGCAGAAACTACACGGAAAGCACATTTTGAGTAAACAAAAGTGATGCCATGTCTTATTTCCATTATTTTTATTTAATAGAAACAAACTTTTTCTGTGACTGACTCATATTAAGACAGATCGAACATTCAAGGCCATATATGATTATCAAATCTATAAACAAGCAAAATGTAAATTTTTGCATTCATTAATAAAGATGACATCTGTATTATTTTCAAAAGACAAATAATAAAAACATTCTGTTTAATATGCCTCTACAAATAAGATCAAAGCATGTAATCAGTCTCTCAGTGCGTATCGTGCGCCATTGAAGGAATAAAAAGAGGTGCTCCAAGCTGGACTAGTGGAAATGGACGCTACAACAAAAACATTGCTCTATTTGTTTCTCAATTACTTTTTCAGTAGTGAGACAAATTAGGATTGAAACATGGAGTGAAAGATCTTTACAGATAAAGGAGTGGCTCACAGTGGTTTCCTCATTATTCTAGGTCAACATGTCCCAAAGACAGCAGCAACACAGAGCCGTCCAGCATGCAGTTAGACATGCCTGCTCTCCAGAATCATCCCGCCTTCCCTGCTCCACGACGTACACTAAAGAAAAAACGCAGAGATGGAGAAAAACACTGCAGCAGTATGAACTTTGCAAGTTTATTGCAAAGCAGATTATAAATTACATGTTTTCAAATTGGTCTCAGAGGGTTTTCGCTGTATGCTAATGTTCATTAGACTTTTCATTTACACCTAATTAAAATCTAGCTGAATATTTAATTAACATGTAATTTAAAAACCAAGCAGGTCACAGAAGCTAAACAATTTAATTATGTAATTTAAACAGCTAAAAACATAATGTACTGTAATCTTCTGACTTGTGTTAACCTCTTATTAAACTTTTTAAAATGAAGAACACCAAGAAAGACAATAACGTACGTACAACTAACTGTCGCAGAAACTATGAGCAACAAACATTTCCACTAACTATGCTAGCTGTGTTGTGTAAATCTGTTGACCTCACTGTGACAAATGAGGATGTTTATGAGGAAGTTAGACTAGGTTAAGATAATGTGTAAATGATCTTACCAGTGTTTTTAGGCGGTTCCCCATACGCTGGGCCTCCATACTGTGGTTGTGGGTACCCCTGGTATCCAGGCTGGACTGGGTATGACCCAGGGGGGCCAGGAGGGTAGTTTGGGTAACCAGGGTTGGGTTGGTCAGTTTGGACTGGATATCCTTGGTATGGCTGTGCAGGGTATCCCTGAGGAGGATATCCTTGAGGAGGGTATCCAGGAGCGGTGGGAGGTGGGTATCCTGGAGCGGTGGGACCAGGCCCTGTGTAGGGGGGAGGCTGCTCGTAATTCATCTGCACACTGCAGATGAGGGGCTACTGGATGAGAGCAATGAAAAAAAATAAAATATACAACATGTTTAAGACGTATCAAGTGCCAAGTCAAGTGCACATTTTTAAACTTACAAAATATATTACTTAGCAGTTAAGAGTTATTACAAAATCTTTAAAATGAATTAAGAAAAGTTAATTCAAAAGTGCACTCATTCAATTTTTTTTAGTATTTTTTTAAGATATCTCTTCTGCTCACCAAGCCTGCATTTATTTGATCCAAAATACAGCAACAACAGTAACATTTTTTAAATATTTTTACTATTTAAAAGAACTGTTGTCTATTTGAATGTATTTTAAAATGTAATTTATTCCTGTGATTTCAAAGCTGACTTTTTAGCATCATTACTCCAGTCACATGATCCTTCTGAAATCATTCTAATATTCAGATTTGCTGCTCAAAAAACATTTATGATGATGATTATTATTATTATTATTATTATTTATAATTCTATACAGTATTCTATATAGTATCATTTATAATTCTATAGTAGAATATTTCAGGTTTCTTTGATGAATACAAATTCCAGAAGAACAGCATTTATCTGAAATAGAAAATATAGAACATTATAAATGTCTTTATCATCACTTCTGATCAATTTAAAGCATCCTCACTAATTAAAAGTATTAATTTCTATCATTTCTTCCCTGACTCCATTAGACTGACTCCAAGCTTTTGGATGGTATAGTGTATAATGTTACAAAAGCTTTTTATTTCAGATAAAGCTGATCTTTGGATCTTTCTATTCACTAAAGAGTCCTGAACTAATGTACTCAACTGTTTCTCTGTTTTCATGATTCTTGAACAGAAAATCAGCACATTAGAATGATTTCTGAAGACTGGAGTAATGATGCTGAAAATTTAACTTTGATCACAGGAATAAATTACATTTTAAAATATATTCAAATAGTAAGCAGCTATTTTATTTTATTTTTTTAATGAGCTTTCAGTGTTGGGAAGTAACTAGTTACATGTAACAGAATTACGTAATTTAATTAGGAAATAAATGTAACTGTAATTAGTTACAGAAAAATGTGTAATTAAATTACAGTTAAATGTTAATGATTACAAAGGGGGTTGATTTTTTTTTTTTCACACACACCAACATACAGATTTAATTGACTTTTCCAAAACTGCATTGATTGCTCTAAAATGAGACACCAATGTTTCAGGAGTTTAGGACACAGAATAGGACAGATGCCTGTTCTTAACTGTTTTATTTCCTATTTGGGTTTCCAAGGCATTGTTAGATGCCAGTGTTTCCTGTCATAACTATGCAAGCATTTGATTTCAAAACCAGTATCATAGCTATTTAACTATTTTGTGTTATGATTTCAAATCCGTATTTAACCTCAGAATGATCTCAAAGTAAATAAGAGGTGTTCTGAATTTGTGTGGCTGTGCTTCAAATTAAATTATTACACGGCTCTGTGCAATGCTTGATTCTGATTGGTCAGTCATGACATTCCAAGGTATGTTATTCCCCAATAACAACTGGTAAAAGCTAATAACACAGACTCAACCGGGCAACTTAAGTCGGCGTTATACGCTTGATAGTTTTTCTTGATGGAAACTTTGCGTTTGGTTAGCTAATAAAATACTGAAACTCAATTCAATATTATGTGTACAATTTCTTAATTCTGTCACCCTGCCACTTGCTAGCAACTGATTTCTTCATGGAAGCTTTGTGTTCAAATATTTCAACTCAGATCAGTGTTTTTTGTCTAATTATTTACTTTTGCGGCAAGCAGCTGTGTAATACATCCAGCCAGTTGTTATTGCAAAATAAAGATGTATATTATCCCTTACTTATTATAATCTTAATTCAAGTGATAAAGTTTGACAGTAATCAGTGTTGAGTGCTACTGTAAGGTTAACTCTGCCTGGTTTAAATGTTTTAAAATGATTAACAGTTGAAAATATTAGAAATTTAGAAAAGTAATCAAAAGTAAGTTACATAAGTTAAATAAGTTACAATACTTAAAGTAATTGAAAAGTTACACTACTTATTACATTTTAAATAGAGTAACTTGTAATCTGTAACCTATTACACTTCCAAAGTAACCTTCCCAACACTGTTTCTCTTTCTAAACAGTATTGATATGCAGTTTTCAAGAAATAAACATTTTAACAAGTAGACCTGAACGGCATGATTCAGTTTGACAGAATACAATGAATATAGTACAGTCATACAGATACTTCATTCACATCAAATTAAGAATTGCATTTAGAGAAAAAACAATGTTGGAAAAAAGAGGCAGTCTCTTTACTAGATTCAATATGATACATTGATCTGAATCAGTGGATGCATCATATTGTCATCATTTGTAAACATCACCTAGTAGTATATGGGCCAAAAACACCTCATTATATATGATCAGTGAATATCAAGCCTCATGAACAGGAATATTCTGTCAACGGAAATGGCTTCAACACTTACAACAGCAGTGAGTGAAATGAGAGTATTTGATCGAGCTGAAGTCAAACAGGGCTCTCTTGACTCAGCGATGGTAAATTATTAACTTAATGGCTCTTAATGGAACAAACTGGCAATGCATTGCTCAAACAACACTGAGACAATGATGAATGAAATGACTGATACACACTGAGCAAACTGATTTTAAACAGTGCGTGCTTTCTTAAAAAAATGATTGGCGTTAATCTGGACAATATTTTCAGAGAATCATAATTCATTAATTATGCTCTGAAATCGCAAAAAAGTAAAATTTAACAGGGACATATTCACTTACATGTATTACACTTAAGTAAATATTAAAGTATGTTTTAGGTACCTCCAGAATAGAGGCCATGGGTCCAACACATAGCAGACTGATGTTTTTATAAATAAATGAATTATTCACACAATTTCGTGAGTATAAAGTTATTCAAAACATTGCACTAACACCCTCTGATAATTAAAGGGCAAATGACTAATCAAAATATCGTCACAGTACACTCTGATAACTAAGAGACACCAACTGAAATCAGGTGACTCTGACAGAAGAACTGAACTAATGATTTTAAAAAAAGAGGAAAAACTCCAATACATTGTTTTTGACGTATACATGCAAGTTATACATTTACAAACCTCACTTGTCTATGACAGTGAATGCAGTAGTGTTACAGAAACTGCAGTAATAATGAGAATCAGGGGACTGCTCTGGATCGGACTCATTCACAACAAGAAGACATTGTTCACCTGCTACCAAACAAAGGTCAGGATCTTATTCGCCGACGCGAATAAATGTGCGACACATTATGAGAAAACAGTAGTTTACACTACAAACACAAAACTTCAGTAATCATGAAATACGTTTAATCTTCCACGACTCACAATAATAGAACAACATCATATCATAATGGATAAAGACAAAAAAAAACATTTCAATTTTGGTGCGCCATACTATGTTTAGAGGAAATGGAGGGGCGATAAGACCCTGAAGACCAACCCTACCATTTAGTAGTCAATGTTTCACAGGACCAACAAACAAATATATTCGCTAGCAAAGAGACTAAATAATACATAGAAAGAAAGAATTAAATAATTAATTAGCTAACGTACATTTTCACAAGAAAAGCCAGAGAAATTGTTCTTTTTTACCTTTGAAAGAAAAAGGAGATTCTTTTCAGCGAATTTCTCTGATACTTCCTCGTTTGTATTTCAGTGTTTTGTTGTTTTATTATTTCCTCGCCAATGTCGGCCGTAAACAGCTGAAGCCGCAACCACGAACAAAATAACGCTTCTCGATTAGGTCAGAACGAACGCGGTGATGTCACGTCGACAGCGGTGCGCGGATCAGCTGACTGCTATACAGCAAAGCGTGGAGCGGAACCAAGTGACCCCGCCTCTGTAAGCATGCGTCACTACCACACAAGAAATAGCATGGTCATTTGGTTGTCACGAGGTTTGCTAACAGACCGTTTCCTCTATTACTAATGATAATATAGGATAAGATAATATGCCCGACTTTCAGAATTGCTCTGGTTACTCTCAGGCACTTAAACGTTACTCATTTTACCTTGATTACACAGTGGCAAGGTAATTAACATGTTTTTAAACATCTTTTCACATTTTAATTACCTATTACTGTAATTTTATGTAATAAACAAATATGTGATAAACCAAGTAATAAACAAAACCTTACAGAATGTATAATCTGTATTTGGTAGTAATTAAAAAAAAGGATAACTGGTTTTAATTAAGGAACTGTTTTTGTTAGGTAAAGGAATCTTACAAAAACCAGCAGGACTGAGGGAAATTTATTCATTTCATCATTTGTGATGATTAAATTTAAGAGGAACAAAACAACCGTTAACATTAACATTACATACCGTTTAAACCACAATATCTTGACTCTGTGCTTGTGGAACAAAGTAATATAATGTTATAACAGCTGCTTTGTCTCCAAGTGTTTGTATCCTTATCTATCCTTAAATGACACTTATATAAAGTTTCCAGTTTATTATATAACAGTAAAAACTGTAATAATAAAAAAAAGATTTTCGCAAACTTCCTGTCATATTCATATCGCATTCTTTCATCCTCAAATAAATGTGAGTTATTTATTTTCTTAACAGGAAAAAGAGAGAACAGCAGACACTGGGGATATCATCTATTCCTTTATCAAACATTAATGTCTTCAACTTGTCATTTACATAAAGTAATACTTTAGGAAAGAAACACAAAGTCAAGGCCAGACTCAGTAACCCGCAGTGCAATTCGCACAAAAACACAAAGGTGAAATACCTGTTGGCTATAATAAATGTATACTTCTACATCAAACAAAGCGGCTGGACTGGTAAAAAGCATGGATCTGTTTCAGGACTGTGAAATATTAAAATGCTGAACACATAAAACTCTGACTTCTTCTGGAGTTTGGGATATAGTTGTTGCCTTAATGAAAGACAGTCTGCCTCCATCGTTTATCATGCTGGAAGGGCCAGAGGCTGTCCCGTATGGCAGTCTTGAAAGGGGTGGCTTCTACACTCAGGCCGAGGAGCTCCAAACGTGAGCATTCTAACTGGGCGTTTTGCGGCCTTTGGGCCCCTGCTCCAGCAGGCTGCTCTGTCATCTACGCATATAAACATATCAAAATGAATCATAGCAAAACCAAAGTAGGGAGAAAAGATTTATTCAACCAGAAAGCATTTTCACATGAACAGACCACATTCTGCATAGCTATAATATGCATGTGGTTTTAGGCACTGTAAATACAGACTGTAGGAAGGACTTTTCAGCTTTTTGTTTACTCACTGGTATTAGATGACTGCTGGGCAGGTTGAAAGCATCTGCAATTGCACAGGCTATTTCATATTTGGTCATCTGCTCTTTAGCAGAATAATGGAAGATTCCACGCAGTGACGGGTCCTGAGGGCAACAGAAATATGCTGTATTGAAATGAATGGTTTAACAGCTCCAGTAGATCATATAAAGTGCATGCATTTTCTACACAGGGACGACAAAGTTTAATCCAGCTCTTGACCTAAACTGAGCTTGCTATGAAGTATACAACAAGCGGCACACCTGAAGGGCTCTCTCAGCCATGTTCCGACAGACACGTGCCACATCATTAGTGTAAGTGGGGAAGCGTTGCTGACAGTGGTCTATGGTGCAGCTCTCGGCTCCCTCCTGAACACGGTCCCACAGCACAGTCACTGCGCTCTCTTCAACCTTCTCCACCTCTCCAAACAAAATGGGCACTCGTAGTACAGCTGCGCCTGACAAAGAACAGAAATTTGTTTTTATGCTCTCCTAATAATACAGTAGTCAAAATTTGAAGCGGATCAAAAGTTGTCCTAATCAAATCAAATTTGTCCTAAAACCAAAACAATACCCGTAACTTTTTTGATCCACTTCAAATGTTGACTACTGTAAATTAGCAGGCTTGCCTCTATAAATAAAAATAAAGCCTATACTGTATCTTATTTGATTTGCAAATTTCTAAGGCCTCTAAATGATCAACATAATCAAAACGTCACTGAAAAACCTGTTGTACACAATCTACTTCATGCCCTTTGTCGTCTGATTGATTGTTTATGCTTTTTTGAAAGTAAAGGGCGTTTTAGTATAATTCTAATAAATGTCCCCCTTAGGTTGTAGTACATGTGTCTTTCTGGTGTGAAATCTTTACTATATATAAAGTGAATGTAAGAATTCTTTTATATTGTTAGAAATAGTTTACTTGATTATCTATACATATCCATTCACCAAAAGGCTACCGAGAAATGTTTATTTGTATATCTCTCAATCATATTTGTATTGCATTGCATTACGTTTTGTCCCGACAATAAAAACTAAAGAGATTTGATCATAAAACAAAAAATTTAATGGAGTGTCTATTTACACTAAGTGCAAATAGTGTGCCTTGTTGGCAGAGGCTTTTTATACTAACTCCGCCCACCAACGTGTGATTGGGTTAGTCAACACTACAAAAGACGAGAGCTCAACAACAGTACCAGTGGTGTAGATGGTAAAATGTGTGGCGTAGTTATTCTTGACACATTTATTTTTAATAAAAATTAAGGACTTTATCAAAAAGTTAAAAATAAACTATTGGGTAGGGTTAGGGTAGGTGTACTACAATACTGAGGTGCAGATAGCTGCTGTCAAAATGTAAATATTATCATACACAGAGTGACAACTGATATGCAATGATATCCAAGTAGTCAGTTATGCTGTTATAAAGATCACTCTGATTTACATTACAAGCTATAAGAATTCCATCTCACTTTTTGGTCATATAAATAATATCTGCACAAAACCGCATACTTTTGTTTGGACCTCTGAATAAAATTAAGGCATTTTTCCTCAAGTATCAGCTTTGCATTGTTTTATATCATAATATATATAAAAATACATAAGCAAACTTTTTTTTTAATGTTTTGTATAAACCTTAAAAATAGTTTTCTTACTATTAATTTATATGTCAGGCTTTACATGGTTACATTTATTTATATATATATATATATATATATATATATATATATATAATTTTTTTTTGTTTTGTTTTTTTTCCCCCAGAAAAAAAAAATAAAATAAAATAAAATAAAATATATATATATATATATATATATATATATATATATATATATTTTTTTTTTTCCAGATGTTATTGAAAAACAACATACCTGGGCAGTGTCTGAGAATCTCCCTTTCACCCTCTAGCTTGGACTTCCCATACAAATTCAAAGGATTGGGGGCATCGTTTTCTCCATAGGGAGGATTACGTCCATCAAAAACATAATCTGTGCTGATGTAGATGAGGAAGATGCCACCTGTGGGAAATGATTAACTTTGAGCAATTTTGCATTTATTTTAACCATATCTAACACAGATTTGTCACTTTACTAACCTGCTTCTTTGGCCAAGGTAGAGCATGCATGCACATTCAGGTTCATGGCTGCTTCAGTATGACGCTCCACCACATCTGGCCTCCTCTCAGCAGCACAGTGCACAATGACATGAGGCTAACATTCACAAAATAAATAAAGATACTTTTGACACATTAAACATGTACTGTGAACAAAAGAACATGTGTTGGTTATAGGAGAATAGTAGTGAGTGATCTTATGGTAACAAGTTACCTGAAACTCATGAATGACTCCTCGCACTGCATCTTCATCCAGGAGATTACACTTCAGGAAACTAGGTCGGGCACGGTTGTAGCCACTTCCTAAAGTATCCCAGTCATTGTTCTTGAACTCTTTGTAAACAGCACGGCCCAGTAGCCCTGTTGCACCAGTCACAAGCACACGCCGGTATGGAGTGTAGACTTCATCCTAAATGACAGAACCAAGTAAATATACCCTAATAGTATGCATGTGTAGCTGAGATATGTTGTGCACATTTTCGGGTAAAGTCTTTAAAATGTTTATGGTTCAGAATCTATGCAAAAAGATGTTTATTAAATGTTTGTAATACACAAACAGATGCTTCTCAGATGAAGCAAACTGGGTGAGTGACATGTTTCTTAATGTTAAATTGTTGGATAAATCAATCCATGAAACACATTTTATAACACGTGGTTCCTGTATCTGTTAGATGTTTGTGGCAGATAACAGATGCAATCTGGGTGATGTTTTTTATTAATAATTGATAATCGTTGGAAAAGTCACAATCGTTAATACACAATCGTTGTGTCTATGAAATACGTTATTTTATTTTATTTACTTTAAATACTGAATATAACGATATCAAGTCCGAAATGTGATTGACAATCCAAGAACCAATGAGAGTCGTTCCTCACAGAATCTGGACATTCCCTACAATATCATTGGCCGATGATATCAATTTGCGGGGTCTAATGTCAACTGATGTCGATGAGTAATTCTGTGTAATTGTATATTGTGACTCTTCTTCAAACAGCATGACGAGTGAAGAAAGGTAAGATATTACAAGGTTCCTGATAAGTTTAGAGTTACCTAGTTATCGTCGTGTTGATGAACTGTACTACTGAAGGTAAAGTTTAGGAGTGGAGTACGTGACACTGGACGACATTATTTACCTCAGATGTTGGAATAGTCATTTGTTTTATTGTGTGAGGTAATATAAACGTAATATTTTAATTTTTAAAGACTTTGGTAATTGAAATTAGCCGTTTTGGTTGTTATTGTTAGAAGAAATTCCACTTTTCAGTCCAAGTAGTGGATGTACATTAAGGGATTTATATTTGCAACAGTGAGGATCTTTCGTTTGTATTATACGATAGTTACAGTACTAACTATTGTTAAATAGTTATTCCCTGCGCGTATGGTGATATAAACACTTGGAAACTGCCTAGGAAAATTACATTACATTGGTGTTAAACTAGCATCGCTTTCGGCCTCATGCGTGAGCACACGCCCCTGGCCTTCCTCAGCCAGCTAACCCTCTAAAACAAACAGGAAACCACCTTTTTTACATTTATTAATTATATGATTTGCAAACGTTTGAAAGCTGCAGCCTCACAAGCTGACACTAGAAATTTCTCGATGCTGTTGTGCAGTGGATGCTGAAGCTGTAGGGCTCAGGTGTTTATTAGTCGCTGAAGCGCTGCGTCACCCTCAGGACATTTAGTGGAACTACAGCTGGGTTGGATTTTGGTTGTTTGGTTGTAGAAAGTTCTCTCATTATAGATGTTCACAGTCCATTTACACGTCATTGGCGTAGTTGATATATTTGGTCTTAATATTTTTAATTACATTTTACTGACTTTAAGTTGAATTTGTAGACATGAAATTTGGTTTTCCATTGCTTTATATCTGCTCCCAAGCACATTGTACTGCAACTCGAAATCAAGCGACTTGCACGTAGACACTTTAAAAGGAAACTGGCTAATGGAGTTAACATACAGAGGGTTTGAATTGCACTGCATACCTATCTGTATCACACAGTAGTTTTAATATGCCAAAAATGAAAAATATCATAATAATCACTATCTGTCTAATTTTTCAGGTAGCATTTCATATTCATATTAGTTTAAAGTACTGGTAATCAATTCAAACATGATCAGTTGCGTTCATCTGCTCTTCCGTCACAACTGTAACTAAACTATGCCATACTAACAAGCGATTTTGTATTTCTTTTCGTATTAAACAAGACATTTTTACAAAATGGGTCGCCTTTGATTATAAGGCATTCATTTTGAAATAAAGTTGCATTGGCTTGTATACCATGGAGGTGCTTCCGTAGAAATGGAGCAACACTCTTACCTGAACAAGCTCAACGTGCCCGGGTTTGAAATGTATTTTAAGCTCTTTATCTCTGATACTCATTTCAGTGTGGCTACAGTTATCATATCCTGGAGGAGAGACCTCTATTTGTAATGCGCCACTCAATCCTTAAACCCTCTTGGAACGGCTGGATCGTGCTGTCAAATTAGGCCCGCGTCCGGTGTGATCTATAGAACATACACACGTAACGCTGACGTCTGTTTATGTTCTGCAGATTAGTGGATCTCTATGCCATCCTTGCAGTGTAAACAGCAGCTTTTGAACAAAACAAAGACAAGTGTTCCAGCGCATCATAGCTGCGCAGTTTTGCGCAGTTCTTATGCGGGTGAGTTTCGCTTTAGTTCACGTCAGCTGTTTTATCTGCTGAAGTCTTCCAGTATATAAGAGTGTCATCAGTATCATATGTCTGCATATTCGCAAGCGAATATTAAATAGGAATGACGAAATACTGAAACACTCTATAGGAGTAAAACTTTAAAATAGATTAACGGCAGAATGAAAATGAGTTCCTCAAAATAGACCAAAAGCTTATACAAAGCTAATAGCCATGAAACATTTCCAAACAGCCTAAAATCCTCCATATTTCGTTTTCACTCTGAAACGCAGATTTCTATAATATAAACGTTGTTTGAATAAACCATTTACCAAAGAATATAATTAACTGCTTTATTAGCTTTAAACAGAGACGTAGCTGAAATCTCTGAAGAACATAGGCTATACTGAGGCTACATTTAATCACACAAATGCCATTTAAATCCGTTTAAAATTTACCTGATCATCCCCGTAGTTAAAACCAGGCATATTTGGATTATATGCAGGTGTAGAGTAAAGCCTTTAGCATGAAATGTTATTTCAAGTCCTTGTTCTGCAGCTACAGTGGTGATTTCAGAATAAAAGTCTTGGTCCGTGATAATAAAGAAGTCCCAATTTGTATTTATTTATTTATATTCTTTTTTTTTTTTGTTGTTGTTGTTGTTTCTTTTGAAGAGAAGACTTGATGTTATCGTAGTTAAATTAAGTCATTAACACAAATTGATATTTACTTTTTCGTAGTTTTTTGTTTGTTTGTTTGTTGCTTTGTTAGGGATAGGGTGGGAAGGGGTAACAAATACTGTTACTGGTGTTACTGTTATACTGGTTTACGTTATGTTTGCATGATAAGATGTGTCTTGCCCGTGTATTTAACTGGGCTTTCTTAGTGTGATTGTTATTATGAGAAGGGGGAAAGAAAAAAAAAAAGCTGTTTCCGCCCGGTTTCGAACCGGGGACCTTTCGCGTGTTAGGCGAACGTGATAACCACTACACTACGGAAACCCTACGTTGGGGTTTTCGGTAATGTTTGTTTTCTGAGTGTCCGGTGTTTTAACAAATAATGCTACCTGTCAGATTGTGCTACCAGCACTGTGTTTTTCATACTGTAATGTTATGTTTAGGGTTGGGGTAGGTGTACACGTTAATAAAGCCTCACACAGTATTAATATCATGCTGGAAGCAAAATCTGATAGGTAGCATTTTTCGCTGTCGAATTATGCTACCATCTGATTTAATGGGAGGTAGCAAAATCTGACAGGGTAGCACAAATTGTCAGAACACCGGTCCAACAAATCTATATAGCAATACACTGTAGTACACTATTTCATCCAATTATGCTTTACCGCTTGGAAAGTTGCGCGGAGTTCTGCACATTTTGTTTGGTCTTATTCCTTCTTTTATATTTTGTGGAAACAATATTTTCAGAATTCTAAAATGGCTCAAACGTTCCAAAAAACAGCATTTATTTCAAATAGAATCTTTCGTAAGTATATGAATGTTTTACTGAGACTATTGTTCGGTTTAATGCATATTTGCTGAATAAAAGCATTCATTTATATTAAAAAACACACAGACACATAACCCAAACATTTGAATGATAATATGTCATGGTTTCTGCATAAATAGTAACATTGGTAATAATAAGAAATGTTTCTTAAAAATGCAGCTTAAAAATAATAACAATGGCAGCAATAGAATGATTTCTGAAGAATCACGTGACACCAAAGACAAAGAAGGAGTAATGACTGCTGAATATTCAGCTTTGCATCACAGGAATAAATTGTATATTAAAATGTATTACAATAGTAAACATTTATTTGAAGTTTCTGTATTTTTGAGTACACAAAAGCAACCTTGGTCCACATAAGAGACTTAATTACAAACATTTCTAGGTCATAATGTTTTCAAACTTTTGACAGGTAATGTACTATGAAATATATCAGTAAAGGTAGACAGTAAAACAAAAATGTAGTCAAAACATGTCAATATGCTTTATTCTGAGAAAAAGAAAAAGTTGTTTCCGCCCGGTTTCGAACCGGGGACCTTTCGCGTGTGAGGCGAACGTGATAACCACTACACTACGGAAACTACATGCGTATGTTGGCTTGCATGTGGTCTGATATTCATAGGTGAGAATGAACTACAGCATATTATTCAGTATTACTTCTAATAAGGAAAAAACTAATTTGCTTGTGTATTTTGATTTGTAGCTGCACGTAATTGAGTGTTAGTATTATAGTAAGAACTGATATAAATAGAACTAATATCCATTCTACTGGGAATTTATCACACTAAGGCCATAAAGATACTTTACATGTGAATACAATTGGGAATATCTGGCTATATAGCTTAACTCCATTAGTAATGTTTGACATCTTAGCATACTTAATGTGCGTTTTTGTGGCAGTAACACCCTTCAGTACTCAAGGGGGCAGTATAGTTACCTTCAAATATTTGTTCAACACACCTCAGTACTCAAGAGGGCGGTAGAGTTACCTTCAAATATTTGTTTAACACATGAAAATGACTGGTGTACCCAGAAATATTTGCATTGATACACTTACAGTATATTTAGAGCACGAGAGTGATAAATCTTTCTCCGAAACAAACTGCTGTAATTAAACATTTCCATCTTTTGCCAAATTAAACAAAACATAGCTGAACATAAAACGGTACAGAGTTATTCAGACAATAAGTCATACTAGCCTTTAAAAGTAAAAATGATCAATTTTATTTACACAAACTTCATATAATGCTCATTGAGGATGCAGACAACCCTTCACAAAAACAATGAATAAAATACCAACGTTGTTTTAGTTTATGAGGAATCTTATAAACAGACAAGACTTACAACAATTTTACATGATATCAGTTACCTTTTTCCACCACTCCACTGGTAAGAAATGGAACAAAAGACAGAAAGACGTTTCTTATTGACCAAGTGAAAGAGTTTCCTGAGTACAGATTTGTCCATATGTACACCAGTACAAATCCAGTGCAACGTCCACATTGCGTTCCTCCCTGTAGTACAGGTGAGCCCTTTCATTAAAAACATCCAGTTGAACTGGCAAAGCATACTCCCTCCATGTAGCGCATTCAGTGTCCTTTAGGGCTGAGATGGGTGCTTGGCTTTGTCACCCTGCCCTGAAGCCTCTTCCTTTCAAAGCAAACATATATTGAAGAATGGATGGGGTTGCTTGTTTCAAATGGAGCCCAGGAAAGATAGACAGCCAGTGAAGTAGCAATCATTTGCAGACACATTGGTCAGTCTGTTAGAAAGTTCAGGGTTATGTTCTTTCCTTAAGGACAGCAGCAGCAGCATTCTCTGTGCATCCACAAGCATTGAGTTCATGTCTCTTCTCAATATCAGTACAGTCTTAGCACCTACGACGCTCGCTTCATTGCTTTTCTACACTTGTTATTGTGGCAGTGGAGAGCCTCTCTCATTTGTTAATGCAGCGATACAGACATTATTTTTGCAGGGGTTCCCATATGAAAACCCAATTTATTAAATAAGAGATGATAAAAAAATTGGGAGATAAAGCAAATGTTACTTGCAAAATATATATCAATATGTACAAACTCCATGCTCCAGGTTAGTCATTACTGCAAGAGAGCAATAGGAGAAAACTGTTAGAAGACAAAAAGGAAGCGCTCACTGCAGTCATAATGCATTATCCTCACTATTACGGTGGGAAACTTCGCGGGATTCATAGTTTCTCCACATCACATATATAATTATACCTTATGCCAGCATCCTGGTATGGGCAGCCCATCGCGCCCCTGTAAATAAAGAGAAGGAAATCCATGATTTCAAACAGCTTTTACTGATGAAGTGGGGATAAATGAGAGGATGACACATGAAACCTGCCACCAATGATTATGTGAGACTAAAAGAAGAACACTAAAGCCCAAAGTATACTTCATTTTTGTATGTGTATACTAGCGTATACATGCAGTTAAATGCATAGCATTTCAAAGTAGTTATTACCCATAAAAGCATTTTTGTGCTCTTTTAAACTAAAGTTGCAACTATGTCATAACTCTCAAACAAGCGCTTGTCAGTGCTGGTGCCTGTTGTTGTTGTGGTCTCCTGTATTTTGTTATTGTTTTGCTTTCTACTGTAAACTAACGGCTTAACTGATTAGTGCAAAACAAATTCAGTGGGCATGTGCGACCATAGCACACATGGTTACAAAAATTGTGTGGTGTGTGTCCAGTACTTTTGTTCTATTCTGGTAAAGAACATTGCTTCACGCCCACTGTATGTGTAAAACCGAAGTATACATTGGGCTTAACCCACAGAGGAACACCTTTAGCAGCAAGTCTAAATGTGAACCGCAGCACACACGTTCACATTATCACTATAGCTCAGAGGAACAAGATCACAAAGCCAGGTGGGTATGATTATTTTTTTCATGTGACCTATATTCTCATTGGGCAAGGCATAGATTGAATAAGGGATTGTATGTTTTCTGGATGGTCAACTAGTTGTCAATGAACCAACTAGTTGGTGATTAATGATTATTGATTATTTTTTTCTTTTTTGTGATTACATATTAATTTTCTCATGATTTCGACCTTTTTTGTTTGTTTGTTTTTTTTTACATTCATTGTTTGATTCTGAAACAATGCACCTGGAGTCTACTGAAGACATAAGGTCTTCACTCTTTTACCAAATGCATGTAATCTGGGCCAATATGAACCAACAGTTCAATACTGCCACCTGTTGGTGCAGGTGTGTAACTTAGAAAACAACTTTTGTTATGTTGAGATAACAATAAATTTAAGTCATGCTAATGAGAATATTAATTAAGTCGTGATCACAAGAAAACAAGAATAAAAAAATAATAATAATCAATGGCCCCTTAGGGCTTCTGTAGAAAAATCTGTTTATCTTGATTTTATTCTTTAACATTTAGGACAAAGTGGTGAGATTAAGGCAATTCAAATTATTGTTACAATTAGTATTAATACAACTATTAATGTTTTTATATTACTTTTTTTCGTCGTAATTCAGGATTTATGTTGGTCAGTATCACTAAATAACTAAATAACTCATTTGCCATGATAACATAAAAATGACTATGAAAGGGTGTGTTATATTAGGCTAAGTTTTTATATTCATAACAAACACATTACTTGGCTCTTTAGATACATTTTCTAGATTTTTTTAAGTATTGGGTAGGAGGATGAATGTTATTTTGCTATGTCCCATGCACTGCTCATTAAATTTGACAGAGTAAAATATAGTCAAATCATAACATTTTTAAATTTTGTTCCCTTATTAATATTTTTTTAAATAAGAGACTACTCAACTTGAGTGTACTGACCATTTGGTATTAAAAACAATATTTTTATTTAATAAAAAAGAAGAGTTTGTTAATGTCCTCTAACTGGTTGTCCACCCTGTCGTACTGGGGAATCCGCCCCTTTAAGAAAAGGCCATCCCCTTTAGTGACATCTGGACAACAGATTTTTTTTGTTCTTCAGTGGCCGGAATTTCAACGGCTGAGGTGAGTAAGTTGGTGACTTTTAAACTGACAAATTTTCTTCGCATGAGTCTCTTGCTTTTCCTAAGCTTAAAGGAGAAGTCCACTTCCAGAACAACAATTCACAAATAATTTACTCAAGATGTCCATGTCTTTCTGTCTTCAGTCATGAAGAAATTATGGTTTTTGAGGAAAGCATTTCAGGATTTTTCTCCATATAATGGACTTCATTGGTGCTCCGAATTTGAACTTCCAAAATGTAGTTTAAATGCAGCTTCAAAGGACTCTAAACGATCCCAGCCGAGGAAGAAGGGTCTTATCAAGCGAAACGATTGGCCATTTTTTTTAGAAAATAAAATTTTTGATACTTTTTAAGCACAAAAGCTTGTGTAGCACAGGCTCTAGGATGTGCATTCACAATGCTACATACTATTGAATCACGTCGAAAGGTCATGCGGAACCAGACCCAGTGTTTACAAAGCGAACTGCAGAGACTAAGAAAGTGCAAGTAAGTTTGTAAACGCTGTTTACAAACAAAAAGGTACCACTATGTCCTCTTCTCAAGTTGTAGGAGAAAATAAGATGGAGTTTTTTGCCATACTCAGTACACAGACGATGAACTTACACGTGATTCGTAGTAGTGATGGGAAGTTCGGATCATTTTACCAACTCAGACCTTTGAGTCTCGTTCAGCAAAATGAACAAATCTTTTTTCGAGTCATTTCGTTCATTTTAGCAAAATATAATGAAAATGTTACGTGTTACTTCCCTAACACATCTACTGCTTACACAAACTCTGATCACACTACAAACAAGACAAAACTATAATGCTATAAGAAACAGAAAATATTAATTCAGTGTTTACCTGGGTTTTTAGTCTATGATTAGCTCACCTCACCTCTTATCTGACAAGTTTTTTGGGTTTGAGTCATTCGTTCATCACGTGACAGCCCCATAAGATGAACGAACGACTCGAAAAACCCGAAGACCCGAAACATTTGAACTAATTTCAGTACAGAACCTAATAGGATGTTGCGCATGCATGACTGAATGAATCACTCTCCAAGACAACTCGTTCTTCCCGAGTCACATTAAAGATTTGTTCAAAATGAAAGAATCGTTCAAGAACGACCCATTCGTAATTCGTAGCATCGTGGACGCGCATCCCAGAGAGTGTGCTACACAAGCTTTTGTGCTTACAAAGTATACAAATTGTTATTTACTGAAAAAAATGACAGATCGTTTCGCTAGATAAGACCCTTCTTCCTCGGCCGGGATCGTTTAGAGCCCTTTGAAACTGCATTTAAACTACATTTTGGACGTTCAAAATTGGGACACCAATGAAATCCACTATATAGAGAAAAATCCTGAAATGCTTTCCTCAAAAACCATAATTTCTTTACGACTGAAGACAGAAAGACGTAAACATCTTGGACGACAAGGGGGTGAGTAAATTATTTGTAAATTGTTGTTCTGGAAGTGGAGCTCTCCTTTAACATGTCCACCCTGTCGGTATAAAATATGCTGGACATTATTAGAATACAGTATTTTCAAAATGTAAATTTAAATATATCGAATTCTCTTCAACAACCAGACTAACTATTTAGCTAGTCACAGTTTGTTGTAAGCTAATATGCTCAAAATGTCAACCCTGTCGTTGTTCCAAAATGTCCACCCCGTCGGCCACTTAGACTTGATAGGGTGGACATACACATGACACGGTGGACATAGCATTTATTTGTAGTTAATATTGCTAAAAACTAAAATGAATGGGGGAGGGGGGGTATATAAATGTGATTGAGAATGTAATTATATTATTTATTATAATATTATTTTTATTGAAGTTGAATACGTTTCATTGTCATATTTTGTCATGCGTTGTGTGTTCTTTATGTGTCCACCCCGTCATGTGCTGGTCCACCCTATCATCTTAATATTTTAAAATAATATTTTATAGCTAGGTGTGGGGGCAATAACATGCAAACAAAAAACTGCATCCAAATATAACAGTTTTTTGCAAATAAGAAAAAATACATGTGCTAATTGTATGAGTTCCTTTAGAAACACATGGTTTACATAATCTTTTATGTATTTATCATTTGAAAGCAAACAAATAACTCTGTTTAGGAAAGGGACATTATATCTTTCAGAAAATATCATTTGCATCTTAATATTGCTGTGAAAACATATTTAACAGTAATATATATATCTATGACAGGGTGGACATATCTTATGGTTTATGCTTTGAATAATGGCCCAGAATTATCAAAAAAAAATGTGTGTGAGCTCAGCTAATATGTTTCTGTAGTACTTGAGTGTCTACTATTTATGACATGACATAAAGCGAATGGGAAATTAATACCAAAATTTTGAGTATTGTGAGGGTTGAAAGGCACTCTATGGTAATACTGACCCATGTCTGCAAATTCATGAAACCAGCAAGGTGTGGGGAAAAGACCAAAATAATGCTGCGTAATTACCGTAATTCCGAGATGACAACACATGACATTTTAGTCATAGCTTTCCATGTTCTCAATCTCATAGGTAGCGCCTAACTGGGCCAAAAAGAACCTGACGGCCATCACGTGGTACAGCTGTCACTGGTCCAAGTCGTAACTCTCAGAACATTCCAAGTTTACAAGTTGTAATTACGAGTTCAGGAGCGTGTGAGAGCTTTGCTGTTGATAGTTTTGCCATTGAAACACAATTCAGCTCAGGTAGAATTTCACATGTTTTCATCGCGGAATTACGACATGGTGTAAATGCAGCATAACTCAAAAACAAAACCAGCACCACTTGTAATAGCCTCTTCCTTGGTGTGTCATGTGATTGGTAAATAGACCAATTAGCTCTTTGTAAACAGTGATCACCTTTTTTTGTTGAATTGGTGTCTGGTTAACAACATGCTTCCTTAGCACAGTTTTTAAAATATGATGCATGTCCCTGGTTAGCATTCATTTGTGTATGGGGCTAATCTTCACATTGTTATAAATTACAAACATAAAGAATTTCAGAAGTTCTGGTCTATGCCAAGCCATACTGAGAGTCAGATCTCATGGTTGTGGATAAGAGAACCCAAACACCAGGATGGAAACATCAAAATAATGTGGGCACACACACAATAAAAAACAAATACTGTACCAAAGGGCAGGGGGCATCTGATGGAGCCTCCCCACCATGTTCTCTAAACCCATTGGTGTCCTGTTAGTGAAACCCATCCATGTCATATTTTATCTGTAGTGAATTCTTTCAGTACACGTTGACTGAGGAGCTAACTTTACCATACACTTGCATTGAAGATATTAAAAAAAAAGAGAACATTGCAAAAACATTGACATGGTTTCATGACATACCACAGGACAAGGCTGATCAAGCCCTGGAGGTCCCTGCTCTCCCTTCTGTCCTTTCAGACCTTTTTTTCCTATTGTGCCTCTCTCACCCTGCATGTAGAAGTAAAGAAGAGCGTAAAGGAGAGGTATGGTAAAAAGGAAACTGTTTTGAATAAAGGTGGTCAGACTGTACTCAGCATTAAGAATTGATTTTAAAATAATATACTATATAGGGCTGTCACTAATGATTATTTTGGTAATCGAGTAATCAGAAGATTATTCTGATGATTGAGTAATCAGATCTTTTTTTTTGTTTTGTTTAGTTCTTTGTGGTGTTTGAAAGAGACCTAAGCAAACAATAGATTTTAAAATGACTTAAAATACATACATAATAGCAATGAGGTAATAATAATTGGTTCAAAGGCAAGTGCATATTAAACCTGCATATATTTAACTGAATTGCAGCCTTTGTGAATTCACAATAGCACTATGCTTTATTATGATTTTCGAATGGTTTTAATATTTCGTTCAGCCTGGGAAAAAAAAAGGTCTAATAAAGCATTTCATTTGTTCTTGTCTGTGGAATGCGCCACTTCTGGTATTTTGTCGATTAATCAATATGGGCAAAATTAAACTGAGGATTTTTTGTAATCGAGTACTCAAATTTAATCGAGGCATCTTGACAGCCCCAATACCACACATCTACTGTTACACACATACAAAAAAGTTATCACTGGAAAAAAATCATTAACCTTCTCCCCCTTGTCTCCTCTGTCCCCCTTTTCTCCTTGAAGCCCTGGGAAACCCTATAACAGGAGAGCCATGTTCAGTAAGAAATGACTTCATATACTTGCATAACTAACAGCATAATAGTTACTTACATCTAAACCTGGTTCACCTTGTTTCCCCTTGAAAACAAACAACAAATGGCAAAAGAAACAACAGTAAAAGGTTATTTGTAGGCCTTGTTGTTTTAGTTGTTCTGTCTTTTAAAAGTGTACAAAACACTGACCTTTTCACCTTTTGCACCTGGCAAGCCTACCAAGCCATTTGACCCTGGAAAGCCTTGAAGACCCTAAGCACAACAAGCAGAATTGCATCAAACCAATCTTTTCACATCTCTACAACTCTTGGTTACGGCATATTGGTTTTTGCAGCAAAACTTACCCGCTGCCCAGGTGGACCTTTCTCTCCAGCTTCACCTTTTTCGCCTTTGACTGCCTCACCAGGCTCTCCCTGTGTTATGTTTCAATTTATGTTAGATTTACGTTAAATATTTCATCTCCCATGAACATTTCAACAGTGCTTCACAGTCTCACCTTGTGTCCAGGCAATCCATGAAATCCCTGAAAGAAATGAATTAGGGGGGAAAAAGTATGCTTAGCTTTCTTTAACAAAAAGCTTCTGAGCTTTTTTTATCTGATCAAAAATCAAATTAGGAAGTATTAAACTGTATTCCTTACTGCAGGTCCAGGGGGTCCAGGTGGCCCTGGTGGGCCAGGCAAAGAGATAATCTGTGCCTACAAGCAAGTTATCAAGATGAATCAAATTAAGTCACATCTGGATTACATAGGATCTTCATATAAGTGTGTGCTTTAAACTCACCAGATTGTCCTCAAGCCTAGAGTCTCCTTTATCGCCCTTTTGCCCTGTTTCCCCCTAAAATTCCATGACAAATCAACATATATCACAATCCTACAAAGTTGCAGTAAACCGTATGTTACACTGTATGTTGGTAATACTCACTGAAGGCCCTGTCAGCCCAATGTCCCCCTTTTCCCCTTTTGCTCCTGCTGCTCCAGGCTCTCCTGTATCACCTCTCTCTCCCTTATGGCCCTGAATGAGACATCAAGCTATTTACACTTGCGTATAATAAGTATAATCAGACTTAATCAGGTATGAACATACCTGCTTTCCTTCAGGTCCTGGTGGTCCATGTAAGCCCATTTCTCCCTGTTGCACAAACATATTTGAGATATATCTGAACATCCCAACAATTGTAACTGCTGCATTACAATGCAGTTCAATACAAATATATTACTCACTTTTGGCCCTTGCTCCCCTGGAGGTCCTGGAGGGCCTGGAGGCCCCTATTGGTACAAAGAAGATATTAACACAAAAAGTAATTACTGGAGATAACAGACGGGTCTTTACGCAATTACCAATTTTCTAACTCAAATGTACCTGTAGAGTTTTGAGTCTAACAGCCAGATCAGCATTTTCTGTAAAGTCAGTAGCTCCTTTCTCTCCAGGCAAACCCTGAGAGAGAAAGATGGAAATGACTGTTAAGCATCTAATATGTTCAAAAAGAAATATACAATGAAGTAAAGACTGTGTTAAATATTAACCTGGGGTCCTGGATCTCCAACATCCCCCTTTTCACCCTAAGGAATCAGGATTATTGTATTGTTTCAGTATGTGCACTTACTCAGAATGCAATTACATCTCATAAACACTATAACTATGTCTAATTACCGGCTTTTTACAGATAGCTCACCTTCATGCCTGGGGATCCATCAATCCCTCTCTTCCCCTCAGTACCTGGAGCGCCCTTATCGCCCTATATGCCAAACAGTTGCATAAAAAAAATTGCATTAAGGCTGTCTTTAAATGTATGAAAACAGAAAAAAGGTGAAAAATCTAACCTTTTGCCCAACAGGGCCCTGTGGGCCAGGCATGCCATTGACACCATTCATACCCTTAATTAGAAAACAATGGAAATTAATTTTGTTGGCAAATATTATGTAATGAAAAATGCATGCAGTGTTTGGACAATTCTGAATACTTAAATCTGCATGATATCAAAATTGACATTATTTACTTTGTTAGCACATATTGCTAGTCCTGAGATGAACAATTAAAATTCTTTCCTTTTGTTTTTTTTTTTCTTTACTACATTTACTACTGTTGACTATATCTACATTCATCAAACTGGCAAAGGTGATTTGATGTTCCAAAATATTTTTTTCTTATTTTTGAATGACATATTTGTCATTTTAGTATTTGAAAGAAACTTCTATTTTGTGTTTTGCTTTGCAGTTAATTGTACTATCTTGCAAATACCACTTAGTTTGATATTATGTTGTTTCGATATTAATGCAACATTCATGCATTTTTTTTTTAATTTTGACTTCAGTGTTTAAATACAGATACCACCGTTTGGGATTCACATATGGTCGTAGACACACATATAGACATTATATATTACCTGCATGCCAGGTGGCCCTCTCGGCCCCTGTAGGAGAAATTGTATTTTACATAAGCCAGTATGTAATTAAGATATGACACAAGTCACTCTCATTCAAGTTGTAGATCAATAATAAAATGAGTTCATATAAAAAGTCAACATGAAAATATATGTATAAAGTTCTACCTCATTTCCATCTTTTCCAGGAGGACCCTGTTAGAGAGAAAATACAAGAAATTAGTCCCATTTAAAGGAACAGTTGACCGTCCACTAAATGCCAGACCTTTTTAGATCTGTGATGTAACTACTTAAATCTAATCTTTTATTTATACCATTTATATTTTATCAATCAAATCCAGTGATCCAAATGTGTCTAAATTCTTTGAATTCAGGCAGGTTCTTTCTCTAAACACAGACAACGTAATTCAGCTGATGGGAGTGTAACTTTGGAACACACCACAACAACAGTAAACAACCACACAATGGCCATTTAAACATCTATTTCAGACTGTTCTGGCAGACGTCCTGTAAGCTTCCAAGAATGTATTCAAGCCAGCTATGGATTCAACACTGAAGAAATACTGCGTAACACTTTCCTAAAATCAAATTAATTTCTACATCTTTGTGTATTCCTACAGACACACAACGGAAACATCTACTGCCTTGATATGTACCGCAGTGCCGTGTCTGTTTGTCATGTTCCTCTGCACTTCTGAGAAGGACAAAGGCAAGGCATCAGGCCTAATGAGGTGGTTTCACTTAGGCATATATAAACACAATTTGGGATACAATAACAGGAAATGGCCTTTGAGCTTCTTGACCCCAGAACATCTGCTCCCAATATGAGGGAAAGAGCAGGGTGAGAATTTTTGCCCTTCATCATTGCACCATTCTTTGTTTGGTTTAGATGGGAGCCTGAAAAGGAAATAAAGTGCAGAACATATGTCGGGATAAACTGGCTAAAGTAAACATTAGGAAGTTACAACAAATGCATAAACCATCAGAGTTACATACTCTGGAGCTCTGGAAGTTCAATTATCCCACCTCACGGACTGTTATATAATGCATTACTGACAACAGCATGTTGAAGCTTCGTATGATTTTTGAGGTTATTGAAGGTGAAACAATTTTAAATCTATATTATTAAAGCAAGCCTATTCAAAGATGAGGAGTTTAAGGTGGCCGTAACTGGAAATCCAGACTAGGCTCTAAGGCAGGCATAGGCAATGTCAGTCCTGGAGTGCCGATGTCCTGCAGAGTTTAGCTCCACCCTGAAAAAAAAAAACTCATCTGCCTGTAGTCCTGGTAATTCTGAAGACCTTGATTAGCTTGTTCAGGTGTGTTTGATTAGGGTTGGAGCTAAACCCTGCACGAGGACAGTGGCATTCCAGGACCGACATTGCCTATCCCTGCTCTAAGGAATGCCAAAGAAACTTGGAGATGAGCTTTTTGGACTTTGGTCCTGCAGAGTTTAGCTCTAACTTGCCTAAACACACCTGCCTGGAAGTTTCTAGTATGCCTAGTAAGACCTTGATTACCTGGTTTAGGTGTGTTTAATTAGGATTGGAGCTAAACTCTGCAGGACACTGGCCATCCAGGACAGACTTTGGACACCCCTGAACTAGACAGTCATGTAATTATGAAAACATTTGTGTATTGGAATGCTAAGATAAGATGATGTAAAATTAGAAGAGCCTTCTGTATGTGCCCTTTTTACTTTGTTGTTTGCTTGTTTTCACCACTTTCTTTCTTGTGTACTCGTTTGCTAATCTGAACAGCCAATCAGAGTTGTTTTTCTTGCCAATTCAACACGCTCAATCAGCCAAAGAGCTGCCAGCAGTGGTCCAACTAGTGCCAGCAGTGCAGATCAAATGAAAAAACAGCGTCAGTATTAGCTGAAGCCTAACTGCCGGCTTGGTGCTTCACAGCTTTTTCACCCTAGAAGAACACCACTATAAAGCAATGCACTAAAACCCTACTCAATACACCTTAGCGACTGTGATATGAAAGCATCTGCCAAGACGTTGCCTATCCCTACTCTAAGGAATGTCAAAGAAACTTGGAGATAAGCTTTTTGGACTTTGGTCATGACACACCAAGAAGACAGCAACAAACTAGACCGGGGTGTCCAAACTCAGTCCTGGAGGGCTGGTGTCCTGCAGAGTTTCAACACACCTGCCTGGAAGTTTCAAGTATGCCTAGTAAGATCTGATTAGCTGGTTCAGGTGTGTTTAATTAGGGTTGGAGCTAAACTCTGCAGGACACTGGCCATCCAGGACTGACTTTGGACACCCCTGAAGTAGACAGTCACGTAATCGTGAAAACATGTGTGTATTGGAATGCTAAGATAAGATGATATAAAATTAGAAGAGCCTTCTGTATGTGCCCTCTTTACTTTGTTGTTTGCTTGTTTTCACCACTTTCTTTCTTGTGTACTTGTTTGCTAATCTGAACAGCCAATCAGAGTTGTTTTCCTTGCCAATTCAACACGCTCAATCAGCCGAAGAGCTGCCAGCAGTGGTCCAACTAGTGCCAGCGGTGCGGATCAAATGAAAAAACAGCATCAATATTAGGTGAAGGCTTACCGCTGGCTTGGTGTTTCACAGCCTTTTCACCCTAGAAGAACACCACTATAAAGCAATGCACTAAAGCACTACTCAATACACCTTAGCGACTGTGATATGGGGGCATCTGCCAAGAATGCAAATGTAGAAACAAATGCAGTATGTCTGAACCCAACACGGAGCACAGGGTTCAGCTCAGTGAGAAGCTGCACCTGGTCTTCTGAGTGGGGTCTTCAGCACAGTGTGACTCATGTATGAGTCACAACAGCTGTAGAGTGAGTGAGCTCAGTACAGACACAGGCACAAGAGACCATGTGAGATAGACAGTGAGTGTCTCACCGGCTCTCCTGGGTGGCCCTGCGGCCCATCTCTGCCTGTGTTTCCTGGAGGCCCTCTGGGACCAGGTGTTCCTGGAGGTCCTGGGGGACCCGGGGGCCCAGCCTGACCTTGATCACCCTACAGACAGAGAGAAAATAAGTTTTTGAATATTGTCCTTGAAAAGAGTCTTACTGTTGCTTCTGATCTCAGATTTGGTTGTGGCAAATGCTAAAATTCTTCTAGGGCCACAGCTTCAGGGATTAGCTATCTATGTAGAAATGCCTGTTCCTCACAAAAAACGATTCTCGATTAACATACTAAGAAAATTCAAGACACGGCCAAAAAAGGCATAAGTTATTTTGGCTTGATTATTTGCTGTGGTCTGGCAAACATGTTTTTGTCTTTTTTGTCAATAAACACAACAATTATCCTTTCTTTGAAATTTAAAACAGGCAAGCAACACAACATTGTAAACTGCCAGATGAGCTAATGGAGACACACAGAAGAAATGGAGAAAATGAGAAAACCAGCAAGGCATGCACAAGTTCGGCTCTACCTTTAGAAGGCGCCTGTGAAAAGTGTAGTGGTCAGCTGTAGCTGAGAGAAAGCCATGCTCATAGCGAGGGAAGACCATCTGACAGCAGAGAACAGATAATGAGAAAGATGAACAGAGTGAATAAGAAAGAAAGCAGGGATGCCAGTGATCACAGCTGGAGAAACAGATACTCAGCATCTTCCCTCAGCGCAAAGGGTTGTGGGAACAAACCAGACGTGGAAAAAACCAAGTGAAATGAAGTAAGGTATGAAGCCACAGATGTTTGTGAACATGGACAAGGGATGATAGGCTGGGAAGGACAAACCTTAACCGTGAGAATCTGATTACTGAGCAGGCCTGCAGAGGCAGCGTAGGCCGGTGGTCCCTGGGAGGTCAGAGGTCATAAAGAAGAAAAACGGAGGCAGGAAATGACATAAGGGAGAAAGAGGAGATGATTCGGAGAATGACACTGTTACCATACATATGGAGGGTGATGACATCTTATATTGTACTTCTGTGCAGAACTGAACTTTAACTTGAAATCGAATCCTGTTTGAATTATTCTGGCTATTCTTCTGTTTTAAGAAACCAAGCCCAAATACACCTTCTGGATATGATTAACTTTCAATGGGAGCACATGGAGATGAGGTTTATGTTTAGAGTTGTGGTTAGATAGGTCTGCAACGGATTCACAGAGAAAGGCTACTTTCTCCCAAGAGAAAATTTTTCACGATTTTCCTTTCTCACAGATTGTCAAGGGTTTTATGTGTTTGTGCACAAAAACTTGCTCTGCAGGGACTGTACTGAAATCCCGCAGACAACAACCACAGAATGGTTAAGCTACATTTCTGCCTCGTCAGCAGAAAACGGCTCTTCATGGTTCCTAAGATATTGCCATGCTATTTTTTAGTTTGCTGTTCTGGTGTTTTCCCAGAACTTTACACAAGACTTTGTCAAGTCAACTTTCAAAGTTTCTCTTGCCAAAATTCTTCAATCCAAAATCAGGAATCAAACTGGAATTTAAACAGCATTCGCAATTAAATTCTGAACTGGGCACAACTCTGCACAGGACTTTGCAAAATATTCTTCTCAGATGCCACAAAGACTACTTTGTGAGTCTGATCTGCCTCTTCTGTGTCTGGGCAAAGGGCAAAAGTCACAAGTCAGGAGTAAGCGTAAGGTCAACTATCCACCTGCACTACAAACCCAAGTCATGCCATCTGGAAGGAAACACAGCTTTAATCGACTTCCAGGTCAAGGGGCCCTTGTCCCACGAGAGCTTTAATGGATTCCAAGGGGTCATAGTCCTCCTGCTTAACTGCAGTTGAAAAAGCGCTAATTTGGCTCTTACATCCACACGAAAAGAGGAACACGGCCCATGGGAGAGGCTGTTTTCCTTTTCCTGACTGCTCATGTCACCACTCTCAGTGATTTGGTTCATTTTTCTACTGTCAGACTGATGGCGTAAAGCAAAAACAGTGTAGCGCATACAACACATGTTCTTAACATAAAGAAAGAGAGCAGCCAAAGCACATGTTTCTAATTGTGCTGAATGGTCATGAGGTATGGTGGAAAAGAAGCATAGGGAGCCAAATGATTTAAATGATAGTTCAAGTAGATATAGATAGAAAAGTGGTGCGATCTTCGCTGGCGGATTCCTGATTTGTCAAGGCTCACGGTTTTTCCCCGTGGATGAGGAGAAAACAGGCTTGGTGGAGGCAGGGGTACAGTGATGGATACCACATTGAGATTGTAATTTGAATTAGTTTAACAGATAAAGATTTTACTTCTATTAACAGCGAAATGTAAAACTGCTAGCAACCAAGCCCTGCCATCTGGAAGGAAATGGCTTTAATTGACTTCTAGGTCAAGGGGCATCCTCAGATCAATGCAAGACTTCTGTAGAGACTAAGTACTATTTTAGATATTTGTGACACTCACCCTGGGACCCATGTCTCCCTGGTCACCCTGTGGAGAAAGCAACTCTTAGCTCTTACTTATGAATAAGATTCTTTGAATCTAATAGAGTAACAAGCTTGGCATGCTTCTGTTAGAGCAAAACTATCATTCTTATGCCTTGATGGCTTCAGAAATTGCACATTTATCATGTTGGAATGTATTGTGGGGCGAATATACCTTATCTCCTTTCAGCCCTGGCATTCCCTGGCAGAAGAAGAGAGAGATTCAAAGTGACAGATTAAAAATTGTTCTTAACAACCCATGCTATTTCCATTTCAAACCACAAGTCACACCTCTTACACCCTCAAAAATGACTGGCAGATGTTTTAGTGGTTAAATCTGAGTGTTTGAATGAATGGTTGAGTAAATGAAAACCAATATATCACAAAATAAGAAAAGAAAGATATAGAAAAATAAAGATAAAACAATGTTATGACATTCCATTCCTGACGACAACAAAGATTCCTGCATATAATTTTACACAAGAGCTCTTATTTCATGAGTGGACAGCTGGTTTGAGGGAACAGATCATATTATTCTGGTTTTACTCAGCTCTGCTGTCCATGCAGGAAACTTCGCTTAAGACCGCAAAAGCAACAAGACACATTCTGATTATCACAGTTCCATCGTACTCTGCGGTGTTGTGTTCACTGCAGCTTTTCAAACGCTGTAATTTTGTGTGCTGTTTCATAAGTGTGAGCTTCATCACCGAAAGCAGTACAGTGGAGTTGTGGTATTTTTTAAAGTATGTTAAACATGAGAGTCTTTCCCCAAGTGCACTTAATGTTGACTTGAGATCAAAACATGGATTTGTGGGTATAACAAAATGTTACAGTATAGCAGGAATCTTGGACGAGTTTTTGTCATGTTTATATTTCAAAGGCGGATTGGAGTTTTATTGTTATAGATTGCCACGGTATGCCGTAAAATATGGAATAGATTGGAGGGTGTTATTGTTGGACCCAATCATTTGATTTCATCCTCTGATGCATTGATTGTGATGGAGAAGCTACATTAGATGATACTGATTTCAACACACAGATGGAGAACATTTACATAAAGTTGAGATGTACATCTCTCCTGTTATGTAAAGTTGTTTATGCAGATCTTCTTGTTTCATCTGTGCCCAGTCAAAAACTCGCCCCTCTTTCTTTAATCTCCAGTGGTCCTTCAAGTAAACACTCAACTTAAGTGCCCTTCCACTTTCAGCAAGAAAACAACCAGTGACTCTAAACTTTAACGTAATTGGCAAAAGCTGTTGGTCTTTCGATGATGTGCTTCTCCCGACTCGTGTGCAGTTCTGAGCAATTAATTGCTCCAATGTTTACCCTTCAAATGGGTTTTAAAAGAGGCATTGACCACTTCATTTGTCCCACACAGTGACACTGAGGCCCTGCTGGCCTCCCCCATGTAAACACATACACGGGTATAAGAGGAGGGCCAAAGACATGGATAGGGTTGCACCAGCCATAGTGCAGAGTTTTTAGTAACTGCTAGTAAGTTTGTAACCAACTCAAACTAAAACCAAAAATTAAAATTATCTCATCATTTTGTTTATCTTCATGTTGTTCCAAACAGCATATTTGAGCATTTTCACAGAAGTTTAAAGGTGTCATATGATGTTGCTAAAAAGAACATTATTTTGTGTAATACAATGTGTTTACACAGTTTGAGGTTCAAAAAACACATTGTTTTCCATGTACTACTGAACATTATTGTTGCTCCTCTCTGCCCCACCTTTCAGAAAATACGTCAATTTTTACAAAGCTCATCGTTCTGAAAAGTGCTGCATGCTCTGATTAGCCAGTTATTCAGTGCGTTGTGATTGGCCGAATACCTCCAATCATGTGACGGAAATGTTACGCCCCTAACCATGTTGTGATGCTGTGTCCCAGCACAACAAGACAAAAACAACAAAACCCATTATAAATAAGGCATTTGTTGCAACCAGTGAAGACATAATTACTGAATATAATGACGCAAAATGTCTTTTTACGCGTTGTGTTGTGTAGCGCTGTGTAAACATAACACCATGTCTGGATTTGTGATCGCAAAAACAACAAACAAGCACTGCTCAAAACTCGGGTTTGAATAGCCAGTAGCAAATTCTTTAAATATGAAAATGTACTTACAGGCTGTGAGTCAGAAGCGCCAGACTGTTTTTGCAAAGTTGGCATTGCCCCACTTTATAGTGTGCACAGCGGGCATTGTAGGCTACTCTCCCAGGTTCAGGAAACAGTACTTCGTAAATTGCGCTGCACCTACTTGAATATTTGCGTTGTACTGTTCTGGAACAGTGTTGTTAATGTAACTTAACCACTGATTTCTAGTTGTGTACTCATTTGGAATGCCAAACAAAGTTACTTTCGCTTTCTCAACGAAACGCACAGCGTCTCCACAACATGGCGACGGCTGCAACAATACTGCAGCCAGAATAAACGTTATGCCTTCTTTGTTTGCGTATACATTTGGGCGGTGTTATGCAAATCTTCCCACACTGTGATGTAGACATGTGGGGGTGTGTTTGAATGAACCGTTTTAGGAGGGTGTGGCTGAGTCTTAACTTTTATAAAGAATATCTCTTTGGGTTTGAGACTTTAATCTTTGCAACTTTACAGACCTTATATATGCATGAACAGCTTGTAAAACTCCAAAGACAAAGGAAAACATGAAATCGCATCATATGACCACTTTAACAAAATTCCTTCATGCAGTCTTTTTTTAAAAACACTTAAATGTGGGTAAGTTTCATGAAAAAGGCAACATTTTGAACAAAAAGCTGAGAAATTTGTGTTTTTGTAAATGACTATGTTTAAATCAGTTACAGAACAATGATCAAAACATTGATGGAATAGATTGCTTCCATCAACACTTCCAAAGCTTGCATGGTCCTATACAACTTCCTAGATCAACATTTCATTTGTTAACAATGGGCAGATTTGATTTATATACTGTTTAATGCTTGATGATCACGTTATTTTACGTTTTACATATTGCTTGTTTCTGCTTCTTCGTCGTGTTTTGATCCAGACTTTTAATATTCTTTCAGAAGATGCATAATAGTCCTACCGTACACCAATGAAAAGATGCAAAGCCAGAAAATTCTGTTAATTAGCGGGGAAGTCTTGTCTCATAAATGACAGAAAATTCTGTTAATGGTGGGGAAGGAGTTAAATACATTTGAAGTCAATAGTTTCCATCTTGTTTGGTTTAACAAGTCTTTTAAAGTTCACCATACTGGTTTGGAACAACATGAGGGTGAGTAAATGATGACAATTTTCATTTTTGGGTGAAGTATCCCTTTGATTTTGGTTGTACCATTTATTCTTAAGGCAGAACCCTAGTAAGTTGCAAGTTCTTTGTAATATGTAGTATTATATGATTAAAATAAAAATATGTTTACCTTCATTAATCCAATGAGCAGCCTTCAAATTTGCATACAGTGCTATGCATTTAAGCCTTTCTTGTTATTGTTGTAATTTTTAATAGTAATAAATACTTAAAAAACAATACATAATTATGAAATACATTGATTTGTGTCTTTAACTATGTAATCTGTATATGTAATAAATAAATAATAAATACTAACATGAAAACATTTTATAATGAAAGTTGAAATCTTTAATGTGGTTTTTGTAAATGATTATTTTATACATAGAGTTACATTTCAGCTAAATGTATTATTTAGTAGTGCATAAATTGTAACTTGGCACCGACTGCACCACAGCTATGCTTTTTATCTTGCGCACAGCTTGCGCAACTGGCCCCTGAAGTAACCCGAGGAATAAGATCTAAACACTACTTTCCAGCATCACTCTCTTATGAATGAGGTGATGGACTGAAGTTTACCTGTGTTGTTCAAACCAGGAGTTGGGTTGGTTTATACCAGATGTTTCAGTTATGGCTTTGTTTAAAATCTAAGATTTATTACAAACTGGCCTATGAGTTCATGACAGAATTACACAAAACACAATAATACAGTCTCTTTCAGACTGAAGTGATGGAAAAAACCTACCTGACTGCCGTTTGGACCTGGAGGTCCCTATAAAAAAAGAGAAATTAGAGTGAGCAGCGTGTTGCTGCGCAGCAATAAATATACATCCCTACAAATGACTAGAATTAAACGATTGGTGTTGTACTTACAGGCTTACCATCCATACCCATTGGACCCTAAAGGAGACAGAAAAAGAGTTTTAATGGTTATTTCAGGACAATCATATGCTTGTACATTGTGACAGAAGAAGGGGAGCGGAGTTTAAGCAGACTAAATGACTAGAGATGTCTGGCATACAACACCAGAGAGAAGTCTGTCATGTCACTGTAAGATTGAGTTTAGACGTTTTGATGAAAATAGCTTTGATGGATTCTTAAAATATTATATTTCTGTAATATTAATTAGTGGACCCCTGCAGAAAAAGTTTAGTCTGTCATCACTGGCTTCAGTAAGCTCAGACTAAAGGACAGGAAGTCGCTGTCCACAGCACTGAAGGTGCTGAAAGGGGTCTGTGCACTTGAAGTCGCTGACCTGTGAAAAATATAAGCCAGTGTACTTAACTAAAATAAAAAAATGTGAACGCTTTCTAATTGGAAAACCTTTAGACCAAAAGGTCATAATAAATGAAAAACAGTGTAGATCTAAAAAAAAATTACGCAATATAAAACCAACACAGTCAGAAAATGCAGACTATAGAGCTGTCTGTCTTAGTCTGGTATGGTGTGCTTGTACTTTCATAATGGACAAGTGACAGGAGAGCTTGCAGGGGCTGCACATGTCAGTCTATTCAGCATGATGTAGATGAAATGGATGACTTGTATGGTGATGGTTCTGAGTGCAGTTGGAAATCCGGTAAGAGCCACATGTGGTGCAGTCCAGCACACGGTTCAGTTTGGAACAGCACTCTTGTTATGCTTGGAGAGACTTCACACAGGGCTATATTTCCCAGTTGATCTTTATGCGGAGCGGAGGCTGCCAACGCATGCAACTGATCGCATCTGGATCGCAATGGCCTGTCAGGGAGGCTTCACGCAACTAATGCCTCTTTTAAAAGCAAAGCTATTGGAAAGAACAATAACTCTCTGTTCTGTAAGAGCTGTGTAGGTGTAGAGGTTAAAAATGTTGAGAATAACTATTGTTTTTAAAAACAAATGAGAATATAACTCTATTTACAAGAAGATTTGATGTGATTAACTTATCTACGTTGAGCTAATCTGAGGTTTGAGGTTTAATAAATAGGATATGCATACAGATACCTGTGTAATACATTATATATGCATACAATTATATGTCCCATCATACACCGACCAGGCATAACATTATGACCACCTTCATAATATTCTGTTGGTCCCCCTTTTGCTGCCAAAACAGGAGGCATGGACTCCACTAGACCCCTGAAAGTGTGAAGGTATGTGTGCAGTCGTGTGAGGTGGGGCCTCCATGGATTATACTTGTTTGATCAACACATCCCAAAGATGCTTGACTGGACTGAGATCTGGGGAATTTGGAAGCAACACCTCAAACTCGTTGTGGTGCTCCTCAAACCATTCCTGAACCACTTTTGCTTTGTGACAGGCCGCATTATACTGCTGAAAGAGGCCAAAGCCACCAAGGAATACTGTTTTCATGAAAGGGTGTACATGGTCTGCAACAATGCTTAGGAAGCTGGTACGTGTCAAAGTAACATCCACATGGATGCCAGGACCCAAGGTTTCCCAGGAGAACATTGCCCAAACCATCACACTGTCTTCGCCAGATTGCCTTCTCCCCATAGTGCATCCTGGTGCCATGTGTTTCCCAGGTAAGCGACGCACACGCACCCGGCCATCCACGTGATGTAAAAGAAAACGTGATTCATCAGACCAAGCAACCTTCTTCCATTGGTCCGTGGTCAAGTTCTGATGCTCACGTGCCCACTGTTGGCACTTTCTGCACTGGACAGGGGTCAGCATGGGCACCCAGACTGATCTGTGACTATGCAGCCTCATACACAACAAACTGTGATGCACTGTGTATTCTGACATCTTTCCATCAGAACCAGCATTAACTTCTTGAGCAACTTCTTGAGTAATTTGAGCTACATTAGCTCAGACAAAACGGACTAGCCTTCACTTCCCAACAATGAGCCATGACCCTGTTGCTGGTTCACCACTGTTCCTTCCTTGGAACACTTTTGATAGATACTGACCATCGCAGACTGGGAACACCCCACGAGAGCTGCAGTTTTGGAGATACTCTTACCCAGTCGTCTAGCCATAACAATTTGGCCCTTGTCAAACTTGCTCAAATCCTTACGCTTAAAGCCTAACGCATCACTTTTGAGGACAAAATGTTTACTTGCTGCCTAATGTATCCCACCCACTAACAGGTGCTGTGATGAAGAGATAATCAATGCTATTCATTTCACCTGTCAGTGGTCATAATGCTATGCCTGATCGGTGTATATACCATATGAAAACCTTTGTGGGAAAAAATTATATTGATGGATCTTGACCTGTCTAACCTCAACAGAATCAGTTTAACACTTGATTTACTCAAACTTTAAGCACAAAGTAAAAGACAAGCTTGATTAAAAGAAATAAGAGATCTGGATTGTGTTTCCCATACAACAATGTAACTTGCTAATTAACCACTATAGTACAATGTAGCATTGGAGAAACAAACTACCAAGTTACTGCTTTGTTGCACATCCGGCATTCATACACCATGGGTTAGAAATACTGTTAAAGATAGATTATTGCTGTAAATAACAAACATAACATCTGAGGACTCATTTGCTATATTCTGCTATTTTGCAGGTTTGCTTATCTCACCCAGGCGTTCCCCTTTGTTTCCTTTTACCCAAAGTAAACAGACATTTCATGAATACCCTATAGAACAGTGGTTCCCAACCATGTTCCTGGAGGCCCCCCAACACTGCATGTTTTCCATGTCTCCTTAATCAAACACACCTGATTCAGATCATCAGCTCATTAGTAGAGACTCCATAACCTGAAATGGGTGTGTCAGACAAAGGAGAGATACAAAATATGCAGTGTTAGGGGGCCTCCAGGAACGTGGTTGGGAACCACTGCTATAGAATCATACCAGCTTATGGAAAATGGGCATCTGATGAATTAAAATGTCATATTACTGTAATTCTCTTAAACTAATATATGTATTATATATATTGCATATGTATGGAATGAAGTATATAGATTGTACTACATGTTAGCTTACTTATTTTGCTTAAGCACAGCATCCAACCACACAAATTTGCGATGCTGTCTGCAAATGTTTGTTGGAACTATTTCAGGAAATGCCAAATCGTTGAACGATGTTGGTAACTTGCAACCATAGTTGGCTAACGGTACTTTCACCCAAGGTCTCATCTGGTAGTTTAAGCCTAATCCAAATGGCATCAGCAGGTTTATGAATAAATTAAATGAGTTTTAATGTCAGTTGACTTAATGCTATTGTTCTTTAAACCCAAAAACCTTGTTTGGTTATTTAATTTTTTAATTATAATTTCTAATATTTCCAGCAGGTGGCGCACTATGACACTTAACACTGCCTATCAGCTGAGGTCTACATGAGACCCCAAGTCCTGTGTGAGCTTGATGTTAGAGCAGATGTGATCAGTTGATTAGTGAGTGTATAACTGGAGTGACAATTACCGGGTAGCCATCTCGTCCTGGAGTGCCCTGTTAGGATTTAATAAAGAAAAAAAAACAAACATTACAACAGTACAAAACATAAAAACATTTGCAATAGATAAACACGGCTTAAAAGACAAACAGCTCATAAAAATGGAACGTGTTTGGGGCAACCATACATGTTTACACACTCTTCTCCTTTATTATTGTGGCTTTCTGCTCATGTTTAGAAATGTTACGCAACCACAGCAATTAAAGCTGTTTTGCTGCTGCGTTGTTACTATGATAAGGAGGATTGTACACATACATTTCAACATGTACTTGTGTTTACTATGCATTCTGTGTGAAGGCACGAAGAGATTTGAATCAGCTGCTGGATTTTTTTTAAAGGCATGCCTGGTTATTAGGATACAGGCGGTCAGGGTGGATGCCAGACAGTGAAAAATGGAGTGCGATCAATTCAGAAACTGTCTCCTGGAGCATATATCCTCCATTCCTTCTTATCTCACCTCATTTTGCCGTCTATATCAAGGTTGCAAAGCCAACACGGATTCATGCCATGCTGTATCTGCCCACCTCCAGACCAACTCACATTTGTTCTGAATTAAAGCCTTAGTGATAACGGAGCACTTACTGGAATTCCTGAAACACAAAGAAAAACAAACAATTGTATGTAACAGTCACAACTATTTGTTGCACTGAAGAGTAATCATGTGCAAGACATTAATGATATAATAATAAATAATACAATGATTAATCTGCAGTCTCATTACTGTCTGTTAACATGAAGTAAAATCATGTCCATGCATATCTGTTTAGATGCCAGAATTGATGAGGTCAGTGTGTACATATAAACAGCATTCTATGCTGTATCTGCACAAGAAGAAACCTGGTTCTGGCTCATAGTATTGCTCAATCAAAAGATGGCAGCACAGATTAAAATGGAGCCTTGTTTCTTTTCTACTTTCTACTTTCTTTTTGACCCTTGTTTCTTTTCCACTTTTTTACTTTTCTACTTTTCCAGATTTGGCAAAGGTCTGTGTGTGATTAAAAGAAGTGAATAGGTGGAACACCTCCGAGCAGCGCCAACTGGAATGAACAACCAGAAGTGCAGGGATTAATTTTAGGTATTTGAATGGATCAGCAGTTCAGATATTTACTTGCCTTGACCCAAAAAGGCATCAGGAAAAAACGTGGATGCAAAAACTGATCAAAAATTACAGTAAAGACATATATATTGTTAAAATGTATCATGTTTTGCACAAAAATATAAAGCATCACATCTGTTTTCAACATTGAAAATGATAAGTTCCTAAACACCAAAACTACATATGACAATGATTTCTGAAGGATCATGAAAATTTAGCTTTGAAAATTCCATTAAAATTTTAAAATATATGAAACGAGAGCTACAGTGACTTGGGAAAGTATTCATATCCCATTTTGTTACATTGCTGCCTTATGTTAAACTGCTTTAATTTTTTTTTTTTGTCCCACATCAATCTACACTCCATACACCATAATGGCAAAGCAAAAAACAGGTTTTTAACATGTTTGCAAATTTAAGATTCCATCGCATAAGTATTCATACCCTTATCTGGGACAGTTGAAATTTAGCTTAGGAGCGTTCATATTGCTGGTAGATGTTACTACACTTCGAGTGAAGTTAACTTGTGGCAAAAACCAAGCCCTGAGGAAAAAAGAAAGTGCCTGTAGCACTCAGAGACAGGATTGTGTCAAGGCACAGATCTGAGGAGGAGTTCAGAAAAAAATCCGCTGCATTGTAGGTTCACAGAACCATGTAGTTTCTGTTACCCTTAATAGAAGTTTGAAACAACCAGGACTCTTTCTAAAGCTGGCCTCCTGGACAAACTGAGCAATTGATGGAGAAGGGCTTTGGTTAGAGTAGTGAAAAAGATCCTGATAGTCACTAATTGAGCTCCATGATCATATATGGAAATAGAAACCTACAGAAGGACAAATATCACTACAACACTCCATCTGGGCTTTATGATGGTGTGGCAAGACTCAATCCTCTCCCCTGTGAAGACATGAAAATACACTTGGAATTTGCAAAAAAAAAAAAAAAAAAAATGAGAAGCAAGATTTTCTGGTCTGATGAACCTTAATTCCAAACATTTTGTATGAAGTAAACCAGGCACTGCTCATCACCTGGAAAGTACCATCCCAAAAGTAAAGTGTGCTGGTAGCAGCCTCATCCTGTTTTTACAGCGACAGGGACTGAGGGACTTTAATGGAAAGCTCAGAAGGTTCACCTTCCAATAGGACAATGACCCTAAGCACACAGCAAGAGTGGCTTATAGACAACTCTGTGAATGTCTCTGAGTTGCCCAGCCACAGCCTGGACTTGAACCCAATAAAAAAATTCCTGGAGAAACCTGAAAATGTGTGTCTGCCCCCATTCAAGCTGACAGGGCGAGGTGAAGAGGTAAGGAGAAGAATAGCAGATAATTGCCAAATGCAGAAGTATGAAGCTTGTCGCATCATACCCAAAAAAGACTTGAGACTGTAAAGATGCCTCAGCTAAGTACTGAGTTAAGGGTGTGAAAACGTATACTTATTTCAGAAGTTGTGACAAATCTGATTTTGCTTTGTTATAACGGTGTATGGAGTGTAGACTGGTGCGGAAAAAAGTAATTTGAAGCAGTTTAACATAAGGCAGCAATATAACGAAGTGTGAAAAAAAATGAAGGGGTATGAATACTTTTTGCAAGGCACTGTAACTGTTATACACACATTCACAAGAGAGTGGCGTTCCAGTGGATGACAGAACGCAGGCAGTGAGAATAATATATAAGTCTTGTCTTGGCTTATATCGAAAATCCTCCAACAATTTCCGTTACAAATCCTTGTTTTGTAGTTCTAATTCGTAACTGGTGATTTGTTTTGCTCTCTCCGTTTGTGCTTCCGTGTTTAGCTTATGCCACGCCTACATCCTACACCATCCACAGGAACGCCATTCTCTCATGAACACACATATGACAGTTAGCTGAAGCTAGCAGTTTATAAAATTTGAAGCATGGATATTTTTCTTACTTAAATGCATCACTTTGCTTTAGAAGGCCTTTATTAACCCCCCTGAGCTTTCTATGATGGATGGATGCACTTCATTTTACTTAAAAATCTCAACCAAAATCTACTGCCATTTTTAATGTAACTCCAACTGGATTCGTCTAAAACAAGGAAGTCGTAAAAACCTAGGATGGCTTAAGGGTAAGTAAATCAGGGGGTCATTTTAATTTTTGGGTGGACTATCCCTTTAAGTCTTCTGAGTTATAAAAATAACAACAGTGTGTTCTCTAGTTGAGCTTTACACATAGTGGGAGGCTCTGTGTTGAAGATATTTGCACTTAGAAGGCCAAAATGTTTACAAACTCTACAGAAATACATCTTAACAAGCTTATTTGGTGCTGACTCAACAGATTCAACAGTCTGTGAATCTAGAGAATCCTTAATGAATTCAAGCAAGAGTGAAATCCAAAACATTTCAGTAGTGTGGGAACGATGCTGGTGTCCAAAAGAACATTCTTGTGAAATAAGTTGCTCTTATTTATGTGGTGGTCTGCAATCTACCATGATCAGTTTTGATTTACTGGCAAGTGATTTCTGCTATACAAAACCATGCGGTATATACTGACAAAGCCGAATCGTGCTCTTGATGGAAAACGCAGAAGTTCATGGTAAGGTCAAGCTTCTACAGTAAGCCTTTATGGAGTGTCAAAAGCATCACAAGTAGACATCTGGGTTGTTATTTCCTGTGCCACACAGCTCTTGATCAGCGCAATGAACCTAATGCACAAGACAGCCATTTCCGTCTTTCCGTACTGATGCCTAAGGGATGTTATAGTAGGAGTGGAATGTGACATTGAATGGATCTGGAGACACAAGCGGTGCTGGGAGGATCCAGATCTTCCCCGTCCAGGATCAGAGAGCCAAATAAAAAAGTGATACTCCTACAAATGGCTGTGGTGATAAGAGTGCATTTTTGTCAATCACACATCCATGAGGGAGATTTGATCCATCTCTGTCATGGTGAATAGAGGAAAGGAGGTTCCCACTGTGTCAAGTTCAGGTCACCCAGAGCCCTGTGGCAGGAGAGTAGCTTTTTATGGACAGCAGACTGTGTGTTTTGGAGGTTGTCAGTCCTCCGATTAACCAGCCAAAGTCATCACACACAGAACAAAGACAGTTTTTCTATTCTGACAATGTGTTTGAAAATCGGTGTATATATAGAGCGTACATGGAGTCTGTTCTTGTTGTCATGCAGTTAGCGCGTCATATCTGCTTTGGGATTACTTCCAGTCTCTGCATGCCGAGCATGATTTGATGAATTTGGTCCATTAGTACTTATCTTGCATGATAAAATGCATGAACACGACAGTAAATCTGAAGATGAATATAGTGAGTCTGCCACTGAATGTACTAGACCACCAGAGCAGCAGCTCTATGGCAGAGAAAAACATCTCCCTTATTTACTGCCACCACCCACCCAATAATTAATCAGAAATAGGCTGTTGCGTTACGCATAAGGTTTCCAGATACAGAACAATCCACTTTATATTGCATCAGAGGGACTATAAAAGCGGTTTAATAGACCAGAGATGTCAGTAAACAGAGCTGCACAATACATTTTGCAAGTGTAAAAGATTGCATTCAAGCCTGGTTTGCAAGACAATTACATGTTCTGAATATGATGATATGTTCACAACTCCAGGTAAAAGCAGAGATGGACCTCCCAGAAGGAAAGAACTTTAGGAAGCTGTTGGGAAGCTGTTCTTGGATGGCTGTTCATACTTGCCTACAGGGCCTAAAACTAACTTTTTGCCACACCTGCCAATGGCCGGTGACGTGATAAAGTTTACCAGCCAAATTTAGTTTTTACCGGCGATGAAACTCTTTTTGCAAAAACAGGCAGTTTTTACTACTGTGCCACCACATTCTCGGGTAATACAGAATAAAGAAGGAAAAAGTTAATCCTCCAAAAAGAAGCAACAATATTTTCTCAGGTAAAAGTTATTAGAACCGTGGCTAGGGACAGGCTGGCCATCACACTGCTCTGACCTTATCAGCCCGTTTGTATTCCATTATTTGATTCGCTCTTGTCGCTTATCACAGAACAGCTAATCACAATGATCTTGTGTTTGGAAAAGATTATGTTATTCGCTTACGTCAGAAACAGCGAATCTCTTTAAAAACTGACTGTTGTCACTACCTTGCATTGTTATATTTCGTAAAAGTTTTACCCACCAACTGGCCACTGACCCCGTTACACTCACCAGCTCCGATTTTTACTCGCATTTGGCGCTTGGTGAGTGTTAATTTTAGGCCCTGCTTGCCTATTTCATAAAACAAGACTGGTTATATATCTTTGAAGTAGATAAACTAGCCCCATATAATTTTAACAAGGCAGTTCTTTTGCCTAGCAGGTAGCATGCAACAACCCTGCAAACATCTTACTGCAAGGCCCATGCTGGCTTTTTGTGGACACAGTGGGCTAGGGCCAGCCCACACCAAACCTAAACAGGCCCACAGGCTCACCGTGGGCTCTCTGTGAGCAGCCAACACTAGCGGACTGCCTACATTAATCTCATGATGGCTCAGTGTGGGCCAGCCTGTTCGAGCCCAGAGCAACTTTTGTACCTTTGTTCTCATGCAGGTTTTGTGTAGGCAACTAGGAAAATACTAACAACACTGACTGGCCATTCTTTAGCCACTCAATTGAACTGGAATGGTTCAAACCAAAAGGGACCTTTTCAAAATCTGTTGTTTCTTATAGGCTAGAGATCCTCAAATCTGGCTTGCGAGATCCACTTTCCTGCAGAGTTTAGTTCTAACCTTAATCAAACACACCTGAGCATGCTAATCAATGTCTTCAGGATCATTAGAAAATCACAGGTGGGTGAGTTTGATCAAAGCTGGAGCTAAACTTTGCAGGAAAGTGGATCTCATGAGGATCCCTGATATAGGCCTATTTGCTTTTCAGAAGCTGATTGAAAATGCTCGTTTCAGCCAAGTGATTCTGAAGTTGTGCGTAAGATAAAGGTGTGGTTGCGCAAGTGAGCTGGGGTGACGAAGGACCGCTACCACCTTCTGCTGACTAGTTGAGAGACCTTGGGGAAGAAGTGAGCTTTGCCAATGAATACTTTAGCACACCAAAACATATTTTCAGCAGAGGTCAATGTAATAATTTGGTATTTTTTATTTTTATGTTAATTTGTTTTATTTTTTATATTTTTATGATAATTTCTAGCCCCTTTCAGAGTGTTAAATTAGCAGTATTGAGCTGAATGCATGTTTTTCATAAATCCATTGATTTGAAATCCCTTTGACTACTGTACATTTTTGACATTACAGACAGTAGTTATGTGGTGACTGCATCTATTTCAGATGTATAATAACTGTTTTTCCCAAAGACGTAAGTCATAGTAGCTGAAAATTATTTATAGTGAAACAGATTTATTGTTGTAGATTAATAGTGTGGGCCCTGTGTGGGCCTAGTGAGGGCTTCCTGGCGGCTAAGTGAGGCAGTGAGCAAAGTCTCAGTGGCCCTGTGCTGGCAGCCTGCTGGGGACCCTTAGGCTAGTTTTAAGTGGGCCCGTAATGGGCCAGGGCAGGCTTGTTTACAGGGAATACTACTGCTACTAATACTACTAATGTGTGATACTTAGCACTTAGTTCCTCCTGTGCTGGCTGCAACATTGGTGCCAAGGGATGTTCAACAGACTTGATTGGCAGCTGCATGTTCTGCTTCGTCCCATGATAGGCCCGTAGATCATCAATAGAATCAATGATAGTATGGTGGTGGTCTTTAGTATGTGGTCCGGTGATGGTCCTGCAAACCAAAGGCCACATGGCGGGGAGGTGATGAACATCTTCTTTGGAGATTCTGTCATGCTGGCTGGAGCATTGGCGCAAAGCGTTTTCCAACAGACTTGATTGGCAGCCGCAGCTTCTGCTTCGTCCCATGATAGGCCAACATAGTATGATGTCCTTTAGTAAGCAGTCCCGTGATGGTCCTACGAATAGAAGCGGCGTCCGGTGACGGTGTCGGCCAAAGGCCACATGGTGATGAGGTGATGAACATCTTCCTTGGAGATTCAGTCATGATATTACATTTTTAAGATCCGACAATAGCATCTTTTTTGAAAACATTCAGCCGTGTAGTGATCCTTGCAGATGACTTCCTTGTCTCACTAGCGTAGATGGTTGTCGGGATAGCAATTGAGTTTAGGAGGCGGATATTCTTGTGCAAAGTGATGGTCGTTGACCTCCAGATGGGTATTAGCCATCGCATCGTTGCAGATGCTTTTCCAGTCTGACACGAGATGTTCTTATCTAAGGTATTCAGAGTCTATGACACTGCTGAGGTACGTAAAGTAATTGACTTCTTTAAGCAGTGGCTGATCATTAAGGACGGGGGTATGAGCGCGGGCATAGCTGACAAGAAGTATTCAAATGGGTGAAGATATTCTTAAAATAGATTTCACAGATAGGATAAATATATTACGTAAGAGGACATATTATATTAGATAAGGCACCAGTCTAATAACAAACTATTTTATTAGGTATGTGCTACTACCAGGTCGAATCCCCTTTTGCCTTCAGAACCTTCATTTCTCGTGGCATAGATTCAGAAAGGTAAACTTGGAAACATTCCTCATAGATTTTGCATGATGCAAATCTCCCATTCCACCAAAGGTGGTCTACTGGATTGAGATCTGGAGAATGTGGAGGCCATTTGAGTATAGTGAACTCATTGTCATGTTCGAGAAACCAGTATGACATGATCTGCGCTTTGTGACATGTTATCCTACTGGAAGTAGCCATCACAAGATGGGTACATCGTGGTCAAAAAGGGAAGGATATACTCAGGTAGGCTGTGTAGTCTAAACCGTTGATACAAGACAGGATGTATCCATGCTTTCATGTTGTTTATACTAAATTATGACTCCACTATTCAAATGTCACAGCAGAAATATTGACTCATTAGACCAGGCATTTTCCCAATCTGGCACCAATAAACATGCCACGTTCAAAGTCACCTAAATCACCTTTCTTCTCCATTCTGATGCTCGGTTAGGCTTCAGCAGATTGTCTTGACCAAGTCTACATGCTTAAATGCATTGAGCGATTGGCTGATTAGATATTTGCGTTATATACTGTATATAACACAAACAGACTAATCCAGAAGAAATGTGGCAACATCTCCAAGAAGCTTGAAGAAACCAACCTACAAAGCTACATGATAAAGTATGCGCAAGTGTACCGAGGACAAAAGCTAATAAAAGTTAATAGATAAAATCTATTTATGACATTTTTTTTAAAAGCATCCTTATTTTACAGCATTTTTACACAAATGCCTAAAACTGTTCACAGTACTGTAGCTTTGTAGGAAGGTTTCTTTAAGTGTCTTGGAGTCGTTGCCACAGTTCTTCTGGATTTAATCAGTCTCAGTTTTTTCTATTTCTTCATGTCATCCCAGATGGACCATTTTTTGGTGGTGAAAATACTAATGGCCTAAGACTTTTGCACAGTACATTATATATAGTGTGGAACTGCATCTGATTTTATAGTTCCATTATCGTGGGCAGACCACTTATTTTTCCACAAGACAAAAAGCCAAATAGGGAAAGCTGCACAGAAAACATACTCACTAGACTACAATTTATTTTCAATGACAAGGTGAAATTTGCTGCATATGATAATACTTCTGGGAAGACACAGCTTGTTGGCTTGTTTCAATGTCTAAAACTTATAATTTATTTTATAAATGTCTATGGAAGAAATAAATCAGAACCCGTGTCCACTGCAAATGTGGGTAATCTCTGTACAAGAACAGCGTTGATTTAAAATACTTTAGTCAAATATAAAAAATTCTGTCTGGCAAGTTTGGCACAGGGGGCAAGGCCTTGCCTATACTAATACTCAAATGAGCTACAGAATGTACAATAAGATGATGTGCAGTGCATAATATGTCCACAAATGCGAGTGGACAAAGTACATCTCCCTTAAAATGACTTCTGAGGCATTGATTCTGTCTGGGTTAAGCACTCTACTTATGCAGCTACATCATAATTCTGATCATTTTTGCCTGTTGGATCATGATGTCGTCAACTTCAAAGCTCTCTCAGGTTTCTGAGGTTAGAAGATCAGCAGTAAAACAAACAGCATGCTGGGAAAATGACTGAAGACAAGGAGAACACCTCTATTCAACCCCCCCCTGATCAATGTGATAGAAACGTCACCACGTGTCTACCACGGAGAAAAGGCTTTTCCCAACCGCATAATGTAAACGGACATTTCCATCTGTGCAATAGCTCCTCAAAGAAACACAAATCAAACATGACATGAAAAATAAAAGGTCTGGAACACATGAGAGACAGTCTTTAGTCTTTATCCTGGAGAACAGCTAAAAATCACTTTGCATTTGTTTTGCTGTAATTTAGGCCCAGGTCATTTTTTAACTCTGGGATGTGTATAAATGTGTTTGTCGTGTACAGGTACTCACCAGGGTTGCCTTTTCTTCCCCGTTTTCCTGGAGGACCTGTGAACAGAGGTCAGAGTGTGAATTGTATATATTTAATAATACTTCCTGATTTTGATTGGTCGATTACCACTACAGCTGTGGTCAAATGATAGAAATTTCAGTGAAATTTCACATGCAAGAAAATCCATCCATCTATTGTCAATACACAGAGGCCACTGTCAAACCAAGCATCTAACCAACTTGAACATGAGCGAAATCTGTGTGGGGAACTCTGAAAATCCTTCATGCAGTGGTAAATATGACCTATTAAGTTGTGTATGTGATATAAACTCTTGTCTTTAGCAACAGGTTGTGCAGTTATCACTGATCCCTTCCTTAATGTGAGAGGAACACATCCTTTTCCACAAGCTGGGTTGATAGTTCTGGTGGAAACTTCCCCGGGAGCATCCACCTCCCAGATAAGAAAGCTGGGAAAAGACGCCTTGTGATAGACACGAGGAAAGACAATCTTTGCAGTCCCCTTTCTGCAGCATAATAGTAGCCAAGAATGACATCATATAGGTCCAGCCAAACAAACACAATGACTTCTCACAAAGTAGAGTAACAGAAACAAGAGAAAACAGAGGAAGGCTGGATTTAGCAGATCCTAAAAAAGGAAGCTTTGAGAAAAGTTGAATTACACTTAGGCATTTGGACCATGCTCTACTGTTTGAGCTACAGGAAAATGCTACAAAGGTTGTGTGCATTGGAATAATTGAACTACAATTTGAATTCTAAAAGGTTTAGACCAGGGTCTCCAATCCAGCTCCTGGAAGGCCAACATCCTGAGAAGTTTGTCTCAACCAGCTCCAACACATTTGCCTGGAAGTTACTAGCGAGTCTGAAGACCTTTATTAGATGGTTTAATTGTGTTTAATTAGGGTTGGAGCTAAATTCTGCTTTCAGTGATGCTCCAAGAACAGTTTTTTTTTTTCTCCCAACATTTAGGTGTACACTGACCTAAAGATAACACATGTATTTTCCATTTCTTTGCAGCATACAGTATGGACAAACTATAAACTATAGTGGACCAAAAGTGTTCATTTTTCAGCTGTGTGTGAGTTGTTTCTGACATTTTCATAGATGCTCTGTGTCTCATCTATACGAGCAGAGCTCTTGAGACCTTCTGGATTCATTTTCTCCACTGGGATGTTATGCATTAAATTGATCAAGTTGTTGGTAAGTAAAGTACGGCATTTCTCAATTTGCCAAACAACTGGGTGCAATAAAGATGTTTTTCCCTTAGATAATACTGTACACATTGTTCCTTTGATGAAATTAAATCATTCTAATGCACACAAGCTTTTATTTGTAGGAAAAAGTCATACCTCGACACCAAACCTTTGTAGGCCCTGTGTTAAAAGGTGAGGCATATGAGATTAGTTTATATATTTTATTACTCAACTAAACCTTGAATATATTATGAAGTCTCAAGGTTTGCAGCCATGGTGAGTAAGATATTTGTCATCATATCATGCAAACTATTGCAAACAAAATATTTAGTGGTGATTCACACGAAAATGGAAATGACGGTCTGTGTGAATATGCTTCATGAACTGAATGACTGACAGCCGTAATGTCTGGTTTTGAATATGTGAGTGTCATATGGAAGACATTTCGCACACTCTGCTCTATGATCTGTGGTAATCTATACCAACACCCTTATAATGTCTCGCATAAAGACCGGCTCCCCTCCACAGGGCATGAGCTGGGCGTGGGAGATTTATCACAGGGAAAAGCTGGGTCAGGCGTTTTTTAGCTTATGCATCTTTAACTGTTGAAATTACCCTTGCCAAATATGCTTGGAGGTAGAGCTAACTTCCTGTTCTCCTAATTGCAACCACAATAATGCTTATCAACAAGTTTAGATTAAAACCCAAACTCCATTGACCAAAACATGCTGGTCTACAAAACAAAGGAAGAATTTAAACTTCTCAAAATAAACAATTAAGCAATGATGAATAAACATGGTTGTGGACAATTATAGCTTACTCTAATCCAGTGCACTTGTGCTTGATCATTTGTAGTACACTCTTATGTAAAGAACTGCATCAATAAAAGTATACAAAATAATTCTTTTAGTACAAGAAAAAATGGAAGAGAGATTTTAGTGTAAACCCTGATGTCTGATCCAAAAGACTGTCTGTTAAGCCCTTTTGATACTATTAACAGCTCTTCAGAGATGAACTACAAATGCGCTGGTTCATCCTCTAACCTCCAGCATGCTTCTGAAAAAAGCCTCCTTATGCATCAGTCACAAACATAAACTTGTGTCTGTGTGACAGGTTTCGCAATCGCTAAGGCCCCTATATTAGCAACTAGTGGTGCTTTATCTAATCAAAGGCTACATCAAAATCCAGACTTAATTGTGTGCTCTTCTGCACTTTTATCTAAGCAATAACACGCATAGTGCGTGCAGATGTTACAAACTGATACCAGCAGCATGAACGATTATAGTGCTTTTATAAAACATTTCAACAAACAAAGAAATAAATATTAAGATATTTACATTTTATACTCAAATATAATCAGGTCTGTTTTTGCTTCGCCAGCAAAAGCAGTCCAAACAAAGCAGAATCTCTTGTCGGTTGAGTAAATTGGTTGAGTAAATGACTCAAAGACTCTGTTTGCAAAAGTAAGCTGTTTTCTGTAAATGTGCGAGACTTACGTTTCATTAGGCACGGTAGAGAAGACCCAGATAGCACATGTACGTCTGCAAGATGTCTGTTAAAGGTCACTTGATCTGGAAACATCTGAAAGATGTCACTTGATCTGCAAACGTCTGAAAGACGTCTTTCAGATATTACTTTTACATACATTCTAAATCCTAAACATCTTAAAGACATCTAATAGATGTCTATTTGACATCTGATAGAAAACGTCCTAGACATATTGCAGATGAACAAACACTGAAAAATACAAATAGACGTCAAACAGATGTCAAATATTTGACGTCTGCATTTACATCTGCAAGACATATTTATAAGACATTTCCTATCAGGTGTCAAACAGACGTCTATTAGATGACTTTAAGATGTTTACGATTTAGAATGTATGTAAAACTGACATCTTACAGACATCTGTTAGATGTTTGTACACAGCAGTTGCTTTCCATATCAAGTGATCTTTAACAGACATCTTGCAGACGTACGTGTGCTAGCTGCGTTAATAATTAAGGCAATACATTAAAATAGTATGGTAAGAAACACAAGCTTGCAATATCAAGCAGTAAAATGAGCTGTTTTGTATAGCTAAAAGTAGTTGGAAATGAATGACAACAGAAGCCAGACATTACATTTACAAACAACAGTGTCCGCTCAAATGGGAAAAATAAGGTGGATAACAAGTGTACAATGATGTACACATAACAACTATCCGCTAGTGCAGAGGTTTTCAAATCTGTCCTGGAGGCCCCCCAGCACTGCATGTTTTGTATCCCTTATGAGACACACCTAGTTCTGGTCTTCTTTACCAAGGCAGTCTCATATGTCTCATACTGATGAACTGATGATATAAATCAGGTGTGTTAGATGAGGGAGACATACAAAATGTCCAGAGTTGGAGGACCTCCAGAACAGGTTTGAAAACTCTTGCACTAGTAAATACTCACTATTCACTGTGAGCACTGCATCAAATGAATTCTGCATCTCATCAGAAGATGGCATCCCCAGTACCTCCAGTGCACTTTGTTTCACTCTCGTTTTCATTCACTTATCTGGTAGACTATATTAGTGGGTGTGTAAGGGTCAAAATTTTCAATATATCTAAAGACTCACTCATAAAGATGGTTTATTGTTTCTTCTTTGGTTGAGTGAATGATTCAAAGACTCACTCATGAAAGTGGTTTGTTCTAAATGAATCAGTTTTTTGAAGAAATCACTGACTCAAAGACAGCCACCTAGTAGCGCAACAATGTAAAACGATAGAAAAAATTTAAAGCTAAATCTGTTTCATTAAAAGAAATTGAAACACATATTCAAGAATTTGTTCATTCACATATCCTGCAGCTGCAGCCAGTAACTTTAAATAAAGCAAGTTAATGAAATCCGGCACGTTCATGCAAGACATTTCCTTCGCAAATGCTTTGAGACCAACATGAGTGTACTTAAAAAGGAACCAGCCCTTGATAACATTTACACCTAGCTTTCAAAAAGACTTAACGTTAATTAATTCCTTAACACTTTGATTGCAAAGTATTGTCAGGTGCTTGGATAAGGGCTTCGGCCTTCCATCAGTGTTGTATTAGGAGCGGCCTTAGAGTGTGTAATTAATGGGGTCTTTTATTCTGAATTCCTTGGGCATTAATTGAACAGGTGTTATATGTTAAGACGTTAATTTTTAACACCAGAGAACAGGCTCATTTGGCAGTAAGGGTGTGAAAAGAGGGAGGAAAAGCCGTTAATTGCCCCTCGTTATCCACCCACCCACCCAAGATCAAATTCAGACCAGACTGAGATGAAGACGGCTGATCCACATCTTAAGATATCAAGGCTCCGCTGCAGACCACTGCCGCCAACACCAACCAACTGTCTCAATTGCAACAACAGAATATGTTCTCTCCTTGAACCACATTTGTACTTTTAACTACTGAATATGAAACTATTTTTTACTATTTAATGAAGAATTTCACTCTTGATCCATAATGGAGTTTACAATAAGGGAAATTATAAGTATTTGTGAGTGAGAGTGCACCAGTGGTAGCATATTGGTAATACGCTTTTCAAAACATTCTATGCTTGTTCTACTGGGAATAAAGATCACAGCATATGATTCATAAAGCATACTGTTAAAAAAAATAAAGTTAAACAAAGATCAAAGACTGATGAAAACCATGACTAAATTAACCCGTTAGGCCTATCTGCAAAGAATAGAAGACTTAAGATTTATACAACAGTGATGGCAGATGTTCAAAGCACCTCTTTCAGAAGACCTGCCTATGGAATATATAGAGCAGGGGTGTCCAAAGCTGTTCCTGTAGGGCCAGTGTCCTGTAGAGTTTAGCTCCAACGCGCTTCGGAACTTTCTAATGAGTCTGAAGATCTTGATTAGTTGGTTCAAGTGTGTTAATGGTTGGAGATAAACTCTACAGGACAGTGGCTCTCCAGGAACAGGTTTGTACACCCCTGAAATAGTGAGTGTGGTTTGGTTTTTAATTGGAAATACACTCTTAAAAAAAAATAAAGATGCTTCACGATGCCATAGAAGAATCTTTTTTTGTCTAAATGGTTCCATAATGAATCTTTAACATCTGAATAACCTTTCTGTTTCACAAATTTGCATTAACTAGAATTTTTTTTTTTAAATATATATATTTTTTTGTTTTATTTGTAATGTATTTCATTAGAATATTATTTAGTGTGCATGCCTCGTTCATTAACCACCAAAGGACCTACTTACAAAATATCCTGCATTCAGTGTTTTTCTATAAAACCTGACATTTTACCCTTTAAAAATAAAGTTCTCTAAAAATAATCTTTCTGACATATTTGACCAGATATTTTGATTATACTGTCTTTATCAGTATGTCATTGTTTACACTTATAATGGTCTTATCAAGCTCAATATGGGAATTAAGAAAAAAACAGTGAAATATTTGTTACAGAAACAAAAATGTTGGTTTTGGCACTAAGAAAAAATACTGACTGTGATGTGCTGCATTAGCTAAAGCTGTTATGATGCATTTCTGAAGTGATCTTGAAACCTTTAACCTCATGTTGAACCCCTGTACCCCAGTGATCTAATGTATCTCTCTCCTTGGAAGTACTTTAGTGCAGATATCTGTCTCCACGGCCCTCTCTTCCTGCTACTGTCTACAGGCATCTCTCACGATAGATAAAAGACAATAAATCAAGTCTCTGTCTAGACTCTTATTTATGGATGTTATAAATGGATATCAAATGCTCCGACATTTTGCATGAAGCACGTTCTAGAGAACCATTATAACAAAACAGCCATGGTCCTGATTTTGATTTAATATGATCCATATAAGCTTTTCAGCTGCAGTTACACGTGGTTAAAGAACTGCAACAATGAATCAGTCAAGCGATTATAGTGCGCAGTCTTTCTTGAGCTCCTTTAAGAACATATGAAGAAACAAACCGCAGAACAGATGAACTGATACTTTTAAACAACTCCAAGCAAATCTAATCAAGCTCAATTAGGTTCACCGCTAGATTTATGCATGTTATAAAGACATTGTCAGTTGCACTTGTCTGTGAACATCTAACAGCTGTGGCACCTTTTTGTTTTCTAGTCAAAAGGGCCCAAGTGTCTGGCTTGTACTTTCTTTTCTTTTTTTTATAGTTTGTCTTATAAAGATTATACATTAGAATGCTAGCACAAGTCTACAGTCTTCACCAGCCTATGTAAAACACACAAAAAACAATACTTCATATCAGTTTTCTTTCCAAAAACCGCATTATTTCGAAGCAATTTATCATAAAAAAATGGACGCAGGCTGCCTCATCCTTAACAGCTGTCTCTAACAATAGCTGTCTTAGTTAAACCTAGATAAATTGCAGTGCAGAATATCCAGCTACAGAAAAACAGCATGCTTTTATTCTCTGCTCATTGTTTCAAATAACCAGTGTGTTTGGAACGAGTCCGGGTTGCTATAATCTTATCATAATCGTTAGCGTATGGCCTCAAGAGGTGAGCGGCAAGCGGTTTTATAGCCTGATCTTTTGAGTCACGCTTTGCTAGAAAATTCTAATTACAGGCTGGAACAAACAACCTGACTTATTCTGTGTAAAAAGATGTTTGCTTTGCAACTCACAGACGGAATATGACGTCTGATATAAAATAATCATCCACAGACAGGATCATACCACAAAATCTGCTTCGATATTTACAAGTCTGGCCTTACTTTAGTACTAATAATGTAACCTGAGTGTCAAAGTACTTAGTAATGTGTACGGCACGCACTGAAATGTGTCAGTTCCTGGCACAGAGTCTGTTTATAATACATTGCCAAAACTGCACAATGGTATCTGTATTACAGAATACATTATGTTTGGCTATAATAACTGATTTGGACCAAGGTTGGATACAAATTAAGCTTTATGGCATTGGATTGGAATAAACAGCTCATTTGAGCTGATGAGCAACAGGATTTGATTTTGACACCCTGGTGTTTCACTTCAAAGAGCCCCTGCAAAGGTTGAGTAGGAAGGTATGAGTGGCTCTGGGTTTACAGTAAATGCTCTTGATTTAGTGACCATGAAGCTCTGATGGGGTGAAAACTCCATTATGGATCAAGAGTGAACTACAATAAGGGAAAACAAGTTTGAGATCAACAGGTGAACAGATGTGCAAAATATAATTAAATGCACTGCATTGGAAAGAGGTTGAAGTCAGTGCACACTGAATTGATTGTTTCGTTATTTAGATTCAAACCAAAGGAGGTAATAATTAGACTTCTGAGAAAAGCATGACCTAGGCCTTTGAGAAAATTATATGTAATATCCATTTACAAAAGCAATCCATGACAGCATTGGTATACTTTGAGATTATTTAAATCAAAGGCATATTTTGTGGTCTTTTAGTGAATGTGCAGGTTTGTATAGTAGATATATCCACAGCTGTAGGGTTTACAATTAGAGAATAAGCCAATTTTTTTTTCCTTATTATGGATACATTTACTGGAAAGTCTGATAAGTCATTATGCATCAAATTATATTTCAGAAGTTCACTAATGAAACTCCAAGTCTTTTTTGGCTTGCAGTTTTTTGGCTTATTGGCTGAAGGCATCAAAACAAGCTGTCAAATAAAATGAGAGAGATATAAGTGGGGGAAAATATACTGCTCTTTTTCACCCCTTTTTCTTCTGTGAGACAGAGGATCATACCCTTAAATAAATTACGAACGGCACATCTTTTGAACAGGAGAGTGCAAACTTTTGTTGAGCTTGATATCATGAAAAGCAGACCTATGATGAACGAGCACAGCTTGGCCAAATGTTCTCATAAATTTATACAGACGCACATACGGGAGGCAAATCCACTGAGTTTATATATGGAGTAATAATATTTACCTCTGGCCTCTCCTGTCACTAATGAGCTAATTAATGAGGGAATCAATGAATGTTAACACACCATTAACATTTATGGATTTGGCAGACGTTTTTATCTGAAGCAACTCGGTTTATCAGTTCATGTATTGCCTGGGAACTGAACCCATGACTTTACCATTGCTAGTGCTGTGTCTTGTAGAATTACTTTAGCTCAAACATATGTGCTAGCAATACCATGGGTTTGATTTTTATTTATAAAATGATAAAGATATCTTAAATAAAATGGAAGTTGTTTTGGATAAAAGCATCTGTTTGAGCTACAAGAATAAACCAATGTATCATGTTATCACATGTTATACTAAGCAGTATCCCTTTAAGAATGAAATGCAATTCATCGAGAGGCCAACAGCAGTTAGAAAAGATGGTTAGTATCCTATACCAGTGGCAACTGCATGCTGGTACCCCATACTCCCACCTGATTTATCTGTTCATTATCATAAGGACCTCTTTTTGTTTGACTACCCTGTAAATCTCCCACAGTTCTCTGCTTTTTCTTAACAATTCAGTCCCCTGCAGCATGACACCGTAAAGACGCTGAACATGATATCGTATAGCCTTTATCTTACCAATCGTTTCTAGTCCTCCATAAAGGCTGCATTCTTTCTAAAAGCCAGCTTTAACGGCACAAGAAACGGGAAATGACAGAGCCGAGGAAATGCACCGACAGCGTTTGTATTTACTAACGTGGTTCATGAGGTCCTTGGAGGCGGCTTGTTATTCTGAAAATAATGCTATTGTATATAAGAAAACCTCTAGTGAAGGGAAAATGCACACCAGTTGTAAAAACATTCCCTCTGTTCATTATGCTGGCCACCGGCCGAAAGGCTTTCCTGCAACCCTGGGCTCCAAGCTTGAAGAGGAAAAAGAAAGACGACAACATCAGGCCTCTGCTCACCTAAACCAGTGAGTCTCAAAGCAGATTAATGGGAGTATTTGGATAGAATTTAAATTTGCTTTATTAACCAATAAACTGGTTATGTACTGTAGTGGATAATGTACATCCAACTGGTTGTTACTGCAGAATAAAGCATGACAGACTTGTAATTTACTGGCTGAAAGGTGTCACCCAAGATGTTCATATCTTTCTTTTTTCAATCAGAAGGAAATTAAGGTTTTTGAGGAAAACATTCCAGGATTTTTCTCCATAAAGTGCACTTCAGTGGGGATCAGTGGGTTGAAGGTCAAAATTGCAGTTTCAGTGCCGCTTCAAAGAGCTCTACACAGTCCCATCCGAGGAATAAGGTCTTGTCTAGTGAAACAATCGGTAATTTTTAAAAAAAAATTATATGCTTTTTAACCACAAATACACATCTTGCACTAGCTCTGCGATGTGTGTCTACAACTTCACGCATCAGGTTGGAAAGGTCACACACAGTTCCTTGTCTTTGTCCTTCGGTTCAAAATGGTCGAGTAGGGAGAAAAACTCCCATCTCATTTTCTCCTCCAACCTCAAAATAATCTAATGTTGTTTTACCTTTTTTTGTTAAGGGCGTTTGACTTTCTTTTCACATTCGCTTTGTAAACATTGGGTCGGTACTTCTGCCTACGTCACAAGTGACCTTTTCAATGTGGTTACATAATGCATGAAGTTGTGGATGCAGAGCTAGTGCATGAAGAGCATTTGTGGTTATAAAGTATATAACATTTTTTTTTTGTTTGTTTGTTTTTAGAAAATGACAGTTGTTTCGCTAGATAAGAGTCTTATTCCTCGTCTAGGATCGTGTAAAACCATTTGAAGCTGCACTGAAACTGCAATTTGGATCTTCAGCCTGCTGATCCCCATCAATGTCCATTATATGGAGAAAAATCCTGGAATGTTTTCCTCAAAAACCTTATGATTGGCCCTAACTCTCAAAATGGTCACTTTGATGTTGCTAAAGGGACAGTTCACTGAAAGAGGAAAAGTCATCGATTACTCACCCTTAAGTTGTTTCATGCAAAAGAAGCACAAAAGAAGATATTTTAAAGAATGTTTTTAACTGTTTTTGTCCATACAGTACAGTTTTTGTTTATTTAAACTTTGGATTTGACCCTGTAATTTTTTTTTTCACTTTAATAAACCACCTAATGGGATTCAGTTAACCGCTGTCCACCTCGTTCAAAATAATTTCCTTTGACCATTGGATCATCGCTACAGGGTCCAAAACAAAACTGCATTTTCATTGGATTAGAAACTTCTTTTGTGTTCCACAAAAGAATCCAAGTCATCCAGGCGACATGAGGCTGAGTTCATGATGACAGAAGTTTAATTGTGGGTGAACTATCCCTTTAAATGCTAACTGATAGGACTGTGGGAGTACATAAGACAAAAAAGGTTGGGGAACAACTGTAAGGTCTGCGTGTATCCTCCTGACCTCTAGAGAAGACAGACGCTGTGCATATGTAGACAGACTGGGGGAGATCTCCAGGTTGGGAGGTTCCAGATGGCTCCAGATGTGGCGACCTGGTGTTTTCACAGGCTGTAAACAGCACTCCCATTGGACGGCCCCAGAGTCTGAGACATTTCTGTCACCCAGCTGAACAGACACAGCTAACGCTGATATGAAAGCTGCCCAGAGGGGATCTCAGCAGGGAGGGTGTCATTGTTTAGAAGAGCGAAGACGGTGGAGAATGAGCCGGTGAAGACAGATCTCTGGCCCACAGAGGAAAATTAAAGCTACATATCCTGTTTCTGTGGTCTTCTGCCTTAGCACCCCTAGAGTTCTAGACAATATCGAGACTCCACGCGATACATGTCATATAAATACTTCTTCTTCTGTGGATTATTTCAAGTGGACACATGATGATATACAGTATAGAAGAAGGTTATAGTATACGGCTTCTTGTGTGTTTGATGCATGCAGGGAAGTGAATGTGCACACATAAATATCTTATGCGATGTGGGCATATGTTTTGTGTTTTCAAAGACTGTCCTTAAGAGGTCAAAAGAACCCAAGTGCTCATAACTTTGAGAATAATACCCGCTGACAGCTCAATATTTCTTCCCCTTCCATTAGGAATGAAAGATTGTTATTGTTATGGCACTATAAAGAGGGTTTGTATATGACAAGGTTATAAATCTTTAAATGAAGATGATATTAAGCAACAGGAGGACGAAAGGATATAAAGGAAACATAAACATTTGAGCAACTTATAAAATAATATAGAAATAAGCAGAAATAGATCATTCACTCACGTTCATGTCATTTCAAACCTGCATTACTAATTATTTATACAATTTTAATCAGTTATTGGCCATAATATTATCACTCTGAGTAATACTATTGTTGCATCCCTAATTAGAGCACAACTGTATTTAATAGTCTTGGAGATAACTGTATTGTACAACACATACACAGGTGCATCTCAATAAATTAGAACGTCGTGGAAAAGTTCATTTATTTTAGTAATTCAACTCAAATTGTGAAACTTGTGTATTAAATAAATTCAATACACACAGACTGAAGTAGTTTAAGTCTTTGGTTCTTTTAATTGTGATAATTTTGGCTCACATTTAACAAAAACCCACCAATTCACTTTCTCAACAAATTAGAATATGGTGACATGCCAATCAGCTAATCAACTCAAAACACCTGCAAAGGTTTCCTGAGCCTTCAAAATGGTCTCTCAGTTTGGTTCACTAGGCTACACAATCATGGGGAAGACTGCTGATCTGACAGTTGTCCAGAAGACAATCATTGACACCCTTCACAAGGAGGGTAAGCCACAAACATTCATTGCCAAAAAAGCTGACTGTTCACAGAGTGCTGTATCCAAGCATGTTAACAGAAAGTTAAGTGGAAGGAAAACTGTAGAAGAAAAAGATGCACAACCAACCGAGAGAACCGCAGCCTTGAGAGGTTTGTCAAGCAAAATCGATTCAAGAATTTGGGTGAACTTCACAAGGAATGGACTGAGGCTGGGGTCAAGGCATCAAAAGCCACCACACACAGACGTGTCAAGGAATTTGGCTACAGTTGTTGTATTCCTCTTGTTAAGCCACTCCTGAACCACAGACAGCGTCAGAGGCGTCTTACCTGGGCTAAGGAGAAGAAGAAATGGACTGTTGCCCAGTGGTCCAAAGTCCTCTTTTCAGATGAGAGCAAGTTTTGTATTTAATTTGGAAACCAAGGTCCTAGAGTCTGGAGGAAGGGAGAAGCTCATAGCCCAAGTTGCTTGAAGTCCAGTGTTAAGTTTCCACAGTCTGTGATGATTTGGGGTGCAATGTCATCTGCTGGTGTTGGTCCACTGTGTTTTTTGAAAACCAAAGTCACTGTACCTGTTTACCAAGACATTTTAGAGCACTTCATGCTTCCTTCTGCTGACCAGCTTTTTAAAGATGTTGATTTCATTTTCCAGAAGAATTTGGCACCTGCCCCCACTGCCAAAAGCACTAAAAGTTGGTTAAATGACCATGGTGTTGGTGTGCTTGACTGGCCAGCAAACTCACCAGACCTGAACCCCATAGAGAATCTATGGGGTATTGTCAAGAGGAAAATAAGAAACAAGAGACCAAAAAAAAAATGCAGATGAGCTGAAGGCCACTGTCAAAGAAACCTGGGCTTCCATACCACCTCAGCAGTGCCACAGACTGATCACCTCCATGCCACGCCGAATTGAGGCAGTAATTAAAGCAAAAGGAGCCCCTACCAAGTACTGAGTACATATACAGTAAATGAACATACTTTCCAGAAGGCCAACAATTCAATAAAAATGTTTTTTTTTTTTATTGGTCTTATGAAGTATTCTAATTTGTTGAGAGAGTGAATTGGTGGGTTTTTGTTAAATGTGAGCCAAAATCATCACAATTAAAAGAACCAAAGACTTAAACTACTTCAGTCTGTGTGCAATGAATTTATTTAATACATGAGTTTCACAACTTGAGTTGAATTACTGAAATAAATGAACTTTTCCACGACATTCTAATTTATTGAGATGCACCTGTATATTATCTGAAAATAAAATGTAATAACTTGTGCAGTTTTCATTCTCAATACATTTATTTAAGGATATTTAGATATATTTACTTCTTGTATATTAAAAAAAAAAAAGACTTTTCTTAAACCTAAACCCCATTCACATAATTTATGCTGCTCTGTTTTTAATAAAATCCATGTTTGTGATTCATCTCTGTTTTAAGAACATTTTGTTCAAGCACGTCAGCCATCAGAAAGTAACTCAAACAGTAAGTGAGAGCACCCTTCTATTAGTCAACAGTAAAACAGCCACTTTCAATAGAAGTGTTCTTATTCTCTTCTCCTGTGTTTGGCCATGTACCGCAGCATGTTTCCTTTGGCATGATAGAGCACAGTTAAGTTTGGAAGTGCATCATTATAGTATTAGAGAAAAATTTGATCTGTATGAGTTACTCAGTTAATAAAGGCATGGGGTGTTGGCATCTTTCCTGTATACTTGTGCTGTATACTTAAAAATGATTCTGGGACTGATATTGAACTACAGATTTGATTTATTTTTTTTATTATTATTATTGTTTTTTATTTAGAAGGAAAGTTAAGGCCAGATAAAAAAGGTATTGTGAAATACTGAAAAAAAAAGGTAACTATTCTGACATATTGTTACAATCGAAAACAACTGTTTTATATTTTAATGTATATTAAAACATATTTTAAACCTGTAAGTTTTCAGTGTCACATGATCCTTCAGAAATCATTCTAATATGCTGAATTGGTGCTCAAGAAACATTTGTGCTGCTTAAAGGGGTAATGATGTGAGAAATCAAATTTGCCTTGATCTTTTGGCATATAAGAGGTCTTTTGTACCATTACATCATCCTGCATGTTTCATAGTTTAAAATGTTCTCCTTATTAGAAACAAAGTATTTATTTAATCGAGCTCCAAAAATGTCTCTTTTGTTTCTGGTGTGCAAAGTGATATCAACCAGGCACAATCATTTGCATAAACACTGACTTCAGAGCAACACATTGACAAATAATCATCTTCTCACCATAGGCCCCGGCCACTGGCGTTCATTCACTTAACGGCTGACACTCTGAATGTGAGTGTCGCATTGCATCAAAAGCAAATAGAAATTACTTTTACTGATGCTATCTTGTCTACTCTGGATGCAGTATACAGATGTGCGTTCGCCTTCTGACACAGTCTGCACGCTTGAGTCTGTTGTCAATAGAATAAATGGAGTGAAAGAATTATTACTTTGACGTGTTTGGTTTAAACAGCTCACTCGCATATTTTTACAGATATCAGAAGGATCCCATCATAAGGAACAAGTGCATAGTTTATTTTAATGGCATCCTGGATCATGTCTGAGGATTGATCGGAGCATTTTGTTTTGTAAATGAGGCAGTGTCATCGTACTAGATCTAACTGCAGCTGCATCACAAACAGTAAATTATTTCGTAATGCTTTGTCTGGAAATGACAGTTTTTTTATCATGTTGTCAAAACACTCACATTCAATAGCGAAGGGACGTTGATATTGTTTCCTATCCAGTGACGTTAGCCAAACATATTAGTGGCCGATTACTAAGAAAACTTAAAGGAACACTCCACTTTTTTTGAAAATAGGCTCATTTTCCAAGTCCCCTAGAGTTAAACAGTTGAGTTTTACCGTTTTCAAATCCATTTAGCCAATCTCCGGGTCTGGCGGTAGCACTTTTAGCATAGCTTAGCATAGATCATTGAATTGGATTAGACAGTTAGCATCTCGCTCAAAAATTACCAAAGAGTTTCGATATTTTTCCTATTTAAAACTCGACTCTTAGGAGTTACACCATGTACTAAGACCGACGGAAAATGAAAAGTTGGATTTTCTAGGCCGATATGGCCAAGAACTATACTCTCATTTCGGCGTAATAATCAAGGAACTTTGCTGCCGCACAATAGGTGAAGCAGGAGCAATGACATTACGTAGCACCTAAAAATAGGCTAACTTCCATCTACATAACCAACGTGACCACCTGCTTGCACAGGGAGACTATTTTCAGACTATTTTTAGAATAGGCCCAGAATATCGGCCTAGAAAATCGCAACTTTTCTTTTTCCGTCGGTCTTAGTACACAATGTAAGACTCAAGTTTTAAACAGGAAAAATATCAAAACTCTTTGGTCATTTCTGAGTGAGATGCTAACGGCCTAATCAGATTCAATGATCTATGCTAAGCTATGCTAAAAGTACTACTGCCAGACCCGGAGCTACTGCCAGACCCGGAGATCCGCTGAATGGATTCGAAAACAATAAAACTCTACGTTTAACTCTAGAGGAGTTGGAAAATGAGCCTATTTTCAAAAAAAGTGGAGCGTTCCTTTAAAGGACACCTCCCTTAAAAACAGGTCGTTTCAGGCAGACGGTCAGAATGAGGGTTAAAAATAATCATTTTCCATTTTTTTTTGTTGTTTGTGCAAAAAAACTTTCTTAACATTCTGAGTAAAACTCAAAGAACATATTAAAATAATAATTTAAAAAAATCCATGTCATGACCCCTTTAATATTTTTGTGGAAAGCGTGACACTTTTCCCAATGATTCTAATATTTTTATGCTAGAAACTTTTCCCACTGTCTCACACTGCCTCAGATAACTGTAATTGAGTATGATTTGCCATTTTAATGGAAGGGGGTTAAAATGATGACATGTAATTGTGGGCAGTTATGTATTGATATCTGTCTGGCGTCAGATTGTTGGAGAAGTGCAGAACAAGAAGGCTTTTTAAAATAAATGGTCTTTTGTTACTGAGGGGGTTTTGAGTATGGCAAGGAACCATTTTCATTGTACAATGAACTCTTTTATCTAAAAGAAAATCAATGAAAACTTGATTCCTCGTGGTATGACCTGTTTAAGTGAGGTCATACGGATGGAAAACCCACAAATCTACTGACACAACATATGAAACTGTGAAGAGGCCTTTGTCTTTTTTTAGGTAGAGGCTTGAAATAAAAAGACTTAAGTATATCAGGATTCACATAAGCTGCCAAGACACATCAAAATGCACCATCACGTCTTGTGGAGAATATGACGACATACAGTAAATAGTGTGATGTTTTCTGTAAAGCGGTACTACACAGGAAATTTGCTATATACCACAACAATGTTTTCTTTGGATTAGCTAGTACCTCTTTTCTTTTCTTTCTCACTCTCTTTCTTGTGCACACAAACACAAATACAGCAGTGGAAAAATATGTCTGACCATATGCAAACTAGATCTGGGATGAGTTGTCCACAGATTCCAAGACGGCCATCTGATCTTCCTGTCTCTTTCAGACTCCCCGCTAAGAAATGACAGGCTTTATAATTCAACAACAAATACTGAACGCCCCATAAAAGACCCAAGCGTTTTCTCCGTCTTTTGATTTATTTGGATCTCTGACATCCAGCAAAGCATGAATGAAGCCACATAATGAAGTTTTAGAGGTATGTTTATCTTTCTGAACAATGCCATCTATTGTGTCCTCAAAAACATACTTGAGAATACTGCGTATAATTGTAAAGTATGTTTTCGTCTATGAGCACATAATTGATTTCAGTCCTCTGTGCTTCCAGATGGGGGACAATGGGGTCTGCACCTATCATTGGTTCGCATCAAACTGTTCTGGAGAAATGATGGGCTGTAAAGTCGACTCCTTCATCAGACTGAAGGGTTTAGAGCGACTGGGGTATTTACATGCATATCAAAAGAAGACGGTCCATGTGCACTGATAACATCAGACAAATCCAGTCTGAAATTGTACAGAAAATACTTTTGAAAATATAGCAGGCTTTGAACTGACTGTCGATGACTGTGGCATCAACAGAATTGCTATGAAGAGGCCCCTGTAAAAGGGAAGCTATTCTGGACTCCAGATGGACCAACAAAAATATGTAATACACACACTACAGCAGAAATTACACACATTCGAGTTATGAGAGTAGGATCTTATTGCCGCAGTTTGTGCTATCAATCTTACCATTGGTTTATTTTTAATTGCATAATTGCAGAACCTAAAATATACACCCTGAAAGTTCAGTGTGGTAGCCGTGCGTGTGAAATGATTCATCCACCTGTTTAGTATGTGAGTGTCTGCGGTAGGTATGACAGACCAGTGCAAAGAGAACAAACATCTGAACCATTCAGAAGACCACAGCACTCAGTATTGTAGATATGCTAGCAAACAAACGTTTTAATTTCACATGAGAGAAAAAAAAGTGTTGTTATGGGGGTGATTTCTGTCATTCAGTCACTCCCATTCATTCCATTCTTGCCATACAACAATAGTTCATAGTGACCAGAAGCAGTCAAGTCACAGAACGAACTAAAAAGCACCGTAAAGTAGTCAGTGTGTATTATATTTCAAATATTTTAAAGCAATAAAAGCAACAATTTTAATTTCAGTCTATTCCTCACACAAAGTGCAATTTTCATGTTTGGGTAACTGTTCCTTTTGTGTTCGGGTTAATTTGATCCATATTTAAACTGCTTGGAACACTGGTTAAACACTTCTCTTCTTTTGTGACTTTTTTCTATTTATGGTCATGATTGTAAAGCTTTGACACATAAATGTGTTTTGGAAATCATGTACAAATTCTGTGACTATGATGGTGTAAGGAATCTAAATGAACTCCATTGGTTTTCATACAATTTGCCAAAAATCTCTCTCTCTCTCTCTCCCCTTCGGCTTGCTCCCTTGATCAGGGGTCGCCACGGCGTAGTGATCACAATGTGCCAAAAATCAACACTTAGAAAAACAAAAAGTCAGGTAAAAAAATAAAACCTTTATTGTGTCTTGTCAAAGACTAAAATATGAATAATTTGGAGGATGAAGGACATATTTTCTCATGAACAGAAGATACAGTTAATCAAAAGTTTACATACACCTTGCGGAATCTGTAAAATGTTAATTATTTTACCAGAATAGGAGGGATCATACAAAATGCATATTATTTTTTAATTAGTACTGACCTGAATAAGATATTTCACATAAAATATGTTTAAATATAGTCCACAAAATAAGAAAATAATAGTTGAATTTATAAAAATGATCCCATTCAAAAGTTTACATACGCTTGATTCTTATTACTGTTGTTACCTGAATGATCCACAACTGTTTTTTGATTGTTTGTTTGTTTGAATTTGTGAGACCTGAAGGATTTTTCTGAAGAACAGCGGGCAGTTTAACTGTTCAGGACAAACAAGGGACTCATGAACAACTATGACTAAACAGAAAACACAGCGGTGGATCATTCAGGTAACAACACTGTAAAGAATCAAGTGTATGTAAACTTGTGAATGGGGCAATTTTTATAAATTCAACTATTATTTTCTCTGGTGGACTATTGGTGAAGGTATAGCTTATTCAGGTCAGTACTAAATAAAAAATAGCATGCATTTTGTATGATCCCTCTTGTTTTGGTTAAATAATTAACATTTTGCAGATTTTGCAGATTTTGCAAGGTGTATGTAAACTTTTGACCTCAACTGTATTTCGCAAATAGTCAAATAGTGACTCAACAAAAACTTTTTGACATGTTTGTCAGTTTTCTAAGTGTAGTTTTCACACCCAAGAAGACATTCTTCCTGAAATCCAAAGATTTACCTGCCCAGATAAGGGCCAGAATTAAGATAGTAAACATGAATACAAAAAGAAACTGTTTGTTTAATGATTTAGTATTTTACACAACTGGACAACATCTGTGATCCAACAGATCCATCTTACAGATAATCTGACAATCAAAACATTTAAAGCACTTGTAGTTAGCTTTTGGGAAAAACAACATACTTCACAAGAATAAAGGACTGCTTTCTGGCAAAACTTAAGAGATCCAAGACCAAAAGAACAGAGGCAGGGTGAGGACGAACATCATCCAAAATAAATATGAAACAAGCATCTTTTTCATAGTAGAGCACAAACATTGATTTGTTACAGATATGAAGTAAAATGTGTATGTTGTAAATGTAACATGCACATTCCTGGAAGTTGTCCCACTCTGTCCCTGCCAGACTGACATATAAGCCTAATCACAAATCTGTTCCTAACTTTAACCATACTGAGCCTGTAAGGCTGATCAGAGGGGCAACTTGCGTATATTGTGGCACAATGAATTGCTTCCAGAATTACTATATCAACATGATATATTCAGGAAGTAACCGGAAATGAAACATATAGCCATTGCAAATGATTAATTAAAACTCATTACTCCTTGTTACTCTAAAATTGACCTGACAAAGAAACCTTCTTGTGAGGAACAACAGGTTGTGACCAAAAAATGTAGATACAAGTAGAAAAATCAGTCCAGAAGTTCTGCCCTCATCAGTGAGCAAAGAAAAATGGTCCCCAAAGAAAGAAAATGGGTAAACAGAATAGCACGAGACTACTAAGTGGATTTCCCAGAAGTCAAATTATAATCAGCTATGCTATAGCAACAGAATTAAACTTAATACAATCCAGACACACTTAGATTTGGGTGCTGGATGATGTGTAAAGATAAACATGTTTATTTTAAACTATAATACACTCTACTACTGTTTAGAGCAATATTATGTGTTTAACACAAATCTGTGACATGCCATTGATTACAGCAGAAATGTTCACCTCAGCTTGTAAAGGCAAACAAAAAAGTGTTTATAGAATGATTTGCACCATAGACTTCCATTGTAAGTGCATAATTGGCAACACATTTCGCTTCTTTTTACAAACTAACATCTAGTCTGGGTGGAATGACAGCAGGTCTCATCACATGTTGATGATACCTTCAACCATACAGAGGATAAGTGTTTGGGGGAATGGATGAATGAATGAATGTTGATTAGAACTGTCTTTGTTCATGATAAATAAGAAAAATATAGATATACCAAACTAGAGGAATGCTGTATATCAGGGCTATTTAACTCTGGCCCTTGAGGGCTGCTGTTCTGTGAATTTAACTCCAACCTTAATCAAACACACCTGAATCAACTAATCAGGGGCCGGTTGCATAAACTGCTTCTTCAAGTCTGGTCATAACTTAAAGTCAGTTACATAAAAAGGTAGATTGATCTAGTTTGAATTCCATAAGTAAAACTGATCGAGACTTGGCTGACTGCTAAGTCAAAATAGTTCTTAACATGTTTAGCTATGTTTATGCAACTGGACCCAAAGACATTAGGATTACTTGGAAATCACAGACAGGTGTGTAAAGGAACTAAACTCTGCAGCACTGCTGTATACTGTTACCATAATATTATAATATTATGTGAATGCATTCATCTGAAAAGAATGTGTGGTAACACTTTAGAATTAAAGTGTTGATTCATTAATATGTGCTTTATAAGTACTGATAAACAGTCAAAATGTAAGGAATATGCATGCTAATAAGCAAGTTATTAGTGAGAGTTGGTCTCTAAACTAAAGTGTTACCAGTAGTGTTAATGATGCTCTGTAATTTGCATTTTTGCACTGTTGTAACATTGTAAAGTAAATAAATGGTTTGTTTTGAGATGCCTGTTTACTGTTTCATTACACTATTGCGGAAAAATTTAGAAATATTTAAATACAAATTGAATACATCTATAAAATACAAAAATATGGCTTAATTTACGAACTTACAACTATATTTTGTAAACTGTTGCCAATTGAAAAAATTGAGTTGCCATTACTTAAGAGTTTTTTTATAGAACAAATAAGAATAAAATAAGCTAAAAGTACGTAAAAGTCTGATGCAAACAGTTGCCTCAATTTTATTGAGTAAAATGGGCACAGCATTTTTTACAGTGTAGTCCCGCGTAGCCAGATCTTCAGACTGACGGCAGAAGGTCCGGGAACTTTGGCCACTTTAAATGGCCAACGTCCGCCCAAGAGGCCATATGATTGACAGGTACAGGAACCAATCACGTTTTGTTTTGTGCCGTGTCATGTTTAAGGGGGTGGAAATATTGCCACAATAACAGTAAAATAGACCTATTTTTAAGATTCTATGCCGCAAACTTTAATATTTTCACATAATTTTGAAAATCCAGCATTTAGTTGGTCCTGATAAGTACTCATTGTGTTCGTGAAGGGGTTTGTTGCCACGGCAGAACGTTAAAAAAAGCGACACACGTCTCCCGGAAATCCTGTATAATCTAAGCAATCCGATGATGACTTCGAAACTCCTTAAGTGTTTCCAGTCAAGTGTGCCTAATGCATCAGACATTTAGCCAACGTTCCAAGGGTGTGATGTCTGAGGTTGAGACTACCATAATATAGAAATACTTCTAAGTCTAAGGAATTAGAATTGAATTTACAATTTCTGACTTTAGTATGCTCCGGTGAATCTTGCATTTGTACACACGTGTACCACAAAATGCCATCAAGACTCATTTTGTGTTCTTAAGCCAATTACCAAAAAACATAAACAAGCGCGTTCACATTAAAAACAGCATCGTAAAACAAACAATTCCACAATTATAAACTTAATGTCACGCTATAGACCTTCGTCAGGCTAGTGCTGTATTTCATTTTTGACATAAATGCAAACGAGGCTGGGATGGATAGAATAACAGTGCATTCAATGGTTTGTACGTATGCTGTGTATGGATTGTTCAGCTGACAAAATGTTTAAAAACAAAAAAAAAATTAGAAGACAAAACTCCATAAAACAGCTCTGAAAGTTTGTAAAAAATATGTGATCTAGGACCTTTATAAAGTGAGTGCCAGTAAGTCAATCCCTCACAAACCTGTTTTCATCTGCATTAAATTCAGTATGGCGTCTATCCTATCTAATGTCTATGCTTGTTAATTGCCACCATCTTTGAACTGACATCTAATGGCACTTCTCACCGAGGTCTAGATTGAATGTTTTGGACATACTGGCCACCATAAAAGACACGAGTCAAAATACTTTATGCAGTAACCCGTAACATTCCTTTAAAACTAGCCCTATTAACAGTATGTCACAATAGTGTAAGTCTTTCTCTGATCATTGAGTTTTCTGATTTCGACAATTCTCACGAGGGTGGCCCAGGTTGACTCTCTCAGTAAGAGAGCGCACAGGTTTTTAATAAGCATCTGTCTTCACCTGGTCACTGGCTAACAGAGCAGTCATCACCCCAGCCTACTGGGCTCCAGTATCATTCACACAACTTGAGAGGAAACGCAGCATGGAGGAAGCCCATGGTTCAGCTCAGCAAGGGGTGCGGCAGATCTCCGCTGGTGTAACAAGGAACAGCATTTTGTGCTTACTGTAGCGATAATGATGCGGTCAGAAAAGTAGTTTACTAACTCACATGGGGATCTGTGTGGATTAAGACAATCTAACCATTCCAATTGAGTCGAAATGATCGACTAAAAGATGAAAAACATGTGTTTGATGATCCATTTGATGGGCTACATCTGAGAAGCACTTTAATATGGAAATATTGAAATGAAAACAACATGCATCCATCACTCTGCTTACAAAATATCTGTGAAATGCTGAGCCGGTCCAACCACGCAGGTCCTGTGGTAATTTTCTCTCTGTGATAAAGCTCTCCAGAGTCAAGGCTTTATCGCTGTGAGTGGAGCTCTGCGAATGCTGCTATGATCCATATAAAATTGCTCATATCTGTGGCTGATTATGGTAAGATACTCTAGAGAATGCTTTAGAGGCGTAATTCTGGTAGATACTTCCATACAGGCCAAGTGGAAGGTCAGGAGGTGCAGTAAATCAATAAAACTTTTGGAAAACAAATGACAAGAATCAGAAAAACTCTAATGCTATGAATAATTCCTCAAATCATGTGGCTTGTTGAGGAGATGTGCTACTACTTTTCTACATGATAAGTAATAATGTTGGTTTGGCAACAGGACACTGACTTACACTGGCGGAGGAATCCAAAACATATTTATACTGTAAATTTTTTTTACTGTAAGTAAAAACATGTAAATTGTGAACTCTAAGTTACCCTACCATATACAGTGAAAAAAAAAATATATATTGCATTATAATTGCATGAAATCTCTTTCGTAAAACAAGTTTTTGAACCGTTTTTAAATGTTTTTTTAAGAAGTCTCTTGCTCACCAAGCCTGCATTTATTTGTTTTAAAGTACAGAAAAAACAGTACGATTTTGAAATATTTTTAATATTTAAAATAACTGTTTTCTGTTCGAATATATTTTAAAATGTAATGTATTCCCGTGATCAAAGCTAAATTTTCAGCATCATTACTCCAGTCACATGATCCTTCAGAAATCATTCTAATATGCAGATTTTCTGTTCAAGAAACATTTATTATTATTATTATTATTATTATTATTATTATTATCTTCAATATTTAAAACAGCTCAGTAATTTTTTTCAGGATTCTTTGATGAATAGAAAGATCCAAAGATTAGCATTTATCTGAAATAAAAAGCTTTTGCAACATTTTTGTTACATTTTGCTTTAAATTCTGTTCTTCTATTTATCAAAGAAACCTAAAAAAAAATGCTCAGCTGTTTTTAACATAATAACTATAATAAATGTTTTTTTGAGCAGCAAATCAGAATACTCTATTAGAATGATTTCGGAAGGATCGTGCGACTTGAGTAATGATGCTAAAAATTCAGCTTAATAATAAATTTCATTTTAAAATATATTCAAATAGAAAACAGTTATTTTAAATAGTAAAAATACTTTAAGATGTTACTGTTTTTGTTGTACTTTGGATCAAATAAATGCAGGCTTTGTGAGCAGAAGAGACTTCTTTAAAAACATAAAAAAAAAAAAAAATCTTACTATTCAAAAACTTTTGACTGGTAGTGTATTTGTAAAAAAACTGACTAAATGAAAATGAATCACTGTCACCAAATATTTAGAGTGACATTCTGGTATTCACAGCAGCTAGTTTTTACTATAAATTTAATATGATATTTTTCACAGTGTAGGAAACAGAATATCATAGAGCTTTCGGGGTGGGCTCTTTTGACTTACCCCTTAGTAAGTAAGCATTTGTGCGAAAGCCTCTTATTTATCTTTGTGCTCTACTCACAGTGGTAAAGCCTTACGGCTCCATGGGATCTCTGTGCAGATGTGCTGTAGCACCAGTGAACTGTATACATTCCAGCCTACACTGATATAACACTGCTAACAGCATCGTAACTGAATAACCTGCACCAGCTTGTGCAAATAAATCACCCGAAAACAGCTCTTACAGCCCTTTTATCCAGCTTTAATCCAGGAAGACTTTACAAGTAGGTCATGAACACTCTGCCTGCAGCCCTTCCATCTGACTGTATGTCAACAGCATGTATTCGACCCACTGCAGTCTGACCACGTAACACAACGATCTGGTCTACATTTGCTTTAGTTGACAGTTCAGATTTTTTTTTCTTCAGTTGAAAAGAAATTAAGGTTTTTGAGTTACAGAATTCCACAAATGCTCATCTTGCACCAGCCCAAGGTCATTCGTGACGTAAGCGGAAGTACCGACCCAGTGTTTACAACACTGCTAACGTGCAAAGAAAGTCAAATGCCCTTTCCGAAAAAAGGGTAAAACATAGTTTTTGAAGTTGGAGGAGAAAACGAGAAGTTTTTTTTCGCCCTACCTGACCTTTTTGAACCAAAGTACACAGATGAAGAACTAACTGCGCATGACGTTTCCAACGTGATTACGTAATGCATCAAGTTGGACATGCGCATCACAGAGCTAGTGCAAGATGAGCATTTGTAAAGTACATACATTTTTATTTATTTGTTTTTTTGTTTATTTATTGTGTATTTTTTTAAATTACAAGGAGAAAGGGTCTTACAAGGAGGAAGGGTCTTAAATTGACAATGTATATACTTTTAACCTTAAACGCTCGTCTAAGTCTGTGTGAACTGTTTTTTTTTTTTTTTTTTTCAAGTTTAATACAGTCAATACAGTTAGGGTATGTAGAAAAACTCCCATCTCGTTTTCTTTCCCAACTTCAAAATTGTCCTACATTGCTGCAAAGTACCAACCCAGTGTTTACAAAGTGAACATGCCGAGAAAATCAAACACCCTTTACAAAAAAAGGTAAAACAGTGATGTAGGACTATTTTAACGTTGAAGAAGAAAACGAGACGGGAGTTTTTCGACATACCTTAACTATATTGACCAGGATTACACAGACTACGCATGCGCATTGCAGAGACGAGACAAGACAAACGTTTGAGGTTAAAAAGTAAATCAATTGACAATTTACAGCCATTTGAAGCTTCATTTAAACTTCATTTTGGAAGTTCAAACTTGGGGCACCACTGAAGTCCACTATATGGAGAAAAATTCAGGAATGTTTTCCTCAAGAAACATAATTTCTTTATGACTGAAGAAAGAAAGACACGAACATCTTGGATGACAAGGGGGTGAGTCAATTATCTGTAAATTTTTGTTCTGGAAGTGGACTTCTCCTTTAATTTCTTTTCAACTGAAAAAAAAGAAAGACATGAACATCTTGGATGACATGGGGGTGTGTAAATTATCAGGAAATTTTTATTCTGGAAGTGAACTAATCCTAATTTTTACTTTAAAGTACATTTTAACTAAAGTCCTTGGTTATAATATTAACTGTAGTCTGTTATTCAGTATTACACTTAAATTTGATTGAATTTAAATGTACTGAATTTCAACTTCATTACAAATGTGACATTACAAATATGTGACAGAAATCAAAGTGTATTTTAGTTTACCTTTGAGCTTTGTAACCTTTCAGATCTTTTGTATGCTTAAACAGCAACATTCCACACTAAGGGCCTCTTTAAATTAATGCAAATATAGATTCAGTGATAATGTCTGACACTGCATAAAAGTCATAGAATGAACTTCACATTATTCAAACAAAAAATCCTCATTGGTTTGCCCCTTCTTTCTGAACCAAAGATGTTGTGGTAGATGTTAACAAGCTGAGAGGGGAGAGTTTTTGAAGCGTCTATTAAACTCTGGGCAGAGTAATTGAGAGCAGATTGTGTCAAAGCAGGACTCAGTGTGGCTAAAATGAACAGATTCCTCTGAGAATTACCAGCAATTATGTATCTGATTTCCAACCCTCTTTAAATGGCTCTGAGGACATGTGCATACAATATGCTTGCATTTGAATGACACAAAGAATTAAATATTCAACACTTTTTAATAATTTATACAATAAAAGACAAATCATCTGTGTCTATGCCTTTTTATGTTGGTAATATGTCAAAATGTGCAGTACTATTATCTTAGGTCTTCTTCTAATTAGTTACAACTTACTTCTGTGAATATACATCAAGCTCTTCCTGTTTGTATTTGTACGTGTCAGAGCTGTAAGGCTCTGGATAAGTCTGTCAGTCAACGGCTCTGATATCCTCTCACCTCTGTCGACACAAAGACCTTCTCCCAGCATCCATTCCTGGCAGGGTCATGACCTCTGTACCTCCTGACCGGAGATCTGAGGTTGAATGACAGAGAAGCTGCTTGGGAGAGCAATAAGATCACTGGTGCTCCACTAACAAGCCATAGCAAATCATTCAAAGCAGTGCCTATATCTATTTGATGTCATAAATGTGCATATATACTATATGTATATTGGTTATTAGCCAGTTGATCATGCTGATTTCCCCTGCTTTTAGGGGTTCAAGCGTGTAGCGCTGAAACCCTATTGTAATTGTTAGAATGGACAGATCAGATCAGCGATCTCCACGTAAAACTGATTGTGCAAACCAAACCGTAAGTCGCAGAGACATGAAACTTTGAGGGAGCGTAGTACGCACACCACCTACAACATGACCAAGGCTCGTCCCAGTTGGCCTAACTGGAGTGCTACAGTGAACACTCCTAAACTCCTAACACTCCTAAACCGTTAGTCACAGGCTAAAGTGTCTTATGTTGGAATCCTTGGCTCTCGGCAGACAAAATGCCTGCCTGGCAGGAGCCTGGCGAAATTTTCGAGTATTTTGCAAAACTCATTTTGCGAATTAGTCTTAGGTTTTTCGCCCAATGGGAACCAAACCAGTGCAGAAAGATTCTCTAGAGGGTGAATATCAATTCTTATCAAAAAAAAGTTGAACTTTTGACTCATCATCGCCAAAACGAAAGGGGTAGGCCACTTTTAGTATAATGACTATAACTGTTGAACAGAATGAGATATCTATGCCAAACTCAGAACACTTGTATAAGAGCCCAATCTGAGGTCACACGAAAAAAATCGCAGAGCTTGGCCACTTGGTGGCAATATAAGAGTGAAGAAACATAACAATGAAATAAGAAACATAAAAATCGTCATGGAAATCGGCGTGCACAGTCTTGGTCCAAAGTGCCACAAGTGACTATAAGGACATTTACATATCTCAAAAAACATGGCCCTCATTGGCCTACGAAATTTGAGCACCTGTTAGACAAGGTTAACGGAAGCCGATCAGAACAAAATTTGGTGGGCCTGTTCTAATTATGGCACCAAAACTCAGGGAGAAATTTGAAAGAAATCGGCCACTGGGGTGCGATATTGCATTTTTCAAGGTTAACGGGTAAACGTAAACGGTTGTACGTAGCCCAGTTTTTTCCCACATACATACGATATTCAGTGTCACATGATCCTTCAGAAATCATTGTAATATGTGGAAGAAACATTTTTTAATACTATCAATGCTGAAAACAGCTGTGCTGCTTAATATTTTTGTGGAAAACGTGATCCATTTTTTTTCCAGTATTCTTTGATGAGTAGAAAGTAGAAAGCAGAACATTTTATAAATTCATTACTGTCTTCATTTTATTTCAATATAATGCCTCCTTGTTGAATAAAAATACCAATTTCTTTAAAAAAAAAGAAAATCGTACTGACCCCAAACTTTCGATCAGTTGTGTATATTATAATGTTGTGACTTGTACCAATTAATAAGTGATTGTAACATAATAGATATAGACAATTTTAATATACTTTACCATTAATCATAACAATAATTATCAGCAAAAATGTAATATTTAATATCCCTGATGTTAATATTAATTATTCCTAATTTTAATATTTATTACCTCTAGTTTAACACATAATGTACTAAATAGGTACGCAATATAAAGTCACATTTATCAACAAGGCATTCACTAAAACTTGAGTTGAGTCAAACTAAAAACAAGTCTTTGTACAGTAAGTTAGTTTCCCTCCTCAAAACTTTCCCGTAAATATTCATGTCAGGGGTGAAACCCAGGCCTGCCATCTTCAGTGACATTAAGTGTCCAGAAAGTGCAGGTGATTTATACGGCCAGAATTTAGTAGCAAAACGTTCAGTGCTGGTCTTCATCAGGGTCATTCATGGCTGACCTCTGCTCTCTAGTTCTACCTCCAGCCCAAAAAACGCTCCACTGGCTTTACTCACCACCCTAACAGCCGGCCACACATGAGACACTGCATGCTCATCTATGATGCTTCGCCATTAGCAGAAAGTGCACTTTCACACACATTCCCCAACTAGCCAGATTGTGCTGGGCTCCAGCAGGGTCTCAAACACGGGGAGAAAAATCAGCACATTCTGAAGTGGGGAATTCAAGATTAAAAATAGATTTGTTTGGTTTCTCAGAGTCCATTGAATTGGAGATCACAACTAAAACGGTCTGTTCCCCAGATTGCTTATCATAACAGAAAGCAGGGCGCATTTTTCTTTACAGCATATCATTATTACATAAGCCCATGGTCAGACTATTAGAAGAGATGACTCTTGTGGTGCCTGTGGTCAGTGATGAATCCTGACAAGGCGACTTACTGGTAAAAAACCATTGAAAATAATAAGTCTTTGTGACTAACAGCATATATTTATCTTCGAGCGTTCATCATTTGGGGTTGACTGCAGTGAGAGAGGAAAGCTATAAAGAGTTTGGCCAGGCAATAATAGATGCATTCTTCACTGCTATTTTTCATGTTGCTTTCTGAAAAGGTCAAAGTTTCTAAAAAAGCCTGAGTGTTTCGTACAAGTCACTCTAAGTAAGAGAAAGAAACCATACAATGAGTCTGATATCAAACAGACAATGTGGTGTAGTGGTTAGAACTCATAGTTGTAATGGATATAATAGATGCTGGCTTGATCTCTGCAAAGAAGTGAGTCATGAATAGACCCCACATGGAGTGTGCGATTGCAAAAACCTCAGCAAACTCCTGTAAGTCATTCAATTCTACAAATCCTTTGCCCTTTGCATGTTTGTTTATTAAATATAAAAGTAATAGTCCTTAAAGTAAGCAAAAACAAAGGCAGGCATATGGTCCGATTTATGCATAAATGACTCTTATGAAACAGTTGTTTTTGGGTGAATCAAAAACATACAAAGCGACCAGTGTGGCCTGATTCCTGAACCAAATGACTTTTATGAGTCAGTTCTTCTAATGGCTAGTTCAAAAAGATGAGTTAAGGTACGGTGACAATTACGTTGTTCAGCAAATGTGTGTGGGTGAAAACAAGTCTTTTTTAAAGCAATACACGCAAATGGGAATGTCGCGTGCGCGCAAAAGATTTTCCTACACAGATTTCGCAACGGGTTCAAGTTGGTCATTTGGATTTGCCACAGTGACAAACAGAAATTTGCTTGTTTTAAAAGTGACTTTTGCATGAGGTGTGCATCATACATTGCAACACTATTGACAAAACACAATGGACACATGAAAATTTCCGCATTTAAAGGTGTTTATCAGAGGTTTAAATCAGGTCAGAAACACTACAGAATTAGCAGAGAGAGAATCAATTTTATATGTTAGCAAAATGGGCATTACAACTACATTTTACATAAATTAATTGAATCAAAATAAAATGGAAGAGAATCAAATCTAACTGAACTGAAAGCTTCTAAATCAGAACCAAATTGGGGAATCTCTCATTTTTTAGCACTCTGGCTGACTCATTCTTAAAAATAAAGGTTTTAAAGGGGTTTTGCAACAATGCCACAGAAGAAACATTTTTGGTTTCAGTGATCATTTCTTAAAAGAACCATTTTTGTTCTAAGTTTGAAGAATATTTGAGACCCTGGACCACAAACCAGTCATAAGAGTCCATTTTTTTGTTAGGATATGACAATAATTGGTCGAGATACAACTATTTGAAAATCTGGAATCTGAGGGTGAAAAAAATCTAAATAGTCGCCTTTAAAGTTGTCCAAATGAAGTTTTTGGCAATGCATATTACTATTTAAAATTAATTTTTGATATATTTACAGTATGAAATTTATAAAATATTTTCATTGAACATGATCTTTACTTAGTATCCTAATGTTTTTTGCTATAAAAGAAAAAAATATAATTTTGACCCATACAATGTATTTTTGGCTATTGCTACAAATATACCCGTGCTACTTAAGACTGGTTTTGTGGTCCAGGGTCACATTTTAATAATCTAAAAAGAACTATAAAGAACATTTTGTGGAACGGAAAGGTTCCACAGATGTTAAAAGTTCTGGAATTATTAACGCCAATAGAACATTTGGTCACACTTTATTTTAAGGTCCAATTCCTGCTATTAACAAACAATTAACTATGACTTTTGCCACAATAAACTACTAATTTTCTGCTTATTAGTAGTTAATAAGGTAGTTGTTGAGTTTAGGTATGGGGTAGGATTATGGATGTAAAATATGGTCATGCAGAACATGTGCTTTATAAATACTAATAAATAGCCAATATGTTATGAATAGGCATGCTAATAAGCAACTAGTTAATAGTGAGAATTGTTCCCTATACTAAAGTGTTACCAAACTTATTTTTAAGAGTGTTTATTGAGTTGTTAGGCCGATTAAGAAGGTCACTGTTTTCTTCCGTTTTGTTTCAGGGTATCTCATCACATTCATTCTGGACTTCCAGCTCATAATTCAGATAAAACCTGTTTCTTTTACTAGCTCAGGAAGCATTTGAAGCCTGGATGAGGCTTCTTTTAATGGGTGCGACGATCGAGAATTCATGCTCGTGCTATGACCCATGTTTCGCAGTTCCAGTTCGGTTAAGAGACCACGGGGACTCAGTGTTTGCTCTCGACCGCACTCCACCGAGTCTCAAAAGGGGAAGAGGAGTCAGAAGTCAGGAAAACAATGTTCTCCCCTCTCGATGAATGGCTGTGGACCAACAACTGTAAGCATCAACTCCTCATTCAACGGCTGCACCTCAGGGGATCCATTCTTCTTAAAAAACAGCTTGCATATTTTTGTATAGCAATAACACATGAGCTGTTTTAAGTAATGGCCGTGTGTATCCCGTCTTCACTGGAATGAGATCTAATGGGAAAAAGACTAAGTAACCCTTATCACTCATTCGGTCAAGAGGCATGCCAGATATCATCTCTCATCCTCGACAGGCCGGGAAAAAGGAAGAGCCTCGCTTACTGGTTTGGACATGTAATAAAGGATTGTCTTTTTTATTGTGGATTTCTTGATTTCCCACTAGACCAAGTCAATGTTGACAGAGAAAGCAGCCAGGCCTGATGCCACGGGGTCCGTGGAGGAAATTACAGTGAATCCCTGTGAGATTAACTCACGCTCAGTCTCCAGGAGTCCTGGAGAAGAGCCGTGTCACAGCCTTCCAGTTGGAAAAACACGCTATATGAAAAATGGACATGACAGTGTATAAATGAAGCTTTCCACATCAGTCAGCTCAGCTGACATTGGCTCCCCGGGTCACCTGTTTTCTCATGTAATGTGTCTTATCACGTAAACCGTGAGGATTGTCGGAGTTGATGTTTGATCATGTTTGTCCTGCCTTCTTTCCCATAAAAACAGACTTTTTACACCAAATACAACAGGACAGGGCTATAAATCTCAAGGATTACACAGTGCTTGGCCCTGGTTTGTGACCTCTGACTCGTTTTTATCTGTCGTGTGCTTACTCTCTCCTTTCTCCATTTACATCACAGCAGAGAACACTTCTGTGCATTGGGAAACTGTGGAGAGATGAAGTACAGGACATTCTCAGTTTCACAAGAACAAGGTTTAATGTTATTATATACAACATACAGTCCTAGATCATGGCTCAAGCACTAGCATTTCCTGTGAAGTTATTCACAACAGAAAATACAACCTCATACTGTAATCTATTGCACTGGTAGGTTGCAACACCAAATATGTCTTGGAGTTCTGAGAAAATGTGTCCTATGTCTTTAGTTGTTGAGTTGAGGTTGTTCAAGTGTGAGGCTGGTAAATTACAGTTCTGCTGTTGTTAACGCATTTTCTTAAGTGAACATTGTAATATTTTGCTCAGTATCACATTGGTTGTCATCAAATATTAGAGATTCATTATGATTCACCCCACTTCATTATGGGTTCATTATTCATTATGATTCACCATCATTCAGTTCACCCCACTCTTTTTCTATAGGGTTCAGGTCATGGAACTAGGATGGCCATGGCAGAAGTTTCATTTTGTGCTGTGACACATTTTTGTGATTTTAATGTTGAATCAGTGTCCTGATGGAAGACCCAACCACAGGCCATTGTAACATTTCTAACAGAGACAGTCAGGTTTAGTTTTTTTATCTGTTGGTTTTTGATAGAATCCATGATGCCATGTATCTGAACAAGATGCCCATGGTCTCTGGCAGAAAAAATAGGCCCACAACAATAAAGATGCAACAGTATATTTAACCATGGGCATGGGGTACTTTTTATCCCCGGCAGATGGGTTTGCTGTCAAAAAGCTCTTTTTTAGTTTCATCTGACCATTAAAGCCTGTGCTGTTTGAAGTTCCAGATGTGTCTGACAACTGAATATGCTGGAGTTTCTGGATGAGTGAGGAGAATTTTTCTTTAAACCCTCTCGAACAACATGTAGTGATATAGGGTTGTTGTTTTTGTTTGTTTGTTTGTTTGTTTGTTTTTTTATTTTTCTTTCTGACCTCAGGACCTTAACTAATCTCTGCAATTTTCCAGCTGTGATCCTTGGAGAGGCTTTGCACACTCAAACTTTCCTCCTCATTGTACACTAGGATGATATAGACACACATTCTCTTCCAAGCAGATTTGTAACATCTTTAGTTAATCGGAACTTCTTAATTATTACTCTGATGTTGGAAATTTTCAATGGTTTAGCTATTTTCTTACAGCCACTTTCCATTTTGTGAAGCTCAACGATCTTGTTCTGCACATAAGAGCTATATTCTTTGGTTATAATCCTGTGGAACAGGAAGTAATGGCTGGATAATGTCATGCTCCTAGTCACCCTGATGTGCTAAAAAATGGAAATATGAATCTAAATATACTTTAGATATATTTTACTCATAATTATTTCTAGGGGTGCCAATAATTGTGACCAATGTTGGAGAAAAACATTTATTTCATAATGTGAGTTTCCTGCCAATTTCAATTGTTTTACTTCAGTGATTCAATGATACTTCAAGAATTTTGTACATTTTTTGAATGAAAGATTAAAAAGGTAAACAATTCAGATTTAATTTCACAGCCACATTTGCTGATATTTACCAAGGGTGCCAATATTAGTGGAGGGCACTATATATATACACCAATCATCCCATTATATATAATATGCAGTCATCACTTATAAACATCACACACTTATCACACAAATATCACACAAACCTCACACACTTAACAAGTTAATCTTTTCATTTTTTAATAACCTGAACTATTCAATAATGTTAATATATATATATATATATATATATATATATACATACATATATATTGTTAGTGGAACTTTAATATCAGCCATTTATAGCTAGGCAGAACATGAAAATATTTATTAGCTTACTGGTATGTATTAATATCCATTGTAAGATCAGTCTAAAGCAAAGACAGTTTAATCTAAACCAAACTGTTTTAGTGTTGTAGTGTATCTTTTGTAAACTTTAGGGTCAAACTACTGAGTTTCTTCAGAGCTTCAATGTGGTGCATGCACGATCAGGCTGTTTAGTGGGCAATTCATTTCCAGTGTAGTCTCAGCACACTTCTCCACTCTGTTTAGTGTATCATTTTTCATCTCCTATGAGCCGTTGGATAACCTAAGTACTGTTTAGACATTGATTGTCAACAATGGTCATTATGTGTAATGGAGTGTTGAATGTTGTGTTAATACAGGCTCTCCATTGAGATTTTCTCACATAAATGTTTCTAACTGGGATGACCTTCTTGTGTATGCATTAGTCAATATTTTCTACAGTTCACTGTTTATACAAACAAGGGTGTAGAAGATCAGTTTGTGTGAGTGAACTCTATAGCTTTTTTTTTTAAAATAAGTCTAATTTAATCAAAAATAAAAACAGTAATATTGTGAAATATTACTACAGTAGAATAACTGTTTTCTATAGAAGCATGTTTCCACCACTAAATATAATAAATAAGGTAATCATGACTTGATGCTTGAAAATACATTTCTCACACATTTTTACACATTATTGCTTTTCTGATAGGGAAAAAATATCAGCTGTGTATGTGAACGCCTTCATAAATGGTCAGAAAACTCAGCTAAACTACACTGACTTATTTCTAAGGAAATTCATAAAACAAAGCACTGAACAACAAAAGCATATGTTCAGCCTTGAAAAGCATGAAAAAAAGGATATGCCTGCTAAAATGAGTTATGGAGAAAGTATCAAGAAACTGTTTGGATATTTGGAGAAATAAACATATTTAGTCTGCACCCCAACAATGTCCAATGTCAAGTACCAATTACTTGCTAATAAAAATGATTTTATTCCACAGTATGCTGTTAGTCAGCAGCACTAGCTGGTGCTAGAGGGGGACAGTAAAAGCCTCTGGTGTGTCTTCTCATCAGATACTTTCCCACAGTGTGCAGTGACATCATTTAAAGAGGAACTTTCACAGATGGAGCGCTGCTCTTATTTAGGTATGCCCTTGTTTAGCAAGTCGAGCCAAGAAGCCATCTCCTAAATAAAAGTGTTGTTTGACTCACTGACGCTCTGTGACAGGATGTGTGATTAATTAGAACAAGATCAAGGCCATGTTGTAACATCCCTGCCAAACTGTTTTCCTAAAAGCAAATGAAATATGACCAGAACGACATGTTTGCGCTGACTATGACAACATTCATGGGCCGTTTAATGTGTTGTGAACGTAGAGACACAAACATGTACCGACTGACTTTCTGGTTATTAACGTTCTGTTAAAGGTACATTTTTTATCACAACAAGAGAAGCTGTCCATGTTTCTGCCTATAAAAACAATTATAAGTGTAATTTCCTTACAACAAATGGACCCAAACAATGTCCCTCCACAAGTAACCTGTAATTTTGGTTCAACCACACTCAGTAGAGTGTAATATATACACTACTGTTCCAATGTTTGAGGTCAGTATGATTTTTTTAAAGAAATTAATAGTTTTATTCTACAAGGATGCATGTAAAGGAATAGTTTACCCAAAAATGAAAATTGTCAATAATTACTCACCCTCATATCATTCCAAGCCCGTATGACGAGTACCACAATGCATGTGTGTCATGCAGCTGATACAGGAGCCGGCGTTCTGATGTAGAACGTACATCTCTCTTAGTTCACTGTCTGTAAATTCTGGTTCAAATAAGTACAGTAAGGCTGGGCAAAAAATTCCAAGTCATCCACTCTGTCGAAATCTTTGGATATGTGTACGAAGAGAGTTTTATGTGCAGCATGCATCTTCCTCTGCATGTAAGCAACACGCTGTCTATGCAGGATCAGAAAGATTTTGGATTTCATCAAAAATATCTTAATTTGTGTTCTTAAAATGAACGAAAGTCTTACAGCTTTGGAACGACATGAGGGTGAATAATTAATGACAGAATTGTCATTTTTTGGTGAACTATCCCTTTAAGTGATCAAAAGTGACAGATAAGACTTTTATATTGTTATTTCTGTTTCAAATAAATGCTGTTCTTTTGAACTTTTTTATTCATCCATGAATCCTGTATTAGGCAGCAAAACTGTTTTCAATATAAATAATAAGAAGAAATGTTTCTTAAACACCAAATTGGCATATTAGAATGAATTTGGTATTTTAAAAAAATGCACCAAAACCATTTATACATTTAACAGCTTAAAGGGGTCATCGGATGCCCATTTTCCACAAGTTGATATAATTCTTTAGGGTCTTAATGAAAAGTCTATAATATACTTTGGTAAAAAATTCTCAATGTTAGTACAAAACAACACCCTTTTTACCTTGTCAAATGACCTCTGCAAAAATCAACCCATTCTGATGGATTGCTCCTTTAAATGCAAATGAGCTCTGCTCGCCACCTCTCTCTCTTCTCTCTGTGGAGTGACGAGCTGTGCCCTGAGAGTTTGTTTACTTGCTAACTAGCATGTTATTAGGAAAGGTGATTGCAGAGATTCATTAAACAAAAACCTTACACTCACTTCTGCTGTAAGTGAAGCTGAATCGCAAATGATTTGCGCAAACATAGACACGTTTATGTAGATTGGGAGGCGCATTCCCTTCACAAACAAACGTAATCAACTGCATCTTCAGCGGTTCAGATGTCGGGAGTAAATGACGACCACTATGTTCATTATTACATCCAGCAACACAACACCTCAATCGGAGATATTCTTGTCTAATTTACATCCCTGCTCCAGCATCGAAACAATAGAGGTTGGACTGTTACAGCTGATTTAGGGCTGGTCTAAGGTAAGACGCTCATGTCAATCAACTATCGTGGGAGTGGCCTCTGTCGGTCTGACGCCACACCGACAGGCATCTGAGAATGGCTCGATTTGAAAAAGGGGATATTATTTTTACAGATTAATTAAAAACCACTGCATGGATTTTTATCATTATAGGGTAGATGTTTACATACACTGCCAACACACATTAATGTTCAAACAACATGTTTGAACATGTCCTTTTTAAGGGCTCATCGGATGCCCATTTTCGATACGATTCTTTAGGATCTTAATGAAACTCTATAACATACTTCGGTTATAATTTCTCAGTGGTAGTGTAAAACAACACCCTTTTTACCTTGACAAAATTAGCTCGTTTCACATGTTGCATGTTGCTTTAAATGCTAATGAGCTCTGCTTACCCTGACCCACCCTGTTTACTTTAACCGCATTTAGCCACGAAACTTAATAACTAGCACATTATTAGGAAAGGTGATTTAGAAAGATGCATAAAAAACCCTTATGTTCACTTCTGCTGTAGGTGAAGCTGGATCACGAATGAGTCGCACGAACAAACGCATTTATGACGAAATAGACGAAAGTCCCTGCTCCAGCGCCGAAACAATGGAGGTCGAACAGTTTACAGCTCACTCAGGATGGTTCTAAGGTAAGACAGTTGTGTCAATCAACTATCATGGGATCAGCCTTGGTCTGTGTCACATTAAATAGCCAAGAATCAGAGAATAGACGGGGATATTATTTAATTAAAATAATAGGAATTAAAAATATCACTGGATGGAGTTGTATCATTATAGGGTGGTTGTGTACACACACTGCCAACACACATTTATGTTCAAACAACATGTAAAAGTGAACTTTGCATCCGATGACCCCTATAAATATAGTGTAAAATGGATAAATCATCTAATGAGTGTTAAATAAAAAAATAAAAAAACATTAAACATATGTATTTTTATATATGTATTAAATATATGTATTTTATATATATGTTATCATTGTGAAGGATTTTACTGAGACCCTTTTGTTTAGAAATGTTAAAAATGTAGGCCCTACCTTGACATCAGACCTGACTGGTTAAATCCTTTTTTGAAAGCCCTCTTTAATGCCTTAAAGTTCTCCACTGACAAATCTGGTGGTAAATATTTTCACAATTAAAGTTGCGGTCAAAAATGACTTTTGGTTTTGACGGGTAGAAAGCAATCCTCTTTATGCTTTGATATTTACCCTCAAGACTAAAACTAAAAACAATCTGCTGAGCTTCAAAGAAGATCCAAGCCATGCTAATAGTCCGTCCTCCTGCCTTTCCCATGCAATCAATGCTTTACCCATGATCTTTTATAAGTTTTGAATTATTACAGACAAGGACCCCTAGTGCATCATACCGCTTTGTTTCCTCTCACACTGATTCTTACCACATGTCTCCCAGGGAAAAGACAGCAGTGGAGGATAAGAGTTAGCATCTACGGGACCTTCTGCCCTCCAACTTTTCAATGTCGGACATCTCTATTTGACATGTCAAACGCAGATAAAAGTCTGGTCTCCTGCCAAGTTTATATATGTAACTGACACTTCAAAAAGATGAATTATGTTGCTTCGCAAAATTTGTGCACAAGTGAAATGCCTTCAGTGTAGCTTTGAATGCAGAGCTAATTAAAAACAATAAGTATTGCATGTAGAATTGTTTAAAAACTAAAAGCACTAAAACTAAAAGCACATTACAAAAAGTGCCATAATTTTTCAAATTCCTTCTCAGATGACAACACCTCATTTCACCTTTTCCCCCTTCTGTGACCTGTCAAGAAATGTGAAAGGTCAGAAGTTTTACAGACGTCTAATCACATCCATCTGGACTGATGCTGCCATATCCAGTGATATATGAATGGACACTATAGACTTCACCTGAAAAGTATAGACAATTCTGCATCACTAACACAGCGAGGGGCATTCCTATCTGTCTGTCTACATCTCTCTCTTAGATAGACAGTCTTGTCATCCTTCACACTCTTCCTATTTCCTTCTTCATGCATGTGAATGAGAGATATGCACTACAATGATTCTGAGATGCAATGTGTAAATTGTTCTTTAATCCAATCACACACACACACGCACACACACACAAAACATACTCAAATCATACCTGATTAACCCTGAGGACAGATATAGCCCTGACCTGTAAGAGAATAAATTAAAAACACATGCTCCACTGAGCATCCATGCAGGAATCAGGAGGGAAGTCAAATTAAATTCATACAGTGCTGAAATGATGTAAAGCTCTTTTTGTTTTATTATTAAATAAAACTTATTAAAAATGCAAAACTAAATACACCTCTTTTATAATGTTTTTATTTGTATATTAAAATGCATAATATAAAGCAAAAGTGTCAGTGAAACAACAAAACAAAATAACAAAAAAAAAGTTCTGAATATATAGGTCACCATTTTTTTGTAACTACGCTACAAAAACATAAAGATAACACTTTACAATAAGGTTCATTAGTTAATATTACTTAACTAAGAATGAACAATACTTCTACAGCATTTATCTTAATGTTAATTTCAGCATTTACAAATGCATTACTAAAATCACAAGTTGTGTTTGTTAATGCACTTGTGTACTAACATGAACAAACAATGATTGACTGTATTTTTATTAAATAACATTAACTAAGATTAATAAATAGTGTAATAAATGTGTTCTTCATGTATGTAAATACATTAAAGAAGAAGTCCACTTCCAAAACAAAGATTCACATATAATGTACTCACCCCCTTGTGATCTAAGATGTTCGTCTTTCTTTCTTCAGTCGTAAAGAAATTATGTTTTTTGAGGAAAACATTACAGGATTTTTCTCCATATCTCCTGATTTGATACCCTGATTTTGAACTTCCAAAATGCAGATTAAATGTGGCTTCAAACGATCCCAAATGCGGCTGTAAACTAGTCCAGCCGAGGAAGAAGGGTCTTATCTAGCAAAACAACTGGTTATTGTCATTAAAAAACTTGCTCTCCCTGAACTTTGTGTATTCTGGCTCAAGACAGTTAGGGTATGTCGAAAAACTCCAATCGTATTTTCTCCCTCAACTTCAAAAATCATTTTAAAATCATCCCACATCGCTGCAGAAGTACCGACCCAGTCTGCGAAGTGAACATGCAAAGAAGATCAAACACCCTTAACAAAAAAGGTAAAACAGCGATATAGGACGATTTCGAAGTTGAGGGTGAACATGAGATGGGAGAGTAAGACAAGACGAGCGTTTGACATTAAAAAGTATAGAAATTGTATTATTTTTATGAAAATACATATCGGTTTGCTAGATAAGACCCTTCTTTCTCGGCTGGGATCGTTTGAAGGCACATTTAAACTGCATTTTGGAGATTCAAAATCGGGGCACCATATCAGTCCATTATATGGAGAAAAATCCTGAAATATTTTCCTCCAAAAAACATAATTTCTTTATGACTGAAGAAAGAAAGACATGAACATCTTGGATGACAAGGGGGTGAGTACATTATATGTGAATCTTTGTTTTGGAAATGGACTTCTCCTTTAACTAATGTTAACAAATTACACCTTATTGTAAAGTGTTACCAAAATGAAATTTTTTAAACTTTTAACTTTAACTTAAGAAAACTAAAAAAAACGACACATAATATGTGTACACTCAAATGCATTCAAGTCATAAGGAAAATAAGGTGACATTTATACTACATTATATTTTAAATCATTAAAATTAAACTTTCTTGTAAATAGTAGGCCTTTAAAAGTTTTTCAAAACAATGAAACAATGAGCCAAACAATAATAATAATAATAAAAAAACGGAGGTACTTCTTTTTCAAAAAGAACTGCAAAAGAATTGCTCAGAAATGAAAATATGTAGCATACTTGAGAAATAAAATTTCCTGCTTTTTTATATAATAAAGTATGTATTTTGGTTTGTTTATTCAAGGTTTGTATGCTGTTTACACTCATTATGAATATCTTATGGGTTTGTTGGCTTCCATTGCTCAGTTAAACATTTAACCTTCTCAGCGAGGGTTTATGGTGGATATGTGCGGGAAGGGCGCATATGGCGATAGTTATTTGTTTTCTTTCTTTCTCTTTATCCTCTGATGGGCAGAAAGCCACTGTGTTAATGTTTATTTTGCCTGAGTTCTCTTAACAAAGAAAACATTTGGGCTGTGGCTGCTGTGGGTGTGGATGTCTATAATGAGGCACAGACGCATACAGGATAGCACACACACACGATCAACACCGAAATAAGGCCGGAACTCAAATTGAGGCTCTTCGTCAGGATTTTTTGCATCTGTTGTCTCCTAATGCTTCCTAAACACAGAGTGAAAATCCATTACAGCGAAGGTCAGCGCAAACGCAGTGCACCGTAAATCCTGAGCCACCACTTTCAGAATCCTAAGTCCATCCCACCTTCTCAAGAATGACCAATCAGCATCAGTAGATTGTGAGGTAACCTTCCGACCGCCTCTTAAGGCTGGGCCGAGCCCTGTGTGCCCAGGCAGACGTCCCTCTGGGGCCGTGTTAGAAAACCACTGCCGTTTTACCAGTTCCAAACCTACGGTAATCCACAGCTATTAGAGTCCCATTAGACACGGAGGAAATGCTTCCCATAATTGTGCTGTACTTCCCAACCCGACTCCACCAGCATCATTCGCCTCTGTAATCACAATGAATGAGTGCTAATTAATGAACGCTAGCAAGAGTGTGCAGCTGCTGAAAAGCCCACTCAGTAATGAAATTGTGTTTATTCCCCACCACAGCTGTCTTATTTAGATCTTTTGCAACCAAAGACGGAAACTGGACACGCGTTGCGTATAAACACAAGTAAACTCAGTGGACTTGGACCTTAAAGTCTTTGTGGAGTAATCAGCAGTGGTAATGATTCAGAGAGAGTGCTGCTAAATGCTTTGATCCAATTGGGCAAGCCAGGCTGGGGGACGGCTGAGGTCAGAGGGTTCAGTGCCCTGTTCTGAGGCAGGAAGGGGTCCAAACCGTGACCCATGATGTTCCCCTGATGCCATTAATAACAATTCAGCTCAAACCAACTTCACGGGAAATATACAATTATATTTTACCCTGTTTTTTTTTCTAATAAAAAGTATTTTGACTTGTTTAAAGGGGACCTATTAAACAAAAACCACTTTTATAAGGTGTTTAAACATAGTTGTGTGGCTGCAGTGTGTGAAAACAACCAGACTATTCTGGTAAAAATCCACCCACTCATTTTTTTTATAATCCCAATAAATTATAAGCAGTCTCTCAGAACAAGCCATTCCAGATTTCTCCCTACATACACATCGTCGTGAGACGCAGCAGTCCGCCATTACTGTTTCTTGCTGTAGCTGCTGGAGACATACAATGTCAGTGCCAAAGAGGCATTACGCAACATAACAGTGTGCACCAACGAGCACAGAAGTGTCCATAGACTCCATTCATCTGATCTGCTGAGGACACTGTGGTTAAATTTAATTTTTAAAGAAAATGTCCCAGACAAAATCAGTAAAGTCCCCTATATGTTTAGGGATCAATCAGCTCCAGACAAAGTAAGTAACACACGTTTGTTTTCCAAATTGCCTTTCTAAAAGTGCTTCTTGTCACTTTGTAAGGCTAATATTGCTAAAGCTACCATTGTCTCTGCCTGTTTTCACTGATGCACTCTTCACATGCTATCAGAATGATCGTAAATAGGAATGTGGTAGTTAAAAATTGCATTGAAAGCAATGTGAAGTCGACCGCTTGAATTTGTTGAGATCATAATCACAAGTGGGACTTATAAAACTTGTGATAGCACAAGATGGCAACATGAGACCAGCAATGTCGTTATTTTTTTTGCACAGTACAATGAGACGACTGACTTTTAAACCGATTCCGGTTCACGCATACAAGGCCGAACACCGCTACTGAGATTTTCTGATTTGTTTTATTTTTGCTCGCTCTTCTGAAAAGGAGGCTGGGAGGACCAGCTCATCTGCATTTAAAGGGACAAACACAAAAACGGCGCATTTTGGCTCAAACCCCAGAAGTGGCAATTTTAAAAAGATATTATCTGTCAGGTAATTTGAGCTAAAACTTTACATACATATTCTGGGGACATCAGAGACTTATCTAGTGAAAAGGGGCATAATAGGTCAAATAAAGATGGAAATAAAATAAAGAGTGCTAATGTTAGAGGGTCAAGTGTAGATGGAAGAGTTGTGTTTTTATCCGTTTCTTGTAGATGCCTCAGGACTGCTCGGATTGAGTTGGGCGGGTCATTCCACCACGAGGGAACAGTAAAAGTGATTCTGTGCCCCTTTGGGATGGCACTACAATGCGCCGTTCATTTGCAGAATGCAAGCGTCTGGAGGGCACATAAGTCTGAAATAGTGAATTTAGGTAAAGAGGTGCAGAGCCAGTGGTTGTTTTGTAGGCAAACATCAACGCCTTCAGTTTTATATGAGCAGCTATTGGTAGCCACTGCAAACTGATGACCATGCAGTCTTTATGGCTTGATAAAGACTAATCTTGCAGCCACATTCTGGAACTGTAAAGGTTGTATAACATGTTCTGATAGAAAGAGCTTTATTATGTTGTATAAATCCGTAGGACCAGGCAGTTTAAGCAATGTGGTCTGTGAAATTCAGCTGATCATCAATCACAACTCCAAAGTTCCTGGCTGTCTTTGAAGGAGTTATGGTTAAAGCACCTAGCTGGATGAAGAAATTGTGATGGAGTGATGGGTTTGCTGAAACCACAAACAGATGAGCTAAAGGTGAAGGTCCTTTATCCAGCAAGAAATGCCTGTTTGACATGCTGAGATGTGAGCAGCTATCGTCAGATCATCAGCATGGAATGAGAGGTAGAGTTGAGTGTCATCAGCATAGCAGTGATATGAAAAGCCATGTTTATGAATGACAGAACCTAGTAATGCCATATAGACAGAGAAGAGAAGTGGTCCAAGAACTGAGCCCTGAGGCACCCCATTAGCTAGCTGTTGTGATTTGGACACCTCACCAATCCAAGGACATATCTGAGATGCAAGACACTGCAGTTCCTGCACTCCACGCATTTAAAATGCCTATTTTTTTTTTATTCTCTAAGAAGCTTTGTTCTGTCTTTTGTAATTTGCCAAACAGATGAGAACAAAAGGATCAGTCTATGTCCCAGCTGTGCAACAATATCTATTTATGTGTCAGTATTTCCCAGGAAGCACTGTGTTTAATACAAAAAAAGATCCTCTAGACTCAAAAGCTTGAAGACCAAAGTCCCACAAAGCCTCAAAGAGAGAATTACACAAGATCTGTATTAAACATGGCCCTAAGATCATCATACAAACTGACATTCTCAGTAGGTTACATCTTCCAAGCGAAGTGGAGAAGCTGAACACAACAGATGTGCAACAGATCTGGTCAGTTTTATAAAATGATTATCAGATTATCACTCTAAAATAGAACAATCCAAATTAGTACTGAATTCATATTCGGTGCTACCAAAATATATGCAAAAACAGTTCACCGATGCTGCCTAATGGATAACAGGTGTTTCTCATCTAAACCATGTGCACTTTGTGGGCAAAAAAAAATTCATGAATTACATTTACCATCAGGAAATGAGAAACAAACAGCTTCTTAAAATGACTTAATGGCATCATCATGTTTGAAGGTATTTTGGGACGTTTACAGCAATTAAAACTCTCTAATTATTTTTATTTGTGCAGTTAAGGTCATTTGTTTTGCTTGGAGATTCAGAGTGAGAAAGTGAGAGCGAGATTCTTTAATGTTGCGCCCCTAGCAATGTAGTGATGGTGCAGCAGGTGCTGCGTTGCTCTCCTGCAGTGAAGGAAAACATTAAATTGGGCGGGGCGATGATCTATTGGCCATGCCAGGACTTCATACCTAAACTGCCCAGTTGCAGCTGTCCAAAGCAAACGGCCTACATTCCAGACATACTGCGGTTGGTAGGTTTGGCTTTCGTCATGCAGGTGGAGGGCCGCATTCCTCCTTCATTCTCTATTTCTTCAGGAAAGGTCACGGCACTTCTCTCTTCTAACATTTACTTCAAAACTGGAATTGCAATTTCAAATCCTATATAATTGGGTTGGTTTTCGGCTCACGTCCACTAGACTGGATTAGACGCATGTTTTGTGCAGCTTTAGGATCTATGACACATATTCACCAAAAAATATTCGAAATAACTAACTGCTGATTGCACAGAACTATCATAGTCCTTCTACAAAAATGGTGACCTATGGATTACATGTAATAACAGGAACATTTGAAGGACGATTTGAAGTCTGACAGTAATTGTCTTGAAATTGATTGCTGAGGCAGTGGATTTGTTAGAAAAGTGCTGCTTTGATGGCTGTAGCAATGGTGCTTTCAAGGGAATGAAATTAGAGACGTAACTTTCTGGAGAGGGTTTTAGTGTGCTGACAGTACCACTTAGAGGATTTCAAACTTTGTTATGCCAAGGACCCTTAAAAAGGATGATCCTGCTGCAAAAAAACAAAAACAAAAACAAAAAAACCTTTATGCTGTAGAAAACTTTATACTGTGAAAAAACATGTTTGCACTAAAGCAAATGTACCGCATGCAAAAATGTCTTGTCACATTACCCTGATAAATAAATATATTAAGCCCCAAAGATGCAATAAGATGCACAAATACACTATCAGTCAAAAGTTTTTGAACAGTAGGATTTTAACTATTTAAAATAACTGTTTTCTATTTGTATATATTTTAAAATGTAATTTATTCCTGCGATTTCAAAGCTGAATTTTTAGCATCATTACTCCTGTCACTTGATCATTCAAAAAAAAAACATTCTAATATTCTGATTCGCTGATCAAAAAACATTTATTACTATTATGTTGAAAACAGCTGAATAGATTAATTTCAGGTTTCATTGATCAATAGAAAGCTCAGAAGAACAGCATTTATCTGAAACAAAAATCTTTTGTAAATGTCATTGTAAATGTCTTTATCACTTTCGATCAATAATCACCCTGATAAATAAAAGTATTAATATTTATAATTTCTTTAAAAAATAATAATAATACATACATACATACATACATAAATAAATAAATAAATAATTTATACTGACTCCAAGCTTTTAAATGGTAAAGTGTATACTGTTACAAAAGCTTTTTATTTCAGATAAATGCCAATCAAAGAATCCTGAAAAAAATGTACTCAGCTGCTAAATATTTATAATAGCTAATAATAATAATAATAATAATAATAATAATAATAATAATACATATTTCTTGAGCAGCAAATCAGCATATTAGAATGATTTCTGAAGGATTGTGTAACACTGAAGACTGGAGTAACGATGCTGAAAATTTAGCTTTGATTACAGGAATAAATTACATTTTAATATATAATTAAATAGAAAGCAGTTATTTTAAACAGTTAAAATATTTTTTTTTCAATATTACTGCTCTTGCTGTTTTCGGATCAAATAAAAGACTTTAAAAAAAAAAAACATTAAAAAACTTTTAACTGGTAGTTTACATATGCCAGTATGCCATTAAATTAAGCCAGTAAAATGTAAAGCAATGACCATTTTAATAATAATCACCACACAAGTATTTCAAGCTGCAAAACATAAATATATTTAACTCTTTGTTGTAATAACTACATTTGGAAAGTTGGGACATGGGTTGGACCGGTTTCAAACAAATACTTGAGTATGTAAGTAATGTCAATAAACTAGGGATGACTAACTAGGGATGCAACAGAATAAAATAATCAAGATCTCATGATATCCAACCAGTATAATTTTCAGCAAACCCCAGTTCGAATCTGATAATAAAACTAAGTTTCTAAACTAAGTTTCTCTTTAAACACAGTCATTAAATTAATAAATAAATAAATACATAAATAAATACATCTGAGATGACCTATCCTTGATTCCTATCAAATAAAAAAAAAAAACCTTTAACATACTGTTAAAATCAGATGGAAATTATAGTCAGTAAGAATGTTACTCAGGCCCCTAAACTTAATACTTATCATACTTCTAAAATTGGTTGGACTGACTGGATGATAGGAATGGTATGTAAAGAACAACAAAGATGTTGATCTAGGAACATGTCCTTCTTGAGTAAATCATGCTAAGTGTATGAGTTGTGTCAGGAACACATCCCAAGATCACTAGCATCTATAAAAACCAACAAAACCTTCTAACAGTAAATCTCCTTTCACGCTTACAACACACTATTCTGCTGTCTTTTCACCTTCTTTTTGACATGAAAAATAAATACATATTCTAAATTGATGCTGTCATTTTAAAGTTAAAATAATTATGAAATGGCACTTAGACACAGCATACTTATAAAGACTATCTGCAGGAAGACAGCAATCATTGCATCTAATTGCTTCAGCTTTATGAAGTGAGAGTCTACTAAACTTCAAAAACTCAGACTGAAACATGTGCGTGCTTTCACACAGCTGTCACTGCTCTTGAATGTGATGTACAGGAGGAGTTATTCACATTCACAATGACAGATTATGTACGTTACATGAAGTGTGTAGCTGAGGTGTGTGTGACCGTGACTGACTTCGGCATATTTAAAGCTAATTTAAGTGTCCTGTCTGCAACCATGTTCCATGTGCCTATCCCTGTATACATTACAAATACAAGGTCCTCTTCCACCCCAGTTTGACGCACTCCTCACATCAGGGGCGCCGACACCGGACCAACCTCTGTCAGCGGGGTGGCGTAACCAGACCACTCATCTAAGCCATCACTCAAAGGGTGACAATTCTTCTCTTCTACGCTCTGTCTTCAAGCCATCATGCATTTCTGGACTCAGCTTACAGGCGCTTGTGCTCTTTAACTGGAATTGAATTCTTTACCGTGAAACCTAAAACAGCGGACACAGGCAAAAGCTATAGAAGACTACTTTCCATTGATGCTTTTTAAATCTATGTTGCAATTACTCAGTGAGTAAGTTCCTTTTAAGGAGTGCAACACAGCAGACAACCAAAAAAAACAAGACTTTTTATAGTACTGTCTAATTGACAGCACAGCAGTGCAGTTTGATTGATGATCAAATGACTCTTATGAGTCGGTCTACATCATGAATCATTCAAAAAGACTCAATAGTTACAAAATGAGTAGTTACAAACTCATTGTTTGAAACAGTCTGATGAATCTTTCACAAGTGAATCCATTCAATATGTCAGTCAGATCAATTAATGAGTCAACATCTTCAAGTTATCATGACTTTCGGTTATATTTTAATCAAAATATTTTGGAATTTAAATACAATACCAACCAAATGTTTGATGTAGTTTTTTTTTTTTTTTTTTTTTTTTTAAATCTTGGTAACACTTTACAATAAGGTTCATTAGTTAACATCAATTAATGCATTAATTAATATTAACTAACAATAAACAATACAACTGTTACAGTATTTATTAATCTTTGTTACCACTAATCAATAAAAATACAACTGTTCATTGTTATTTCATAGTTGTTAGCTCAGGCCCATTAATTAATATTAAAAGATAAAATTTTGGATTTTAATAATGTATTAGTAAATGTTGCAGTTAACACGAACCAAGATTAATAAATGTTTTACAAGTATTTTTCATTGTTAGTTTATTATAACTGATTAACGAATGGAATGTTATTGTTAAGTGTTATAGAAATCTCTATATGCTCACCAAAGCTGTAGTTATTTGATTAAAAATGCAGTAAACAGTAATGTTGTGAAATATTATTATTATTATATTATATTACAGTTTTAAGTAAGTCAGGTCTTCTTTATTTCTATATTAATTTATTAAATACAGATTGTGTATTTAAAGCAGCTTCACTGAGATAAACAAGAAATTCACAGAATCAGTTATGGAAACTTAACTATGGAGACAGCTCAGATTCTGCTGTAACACAGCTCTGAAATAGTGTAGTGTCAAATTAGCTCAAAAGCAACTGTTTTAAATTAAAAACAGTTACTATTATTACTCCAGTCTTTAGTTTCACATGATCCTTCAATAAAGATATGCTGATATTTCTGTGAGAACAGATTTGAAATGGAGTTGGGAGTTCGAATGAATCAGAATCAAATCAAACTTAATCAAACCTGTAATCAATTAAAGACTCTGTGAGTCAGAATTGAATCAAATCTGGAAATCTGTATCAATATCCATCAATTATGTTGTCATAATTTACCATCCTTTTAATACACTGCCTAAAGTATTCAAAGTATTAATTCATCTTTTTTCACATTTAGTTGTGTTGCAGCCTTATGTTAAAATGCTTTATATTACTTATTTTTCCACATCAATCTACACTCTATACACCACAATGACAAAGCACAAAACAGGTTTGTAACAACTTCGCAAATTTATTAGAAATAAAAAATTGAAATGATTCCATTGCATAAGTATTCATACCTGGGAAACTTGAAATTGAGATCTAAGCATTCATATTGCTTGTAGACTTTACTACACTTCGAGTGAAGTTAACCTGTGACAGCTTCATTTATATGAATATGATTTGGAAAGACACACACCTCTCAATAAAAGGTCTAACCGCTGAAAATGCATATCAGAGCAAAAACCAAGCCCTGAGGTCAAAAGAACAGCATGTAGTTAGCTCAGTAACAGGCTTGCGTCAAGGCAAAGATCTAGCGAGGAGTTCAGAAAAAAAAAATGCTGCATTGAAGGTTCACAGAATCATGTAGCCTCCAGTATCCATAATGGAAGAAGTTTGGAGCAAGTAGGACTCTTCCTAGAGCTGGACTCCTGGCCAAACTGAGCAATTGATGGAGAAGAGCCTTGGTTAGAGTGGTGACCAAGAAGCTGATGGTCGCTCTAGTTGAGCTCCATGATCATGTATGCAGATGGGAGAAATCTACAAAAAAACAAACATCACTGCAACACTGCACCAATCTGGTCTTTATGGTGGTGTGGCCTTAGAATTTGCAACAAAGCGCCTGAAGAAACAAGATTCTCCAGTCTGATGAACCTCTATTCCAAGCATCATGTATGGAGGAAACCAGGCACCGCTCATCACCTGCAAAGTACCATCCCAAAAGTAAAGTGTGGTGGTATCAGTCTCATGCTGTGGGGCTTTTTTTTTTTTTTTTTTTTTTTATAGACGCAGGGACTGAATGACTCGTCAGTGGAGAAGGAAGGCTCAATGCACCAAAAAAATGATTTAACCTTAATTAAAACCCAGTCCATAGCATTCAGAACCTCAGACTGGACAGAAGATTTACATTTCAACAGGGCAATAACGCTAAGCACACAGCAAGAGTGGCTTATAGACAACTGAATGTCCCTGAGTGGCCCAGCCACAGTCTGGGCTTGAACACAATTAAACATTTATGGAGAAACCTGAAAATGTCTGCCAGCCTCCATCCAAGCTGACAGAGCTTGAGAGGTGAAGAGATGAGGTGAAGAATGGCAGATAGCTGCCAAATGCAGATGCAAAACTTGTTACATCATACCCAAAAAGACTTGAGGCTGTAAAGGTGCTTCAACTAAGTACTGAGTTAAGGGTATGAATACTTATGCAATGGTTTATTTCTAATAAATTTGCAAAGTTGTCACAAATCTGTTTTGTGCTTTGTCATTATGGTGTATGGAGTGTAGAATGATGTGGAAATTTATTTAAATTTAATTTAAAGCAGTTTAACATACGGCTGCAACATAAAACATGCAAAAAATGAAGGGGTATGAATACTTTTGCAAGGCACAGTACATGTTCCTGGTTGTATTGTGCAGAAACTCAGTCCTACATTTTTACCTCACTGAAAATCTTGTTGAACTTTTAACTTATAACTACTGTGGAGGTAAAATAAGGGGCTACTGTGTCATGTTGACTTTAAAGTCATAGGTCACATCTAATTTCACAAACTACTTTGAGTTTTTTGAGTACTTCAAATGTTTCCCCGTCAAATTTCTCAGCCTTTAAATATGATGTTTACTCTAAAGTCTATAAATATGTCAAACAATTTATACAATGTAAAGCAGACTCAAAAAGTTAGTCTGAGCTAAATTACAACTTGCAACAGAAGCCTTTAAAACCCTCAAGATTTTAAAGGTGATGCCAGTTCATCTTGTGTGGGGTTCAGGGCAGGTGTCTATTATAAAAAGAAACACACTGACAACGGATCAATGAGTGTCAATATCCCTGACCTGATCTTCAAAGGTGGGCCAGAGCTGCTAATGGAGCGTGTCCAGCTCCACCTGATGTTAAGGTTCAACGTAAAACACACAGGAAGGATTCGGTTCTACTGGGTTTACTTTTACTACCTGTTCTCCCAGTCTGTCCTCGTTAACTGAACGGAGTAATGACATTAACATATGTAGGCCAGAAGCCTCGTCGGTCTCCTAAGTTTCCTCCTGTATCTCTGCTGTGCCCAGATCTCACACTCTTTCCATTAGAAGCGAGGGAGGGAAGACGCCACTCCAGAAAGCTTAAATCTTGACGCGTGGTAATGAGAAACACAGGTCTGAAGTCTGGACTATATTTCATCAGAAGAGCTTTGCTACTGCTGTACACCTGCACTGCCAGTGATCTTTGAGGCTCTGGGAAAGCTGGGTGCTAAGTATCTGTTTAGATTAATGGTGAATACAAGCCTTCAACCCTTTTAAAGAGGTCGGTCATCCTAACAGGCTGTTGCAAACAAGAAGGAATAATAATACACAGAGGAGCAACGCTTACGGGGCTACGCTCGGTTCTCATGCGCCAAGCAAACCCAAACACAAGACATATATATTTAAAATCTCTTACATTTGAACCAGGGGTCTTCAACCTTTTTCAGGCCAACGGCTCCTTACTGGATAAACAGATAGATCAGGGACATTTTTTTTAAAACATGCATTTACATACTTTGTTGTGATGCTTACATTGTCTCAATGATGCTTATATAAACAAGCAATTCATTTTAAACTGCCTGTGGCCCAAAACAGGACAAGCAGATTGGAAAATGGATGGATGGATGGATGGATGGATAGATGGATGGATGGATGGACAGATGGATATTTGACATTACATCAATTTGACATTACATTGTTTCATTTAATACTTTTTAATGTGGGAGAGAAAAAATATTTAGCTGAACTTTGTTTTAACTAGCTTTACAAATGATTAAAAAATATATAAACAATACATTTATAACTAAAACAAAAAGATACATTAAATAATTATTTTAAAAATAAAAAGCTACAATACAAAATTATTTTTTTCTACCCACCATTATTGTTAGATGTATAAACATAAAGAAAAACAAAAATGTGACTATAAACTGATTAAAATAATGATCTCATGATTTCTAACCAGGCTTTAGAAAGCAGAATGAAACAGTAGTAATGAAAAGTCTATACATTTTAACTTAAAATTTTTAACTTATTGTTAAGCAGCTTGAATGAATATCTAATTAATATTTATAATTACTTATTTTAATAAAATAAATAATTCTGGAGTTGCAAAGAATGGAAATGCAACCTACTGATACATTAATTAATTATTTTCAAAAATAAAATAAAAAGGTACAATAAAATATTAATTATATATTTTTTTTCTACCACCATTACTGTTATATGTATAACCATATATAAAAAATGTATATTTGAACTTAAATTTCAACTTTTAACTTAACTAAGCAGCTTAGTTAATTCCTAATTAATAATTACTATTACTTATTTTACAAATAAAATAAAATAAAATAAAATAACTAAATAAATAATAAAATAAAATAAAATAAATAATTCTGGAACTGCAAAGAATGTAAACGCATCCTTCTGATACATTATTTAAAAAATAAAATAAAAAATAAAATAAAATAAAATAAAAAAGGAATTGCATAGAAATAAAATGCATCCCACTGATACATTCATTAATTATTAAAAAAAAAAAAAAAAAAAAAAAAAACAGAATAAAAAGCTATAATAAAATATTATTTACATATCTTTTTTTCTACCCACCATTACTGTTAGATGTATAAACATAAAGAAAAACATAAACCTATGACTATAAACTTAAATAAAATAATTAGAATCAATCTCATGATTTCCAGCCAGGCTTTAGAAGGCAGAATAAAACAGCAATAATGAAAAAGTCTGTACATTTTAACTTAAATTTCAACTTTTAGCTTATTGTTAAGTATCTCTGATTATACTGAACATTTCACAGTTTACAGCCAAATTACAGTCATGCTGAAATTAAGTACAACAGCACTCTCTCATGTCATATTGCCTAATTTTGCAACTGTTCAATGTCGTGAACTTTAGAGTTCCATGATATAACTGATGCAGATCAGATACGGTTAACTGAACTTTAGCTTCCACAGAAGTAATATAAAATAAGGCTCAGTAAACTCAATGAAGATTCACTGGAATTACTATAATCACATCTGCAGATGGCTAAATTAAATGCTGCCGGTCTTGGATGAGCATTAATAGAAAGCTGAGCCAAACTAGGACAGATGCGCTGTATTACTGAGTAGAGAAGACAGAATAATCAAAAGTGAAAGCAGGTTCAGCAAGAATCATTTCCTGGGCAGTGGATTAACAGACAGTTTGTGTGTTTAGTTGCAGATGAGTCACTATCTCTGTCTGGTATGTAATGTGTGGTTGTGTGTGTGTGTGTGTGTGTGTGTGTGTGTACTGACAGAAGCAGATGTGCTATCGAGTGAATGGCAAGAATTGATGTCAAACTGATGTCATACCTCAGAGATCAATAAAACCAGGGCACACATAAAGAAAAAAAAAATAATAATAATACTGTATATTCATAACCATTTTTCTCTTACCTGCCAGTAAGCACTATAATATCTGTGCCCTGTGAGCAAATGGAAGCAGCAGACAATTTATACAGACTATCTGTACACACTGATAAAAGGTTGGATTTTTAACACTCAAAATATTTTTAAAAACATCATTCTTTAGCCAACATTAATTTCTTTTTGGCATACCTTTATTACATGCTCATCTAGTTTTAGGTTGTAAAACTGCAATGCAATGCAATTGAATGCAATGAAATAAAATAAAATAATTCTGTAATAGCAAAGAATGGAAATCCATCCCACTGAAACAATAATGAATTATTTTTTAAAATAAAATAAAATAAAATTAAATATTTTAATAATTTAAATATTTAAATAAAATTAATTTAAATAAATTAATTTTTAAAAAATGAAATAAAATAAAATAATGTATCTTCAAAGAATGTAAATGCATTCCACTCACACAATTATTAATTATTTTACAAATAAAATAAAATAAAATAAAATAAAATAAAGGAACTGCGAAGAATGTAAACGCATCCCACTGATACATTAATAAATTACTTTAAAAATAAAATAAAATAAAATAAAATAAAAAAATAAAATAATGTAATATGTAATTACAAAGAATGTAAATGCATCCCACTGATGCATTAATTAATTATTTTAAAAATAAAATAAAATAAAATTCAGAAATTGCAAAAATGGAAATGCTTCCCACTCATACATTAATGAATTTAAAAAAAAATAATAATAAAAAAAAAAAAAAAAAATTAATGAATTATTTTAAAAATAACATAAAACAAATAAAACAATTCTGTAATTGCAAAAAATGGAAATCCATCCCACTGATACATTAATTAATTATTTAAAAAATAATAATAATAAAATAAAATAAAGTAAAGTAAAATGAAATAAAATAAAATAAAATAAAATAAAATAAAATAAAATAAAATAAAATAAAATAAAATAAAAATAAAATTCTGGAAAAAATTAAAGTGCATCCCACTACTACATGTTGTTTGGATGACATCACATTCTTTTGGTTGTTTTCTGACCTTCAGTTGACTTGGTGTGGACTGTGTCCAGGCTGACAGGGGAGTGGTCGGTCTAGATAACAGTCGACGGTCTCATTGACACAAGCTATCCTGGTTTAACACAGTGTAATAAACATTACTCCCTTCACATTGTTATGCTTAACCTATTGATTTCCATCACTCACTTAAAGTGCTCATTCCAGGCCATGACAGAAAACCAGACTCACATTGTTTAGGCAAACCTCTAATCCATCCTAACACTTCAATGACCTCTCAAGCACGGGATGTTCTTCTATAAACCAGACCTCAACATTTTTAATGTTCGACAAATGCCATGTGCGAGAAAGTGGAAAAAATGAGGTGGTATTTATTCCGGCTCATTTCTCAGTTTTGCGTAATCTGTCTTGTTGTTCCACAATAGAGTAACATAAACAAACAGAGGAAAACAATAACGAGCGCTTACATTTTCTAAGTAGGTGGGAGAAACAGACCCACCACTGTTCTCTAACACACACTGACACACTCTCACCAGGACGTGAACGCTAGGGGGAAATTCCGGAAGTTCGTTTTTCTCAGTGAAGGATGAGAGGGATTCAGACAGTCTGTGATATGAGTCACTGTATATGTCTATGTCTACATAGATATAAAAACACAAACATGCACAGGACACTGCATTAACTACTTACACTTAAATGAAAATACAGCCTTAACAAGAAGATTCTGCATATGAATGTTTAAACATAATCAGGACCCAGAAATTCTCATATACATGTTTTGTTTAAATAAAAGTGAATTTCGAGTGAATTTTGAATTTTTTAGCATTTGACAATGTGAAGAAAAAAGTTTTCCCTTTTTCCCAATAACTCAAACATGTCCTTCCATAGCTGCTTTGAAACAATCTATATTGTATAAAGTGCTATAAACAAAGGTGATCTGTGGGAATATGTGCATAAAATACCATCTATGTTTGCTACTGTCCACCATGTTACCTTTACTGGTTAACATACAGGGTGGGCCATTTATATGGATACACCTTAATAAAATGGGAATGGTTGGTGATATTAACGTCCTGTTTGTGGCACATTAGTATATGTGAGGGGGCAAACTTTTCAAGATGGGTGGTGACCATGGTGGCCATTTTGAAGTCGGCCATCTTGGATCCAACTTTTGTTTTTTCAATAGGAAGAGGGTCATGTGACACATCAAACTTATTGGGAATTTCACAAGAAAAACAATGGTGTGCTTGGTTTTAACTTAACTTTATTCTTTCATGAGTTATTTACAAGTTTCTCTTTGTTCACAGCCATTGACATGTCGAAGAGGTTAACACGTGAGGAGCGGATCAAAACTGTGTTGATATCTGGTGAACGCAGTAACCGGGTCATTGCAGCAGATTTCAATGCAAGACACCCTACGAGACCACCCATCTCCCATGCTACAGTTAGCAAACTGCTTGCTAAGTTTCGTGAAACTGGTTCAGTGTTGGATTTGCCAAAATGTGGACGCATGAAAACCGTCACTAATGAAGAAACATCAGTGGCTGTCCTAGCTTCATTCAGCAAGAGCCCACAGCGTAGCACTCGCCGCATGTCACTGGAGAGTGGCATTAGTCGAACATCCCTTCGGCGGATATTAGCTACTCACAAATGGCACCCTTACAAACTCCAGCTACTGCAGCATCTCAACGAGGATGATTTGGGAGCCTTGGGACCCCCAAGGTCTCCCGATCTGACCCCCTTAGACTTTTATCTTTGGGGTCATCTGAAGGCAATTGTCTATGGTGTGAAGATACGAGATGTGCAGCACCTGAAACTATGGATACTGGAAGCCTGTGCTGGCATTTCTCCTGCGGTGTTGCTATCAGTGTGTGAAGAGTGGGAGAAGAGGGTTGCATTGACAATCCAACACAATGGGCAGCACATTGAACACATTTTATAAGTGGTCAGAAACTTGTAAATAACTCATGAAAGAATAAAGTTAAGTTAAAACCAAGCACACCATTGTTTTTCTTGTGAAATTCCCAATAAGTTTGATGTGTTACATGACCCTCTTCCTATTGAAAAAACAAAAGTTGGATCCAAGATGGCCGACTTCAAAATGGCCACCATGGTCACCACCCATCTTGAAAAGTTTGCCCCCTTACATATACTAATGTGCCACAAACAGGACGTTAATATCACCAACCATTCCCATTTTATTAAGGTGTATCCATATAAATGGCCCACCCTGTAGTTGACAGGTAACTTAGTTGACACTTTTAGAGTTTTGGGCCTATAGTCAACATGGAAGCCTAGAACTACTGAGCACATGCTATGTTTAGAAATATATATTCATAAACAAAACATACGTTTTAGTTCAATTGTTGTTAAAATGTGCAGCACTAATACTTGTGTAACACTGTTGACAGTTATTACTCTCTTGACACAGGTTCGCTTGGTTTTTTAACCAATATTAGGGGAAAGAGAGAGAACCTAACTTCTAGTGTTTCATCCATGTGCTTCTACAGGTGCACCTCAATAAATTACAATGTCATGGAAAAGTTCATTTATTTCAGCACTTCAACTCAAATTGTGAAACTTGCGTATTAAATAAATTCAATGCGCACAGACTGATGTAGTTTAAGTCTTTGGTTCTTTTAATTGTGATGATTTTGGCTCACATTTAACAAAACCCACCAATTTACTACCTCAACAAATTAGAATATGGTCACATGCCAATCAGCTAATCAATTTAAAACAAATTTCCTCAGCCTTCAAAATGGTCTCTTAGTTTGGTTCACTAGGCTACACAATCATGGGGAAGACTGCTGATCCGACAGTTGTCCAGAAGACAATCATTTGACACCCTACACAAGGAGGGTAAGCCACAAACATTCATTGCCAAAGAAGCTGGCTGTTCACAGAGTGCTGTATCCAAGCATGTTAACAGAAAGTTGAGTGGAAGGAAAAAGTGTGGAAGAAAAAGATGCACAACCAACCGAGAGAACCGCAGTCTTGAGAGGCTTGTCAAGCCAAATCGATTCAAGAATTTGGGTGAACTTCACAAGGAATGGAATGGACTGAGGCTGGGGTCAAGGCATCAAGAGCCACCACACACAGACGTGTCAAGGAATTTGGCTACAGTTGTCGTACTCCTCTTGCTAAGCCACTCCTAAACCACAGACAACGTCAGAGGCGTCTTACCTAGGTTAAGGAGAAGAAGAAATGGACTGTTGCCAAAGTTCTCTTTTCAGATGAGAGCAAGTTTTGTATTTCATTTGGAAACCAAGGTCCTAGAGTCTGGAGGAAGGGTGGAGAAGCTCATAGCCCAAGTTGCTTGAAGTCCAGTGTTAAGTTTCCACAGTCTGTGATGATTTGGGGTGCAATGTCATCTGCTGGTGTTGGTCCACTGTGTTTTTTGAAAACCAAAGTCACTGCACCTGTTTACCAAGAAATTTTAGAGCACTTCATGCTTCCTTCTGCTTCAGCTTTTTAAAGATGCTGATTTCATTTTCCAGCAGGATCTGGCATCTGCCCACACTGCCAAAGGCACCAAAAGTTGGTTAAATGACCATGGTGTTGGTGTGCTTGACTGGCCAGCAAACTCACCAGACCTGAACCCTATAGATTCTCTATCTATGGGGTATTGTCAAAAGGAAAATGAGAAACGAGAGACCAAAAAATGCAGATGAGCTGAAGGCCACTGTCAAAGAAAGCTGGGCTTCCATACCACCTCAGCAGTGCCACAGACTGATCACCTCCATGCCATGCCGAATTGAGGCAGTAATTAAAGCAAAAGGAGCCCCTACCAAGTATTGAGTACATATACAGTAAATGAACATACTTTCCAGAAGGCAAACTATTCACTAAAAACGTTTGTGTGGTATGGTGTGAGGTGGTATGGAAGCCCAGGTTTCTTTGACAGTGGCCTTCAACTCATCTGCATTTTTTGGTACATAAATATAGCAAGTTATATCACAATAAACACTTATAATTTTTAAAGCGCACACCCAGATGTCTTGATAACCTAATCTAACTTAAGTATAAATCGAGTCATTTAAATCATTTAAATTTCTAAATTCAAAACTTCATTATTTAAAACATTAATCTCATGAAATTGTTATTATGAAATGCTATGAAATTCTGTGCCATGCAAGGATGAATTGTTGATGCTGATTTCATTTGACTTCTTCTGTCTTCTTGATTGTGTCTTATTATTTTAACTGAATTTATTGATTAATTACATTTTTGATAAAGCTTTATAAATCTAACTTTTTTGGTACAAAAAAATGACATACATTTAATAAAGTTTAATAAACAACAATAGCATTACAAAGGTTTAAAAAACCCTTTAAGGAGTCAAACATCGCCCTATAAGGTTAATTTCTGTCATTGATCAGATCAACCATGTTCCTATTTTTTTTTTTTTTTTTAAGTAGGAGCACTACTGCTAGAAATGTAAGCGTAGAGTCCTTAAGAATGTAATTTACCTTTTAAAAAGTGTAAACTATTACATATAATCTACAAATCATGCAGTATCACTAAATAAGAAGTGCTCTGAGGGCTTAGCTAATCAAGCCAATGAGAGACAATTACTATTTTTTTTTTTTTTTGGCCAGAATTGCAGGTGCCTGTCTGAATATTTAAGATGGTTTATGGCAAAATATGAAAAAAAGGAAAGGGTTATAAAGGGGTTTGTAATAAAATATATCCAGAAAAGACCATTCTAAAATTACCATTATTTGAAAATTCAGCTTTGCCATCACAGGAAATTTACAAAATTACATTTTAAAACATATTCAAACAGAATTTTAAATTATGTCACAATATTACCATACTTTTTCAAAAACATTAAAGATACTGAAAATATTTAAGTGTATACACTGTAAAAAACAATTAGTTGAGTCAAAATAATTTGTAATCTGGCTGCCTTAAAATTTTAAGTTCAGTCAACTCAAAAACAGTTTATTCAACTTGAAATGTTAAATTATACTAACTGACAACTTAGATATTTGTGTTGAATCAACTTAAAATTTTAAGGCAGCTGGGTTACTTACCCATCTGTTAAATTTAGCAAACACAAATATCTAAGTTGTTACTTAGTACAACTTAACATTTCAAGTTGAATAAACTTATTTTAGTTGACTGAATTTAACATTTTAAGGCAGCAGGGTAACAAATTATTTTAAACTGACTCAACAAATTGTGTTGTTTATTTTTTACAGTGTACTGAATTGATTTATTTTAAGATGCCACAATGCAATTTATTAGCACTTAAACACATTATTTGTTTAATAGAATGTTTAAAATCTACTTTACCACTGTGTGTAATCAACACTTGTTGTCCAAAGCAGGAAAATGTTTATCTGGCACAGCTGAAGCTTGCTAGCAGTGGACAAAGTCTGACTTAAACTATCAGAGGGTTGCCAGACGTTCAGTACACAACCCCCCACCAAGTGCTGGAGGCCTACACATTCACTCAGACTCAAAAACCACAAACACACATATAAACACACAGCCTGTCAGAGCCAAAACACACATATAAACAAGCTGTGTACGCTTAATAGAAAATACAGGAAAAACTTTCCCAAACAAGCATCTGTCTATCCTGGGAGAATTTATCCTAAATTTCAACAGGTCAGCACAGTACACTTGTAAAATATGGAGGGTGTTTTTTCTTTCCTAGAGTAAAACAGTATAAGTGACATCTGTTGAATTGCTCTTCAATAGAGCCTGGTTGAAGAAGGAAGGCATCTTATCTCTCAGCCAATCAAAACAGGCTACAATAACACACATAATTAGGAGATTACAATCGTCCGAAACCAACTGCACGCAACTCTGACTTAGTCTGCAAAATAGTCTTCACACGGATTTGAATTCTTTCTTTTTAGATAACTGAACGCAGCTGCTCAAAGGCCAACCCGCTTGAGGTTTGTTCATAAGACGCCCAAAAATGAATCAGCAGTGTACAGAACTGAGTGAGCATGACGAATCAACGGAGGTCCACATGTACTACTAAGAAGCAGCACGTGTCACTCAAGATTCACTTCAGCAGCGTTTCTCAACCTTTTTGATTTGTAGGCTGCCATGGTATTTCAGTTGTAATTAAACATACAGATTTTGAAAGGACAAATCAAGAGACATCTAATAATTGACAGTGAATAACTGGATATTTCAACATTCCGATAAAAATCTAGTTTGAGTTACTACCAGGCTGGGAATGATGAGGAACCGTTACTGTCTTTCCATGGTTTGACATTGAGTTAAGCAACATCAAGTCTAAATAGTCCAAGCTGAAAGCGGTTAGGAATTCTTTTTTCTTTTTTTAATCACTCAAGACCAGTTTCCAGAAAAGCCTGAGGTGAAAACGATGCAAAACAAACCTCACAGCTTGACAGTGAAAAATGTTGCAGCAAGATCTCCCCGTGGCACCAAAAAAAAGTGCAACCCTGTTCAAAATCTCAGTCTAGGAAACAAGGCTCCACAGCTCCAAGGATCTGCCATGGACCATGCAACCCAAAAGTACAGTTAGGGGAGAAGTTTATAATGTGAAAAGACGTGGCATGCTGCCACACAGATGGGGGATACAACAGAGGGAGAAAATAAATTCTCTGGCTTGCTGGAGGCATTTGGGAGATTTGCAATTAAGATTAGGCCTGACAACGCAAGGACAAGAATCAGGCTCTTTCAATACACATAATCATGCAAACAGACAGCATGATGTCCGGCATGTGCAACTCAACCGGCTACGAGACCCAATTGAAAGAACAGGAATGACTGATGGGAAATGGATATGTGAATGAGCTTATAATGAAAGGTTCAGTGGAGAGACTAAAGCAAAATAAAGAGCGGATTTCAAGCCATACAAATTTCTCAATTCGATTCTGATTCACAAGCTCTTGGTTCAATTTGATTACATTCATATCATTTAGCTACATTTCACTGTCCATTTTTCTTACATATTAAAGAATTCTTCTTTTCTGTGTTTTTTTTTTTTTTTTTTTGATCCGAAGTACAGCAAAAACAGAAAAATTCGGAAATATTTTTAATACTTAAAATAACTGATTTCTATTTTGATGTATTTTAAAATGTAATTTAATTAATTTTTAGCATCATTACTTCAGTCACATGATCCCTCAGAAATCATTCTAAAATTCTGATTTGCTGCTCAAAAAACATTTAATATTATTATAATGTTGAAAACAGCTAAGTAGATTTTTTTTTTCAGGTTTCTTTGATGAATAGAAGGTTTAGAAGAACATCATTTATCTGAAATAGAAAACATCATTATCATCATATGTCATATGTCATAACATTATAAATGTGTTTATCATCACTTTTGATCAATTTAAAGCATCCTTGCTAAATAAAAGTATTAATTTCTATAACTTTTTCCTGATCTTTGGATCTTTATATTCATCAAAGAATCAAAAAATGTACTCAACTGTTTTAAATATTGATAATAATAATAATACTAATACTAATATTAATAATAATAATAATAGTAATAATAAGAATAATAATAACAATAATAATTTTTTCTGTAACAGCAAATCAGCATATTAGAATGATTTCTGAAGGATCTTGTGACACTGAAGACTGGGGTAATGATGCTGAAAATTTTGCTTTGATCATAGGAATAAATTACATTTTAAAATATATTCAAATAGAAAAATGTTATTTTAAATAGTAAAAATATTTCAAAATTGTGCTGTTTTTGAGGTATTTTGGATATAAAAAATCAGGCTTGTGAGCAGAAGAGAAGTGGTTAAAAAAAATTACTGTTCAAAAACATTTGACTGGCAGTGTATTTAAGGTAAATATGTTTTACTGGCTATGTCAGCATTATTTTCAGAGTGTTGCTTATCAATTTGTCTTTAGAGGAACCATTTCTCCATGAGCTGTATTTTACGTTAACATTTCTCAGATACCTGACACTAGTAGTTCAAAAACTTTTGACTGGTAGTGTACATGGCAGTGTTTCAAAGTTACTGAAATTAGAAACTTGTCTATTTATAGAACAAGCTTGAATGAGTCATTTGTTTCGAGAATTGAACTACTGCTGTTTTTGGTTCAAAGAGAACCGGTTCACAAGAGCCATTTGTTCAAGAATCTGATTTATATGATACAGATTTGGGCCGACGTGAAGATGAATGAACAATGACAGGTTCCAGTAAGCTGTTATGAGAACACTCAATTAATGGCGTACTTGTATTTCAAATAGTCTGAGAACGACCATGTTCTGTCAACCACAAGTGCTTAACGAGCATTTTAACACTTGTTTAAGGAATTAGGAAACAAATTAAAACAGCAACAGCCCTGCCAACTTTTCCATGCATGCAGACCGAAACAAACAAAAGGCTGAGCCAAGATCGGATGAGTAAGAACAACTTTTAACCACTAAAAAAAGAGGTCTTCACATGCATAAAAATAAGGGCTGTGCAACAACGCTCTTATCGTTTATAAATTGACATCAACTTTGAGATTAAAGAGAAAAGATTATGATGATTACATCTGACAAAGATGAAAAATGCAGAACGTGTTTTCATTGCAGTTATCAAATAGTTAGAAAAGAACCCTGGTTTTATTTTACTGTAATTGGAGATGTTTAAAACCATCTAGGATTGAGCAAGAAGGTATAAATGTTCTCCAAATGTATAAATTCTTGTGAGGTGTGAGATGAGAGGGAGAGAAAAAGTGCAAGCCTACCATATGATCAACAAATCACCTATTTTTTCTGATAATCAGACCTAACATACCATAATTGCTTCCATATCTACTCTCTATTTTCAGCGGGTACATGGCCTCCCATTTCATTCAAATGAAATTGGGAAATGTTGCAGCCAAACAGGGAGGGAGTTTTTACAGTGATGTTGAGAGTATGCCAGAATGCCCTCCCACAAACTACAGACAGATGCTTTTAATAAGCAGAGTACAGAACCCATACCGCTATTGCCTTTATTTTGTATTTATTTAGCTAGATCCTGATGGAGATACATTCTGACCGCCTATTTCGCAAAGCCATGCAGCTACAGACTCATGTCAATTGAAAGTAATAAGAAAAGTTTGTGCCGCGTATGTGCTCGCAGGCTGCACTTACCCACAAAGGATTGTTCACCCAAAAATGAAAATTATTTTATCACCCTCATGTCATTTCAAACCTGTATGACTTTCTTTCTTCTGTGGAACATTAAAGAAGATATTTTGAAAAATATTGGTTGCCAAACTGTTACCATTGACTTCCATTATATGGATGAAAAAAGTATGTTCCACAGATAAAAAGTTATTGGAAACAACAAATTATGACAAGAATTTTGAACTGTCCTTTTAAAAAAATATCTGCAATATTATTTTTCAAGTCGCCCTGAGAAAGCAACACAATATGTGTGCTGGAGATTCGATCGCTAAAGTTAGCCAGTTATTTCTGGAGAAAAATATTTATTCATTTTCCAGTGCATCTCCTCAGCCGCAGATTTTGAGAGATCCGCTTTTTCTCAGCAAAGTAAAAAACCTTGGTGTGGAGAAACACATAAGCACCCAGTGTGCACGGAAAGGGCTAGATTTTCACGTTACCCTGCTTCATGCCTACTTAAATCAACATGAAGGTATAGCATATGACTACACTTATGCACAGAGGGGAAAGCTTAACGTAGATCAGACATGAAAAAGTTCAAAACCAACACAGAGGCCAACAGATAATCTGTACCCCTCCATCTCACCCACAGCGAAACCCTTAGAGCCCTAGACGGCTTTTGGAGGAAGCATTAAAGCTTACAGCCTTCTCAATGGGTAGGCCAATAAAACAAGGGCGGATTACATTCTTAAGAGGCACGTTTATCCAAGCACGTCGCGCCGTTTCCAGAACAACCTCCCAACCTGAGAGAGGAGACAAGGTGTCCGGATCCGTGACAGGTTGGGATCTACATCACCCTGAGGCTCGGGTATGGGGTCACAGAGTTATGTGAAACATTTGGATTTTTCCTACTGTCGTTTTTCACAGTCACGCTCAGATTTCGGTTTTAAAATAATGTGTTTGTCCGTAGTGGCAGTAACAGGTTTTCTGAGCACTGGCTAGTATAGCCGTAGGCTTACTTGTGAAACAAACGCAGCTGTATTATTGAAATCTGTTATGAATGTGGTATCAATAGAGACTCACAATGAATGCAAACATCTGTATTCTGCTGATCTGGCTGGGATTCTGCTCTGTTGCAATATGTAGAGTATGGCGCTTTAAAATGACAATTTGCTATTTTCCAACCTTAAGACAATAGGACAAAAAAGGCACCAATAACGATTACGACAAGGTCACAAATGCTAGAGATGAATGTCAACTGCTTTCAGCATCACAGAGATTCATGTGCAACCAAAAGAGGAGGGTTTGAAACTATATATACATACAGTGGTATGCAAAAGTTTGGGAACCCCTTACATCTTTTCACAGACAATTAAGGGGGTCAGACACAACTATTAAAAAGGGTTCAAACATTTACTGATGCTCCAGAAGGAAACACGATGCATTAAGAGCCAGGGGTTGAAAACTTTTTCAATTTAAAGATCAAGGTAAATTGAACTTAATTTGTCTTCCGGGGAAACATGCAAGGATCTTCAGTTGCTTCCAAAGGACAGTACTAAATGGAAAAAAATATATTTCAACAAACTAAGACAAATTTGGACATTTCCATTCTGTTCCATTCTGTTTCATTCTGCTCTTAATGCATCGTGTTTCATTTTGGAGCATCAGTGAATATTTGAACCTTTTTTAATACTTGTGTTTGAGTCCCTCAGTTGTCCTCAGTGTGAAAAGATGGATCTCAAAATCATACAAGCACTGCTGGAAAGGGCTTAAATATGCAAAAGACGCTGGAAACCTAAAGAATCTGCGAGACCTGGAGGATTTTTCTAAAGAACAGTGCTCAGTGTAATGGTTCAGAACAAACAAGGAACTCATCAACAACCATTACAAAACAAAACAAACAGTTGTAGATCATCCAAGTGAACACACACAGTATTAAGAACCTAGGGTTCCCAAATTTTTGAAGGGGGTTATTTTAATAATTTCAGCTATTTTTTTTTTTTTATGTAAAAATCTTTTATGTAAAATAGCTTACTCAGGACAGTACTAAATAAAAAATAACATGCATTTTGCATGATCTCTCTTATTTTGTTAAAATTAGTCACATTTTCATAGATTCTGCAAGGGATTCCCGAACGTTCGCATGCCACTGTATAGAAGAGACTGAAAACTTGCATTTAAGTACACTCTTGAAAATAAAAGTTTACTGGCATCTGTGTTTCCAAGAAGAACCTTTAACATCCTTGGAAGCTTTCCATTTCACAAAAGGTTCACTTTTTATTGGAAAAAGGGTTATTATTTAAATGTTCTTTACACTGGAAAAAACAGAGTGGACAGTTCTTCAGTGGCACTGCTCTGAAAGCCCCATTATTAATGCTTGTGTGCTTCAGTGGTATAATTTGTGAATCATGAAAGTTATTTAAATGTATTTCTGCTTAGATTCGCAGAAAGGCTGAATTCAAATGTCATAGGGAAGTGTCTGAGCAGCTAATTGTTTCAGTATCTCCTTCAATTTGAGCCCTAAGTGACCAGTGTGTTGTCATTTCAGGTTCAGAGGAAGCCAAAGTCTAAGAGACTTCAGCTTTGACAAGGCATGAATCAATTAACTGCTTTGTTGAGCTCATTAGTTCATGGTCTGCAGGTTTTGGTCCTTTTGTGTCTGTGGTTCAAGTGTGTTTTCTGATGTCAGCCTTGAAAGGAAGCCTATTAAAAGCAAAGGAAGGAACAGCAAATTGTACAGATGGATGACTCAGGTTTACCATTCAGCTCAAGAAAACAGTCCAATTCACTAAAAGCACCTGAGCCTTCAATTGGAGACAGGAAGCGCAACATAAGTGAGAAAGACAAAAGGTCTATTCACTGTAAAGAACTAAGAAACACGTCTTACTTCCAAGACACAATTCTTATTTCCAACAAACTTCAATTACACTCTTTAAAATAAAGTCAACGCATGTTTTGTTTACAAGCCTCTTACCTTTTATTACGATGATAACAAATACCACTCAACTAAAAAAGTATATTTAGAGCAGAATAGCATTTTATCACAGTAAATAACATGCTTAAATGTTCATATTATACTAGTAGCCAGCCTGTAAATGATTTTTCATTAAATAATTTGTGAGACTGCCAATAAAAAACTCCCATGAGCATCATAAAAAGGCCTGCATTTTACTTATATAGCACTATTTACTATTTTGATGTAAAACAGTAAATTATCAAATATAAATGATCAAATGTTAACTATTAAAGACATCATAAAGCTCAAGCACAAAAATATCATAAAGCTCACTGCCTGTGATATAACTGTCCAGGTGTAAATCATATTTTGATGGTTGCCTTTATTAGTATCAACTAGTATCAGGTATCTGAGATGTTAATGTGAAATACACAAAACTCATGGAGAAATGGTTCCTCTAAAAACAAATTGATAAGCAACAATCCGAAAGTAATGCTGACAAAGCCAGTAAAACATATTTACCTTAAATACACTACCAGTCAAAAGATTTTTAATTTTTAAAGACTTCTCTTCTGCTCACCAAGCCTGTATTTATTTGATCCAAAATACAGCAAAAGCAGTAAATTTTTGAAATATTTTTACTATTTAAAGTAACTTTTTTCTATTTAAATATATTTTAAAATGTAATTTATTCCTGTGATCAAAGCTAAATTTTCAGCATCATTACTACAGTCTTCAGTGTCACATGATCCTTTAGAAATCATTCTAATATGCTGATTTGCTGTAAAAAAAAAAAAAAAAATTAAGACAGTTACAGAAATTAACACTTTTATTTAGCAAGGATGCTTTAAATTGAACACAATAGATGATAAAGACATTTAGAATGTAACAAAGCACTTCTTTTTCAGATAAATGCTGTTTAAACTTTCTATTCATCAAAGAAATTTGAAAAAAAAAAAAAAAACTACTCAGCTGTTTTGAACATAATAATAATAATAATAATTTTTTTTTTTTTTTTTTTGAGCAGCAAATCAGAATATTAGAATGATTTCAGAAGGATCATGTGACTGGAGTAATGATGTTAAAAATTTAGCTCTGAAATCACAGGAATAAATTACATTTTGAAATATATTCAAATAGAAAACAGTTATTTTAAATAGTAAAAATGTTTCAAAATGGTACTGTTTTTCTGTACTTTGGATCAAATAAATGCAGGCTTGGTGAGCAGAAGAGATGTCTTTAAAAAAACAAAATATCTTTGACAAAAACTTTTGACTAGCAGTGTACATCTTATGTTTCTTCAAAAAGTCTGCCATAGGAGCTAAAACGATATCTTAGATTCAGATATGATATAATGTACATTTTTATGTTATCAAGGTTTACTGATCTTACAAGATGACTTTTGATGCCTTTCCTGTTCTTTCTTCTATTCTTTTATCCTCTTTGATATTTCAATATCAGGGATGGAAAATACTGGATTTCATTTCTAGCTACAGCACCTCAGGATAACAGTATGAGAAGTAAAACTCTATAAACTGAATTTCTAATACACTCTTTGCTCATGGCAAAGTTTTAAGCATGGAAAGGAACAATGTGCATGATAAGGTTATATATGAATAGATGCGAAACCAGTCTTTGAAAAAGAATACAGAGTAAAAAGATAAAAGAGCTTTAGAGTTGAGTTGAGTTTAATTGAAACTGTAGTGTCCTATGGGACAGGGCTACAAGTTAAATTATACCCACATTTTAGCAACAACATCAGAGGGTATATGGGAGGCCCTCTTTTGGTAGGCACCACTACCATGAAATCTTCATAGGCTAGTAAATTTCTCCATGCATAATTCCACAATGCCCTGAGAGGGTATGTCTCTTTAACAGAGCAGGAGTAAACCTGTCATTTTCTCTCAGGCAAAAGCCAAATTTCCAAGGAGTAAAACATACGAACAGAACAACAAATTCATGCAAGGTTAAGTATGCTCTGTCTATCCCCTACTTTGCACCGATAGCTGGCAATGAATTTTAATGTCTCGTAGCTGAGCTTACACAATAAATCTGTGGCATCCACCGGCCTCTGCGGACAGAGGAGCACCACTCTCATCTTTATAACTTCCACATGTGAGTTATTTAATTCAGCATGAAGTATATAAGCTGTGGTTCTGCATGTGGTCACACTGACTTGTCAGAAGACTGTCACTTATCCAGGCTGTAAAAAAATTGTTTTCATCATTACAACTTCTCTGTGTCCATCTATTTACCTTGTCATAATCATTTCTGTCGCTTTGTCTCGATTTTACGAGTTTTCTTTTCATCTGGAATTCATATTTCAGGTTATAACTTTGGCATTAAACTTACGTTTGAAAGACTTTGCAATGATGGGATGCAACCACGATTAATTCCATCTTTCCAAGAGCTTAATTGAAAAAGTCTTTCAGAATCCTCACTAAATATAAAATTATAGGCTACACAAAATGCTTTGGTGGGATAAAATGCAATAGCTTCACAAGACAAGTCCCTATTGAGCTGAACATTCTTATCAACATCACATGCTAACATGTCACCCCCTGTATCATTTATTGACCCAATTTAAGGCATAGTTTAGATTTTGGGATAAAAATACAGTGAATATGCCTCAGCTGATAGTTTTAGGAGGGAAGAGAAGATAAAAACATCTCAGACTCATGCAGAGGAACAAACCTGGAGGACACGAGCACTCTTGCGCTGCTTCTCGAGCTGTGCGAATTTTCGACACCCCCTCTTTAAGTCTCTGAGAAAACAGAATATATTTATATAATATATATATAGATACATACACACACACATTGGTGCTTTAATATTATACTGTAAGGGGGAACCGGAGAAAACCGTACAATTTTCGCCAGAATATGTTTTATTAAGTTCGAGGATGTTAAAACAGTACACAATGCAAAGCGTAATTCAAAATACAGGGGAAACATCTACGAAAAATCAGTACGGAGAATTATTATTTCATACTCTACAGTACGAACAGTTATTCTGCAACTGTAAGTTACATAATAAATACGTTAATATAACAAATGTTTTATATAAGCAACACACAACCAAACTGAAAGCCAGATCAACTGACTAATATTTAGTATTCATGTTTATAAAAGTAGCAAAGAAATACTGAAAATAGAGACACCTCACCTCTTGCACAAGTTTGTCTATCGCATCCCGAAGAGTCGAGTGCGCATCCAGTGTGGAGTGCACAGGTTGAATCACAGACAGTCGCTCCATCTCCAGAAGTTCAATTTTACGCTCAAGATGAGATGTTTTGACGTTCATAAACAGACAAACTGCCACCGAAGACGCCGACAGCATAAAACAAACGAGGGTTGTTAAACAATGGAATATTTGTGATGTGTGATGTCCACTGCACCGTGATGTCTTTGACACATCTTTTGAATCCCCAGTCGAAACCATTTTTGGCATTATGGTTAAAATATTATCCTCTTTTCCTTGAATCCTCTTTTGAGACTCAGGTAGACCTTTATTTCGGTAAAGCGGCGTTTGTGGCTTCAGCGTAACTGCGGCTGACGGGAGACGCAACGATGTGACGCACACTACAAGAGAGCGTGTACTACTGAAAGTCTGTTGCGTGAGACAAGCTGACGGTCGCGCGCCTCTCTGCGTCTCGAACGCAGGTTAAATTGTTTCCCTCTGAAGTGTTTCAGAGAATCCAGTCTGCCCCCTTTTTTCGCTGCTGAACCGCCGTCAACAAAACTATGTAAACGACAGTGTGTGAATTTGTGTGTGTGCGCGCAGTCTTCCCCAATTCTCGACCCAAAGGTCAAAAGTAAAAACAAAAGGTTGACGGGGGTCTTAAGAGTATCTGTTCTCTTACTGTATGTTTCAACAGAGTTTTCAAACGTTAGTAAACACATGAGATACTAGGACAGACTAATGAACAAAAGTTGCGCGTCTGAAATTAAGTACAGCTGTTTCTAGTGCTTTCACTTTATTATTATACACATTATAAATATAAACAAAAACACAAACAAAACTTTTGTTGTTAAACAAAATTTCATAAATGAGTGAGCACATCAAAAACCAGAGTGTTTCCTATACCATTATTCTCTATAAACTGTCGTGACGGATTTGCATACAGAACTGCATACTTGCCTTAAGACTTTACATCATTTCCGCAAATAAAGAAGGTAAGACTACATTTTTATTAATCATACACAGAAATACACAGTATAATTTAATATGTGACCCTGGACCACAAAACCAGACTTGAGTAACACGGGCATATTTGTAGCAATAGCCAAAAATATATTGTATGGGTCAAAATGATCGATTTTTATTTTATGCCAAAATCATTAGGATTTTAATTAAATATCATATTCAATGAATACATTTAGTAAATTTCCTACCGTAAATATATAAAAACTTAATTTTTGATTAGTAACATTGCTAAGAACTTCATTTGAACAATTTTAAAGGCGATATTTTGTTTTTTTGTTTTTTTTGGCACCCTCAGATTACAGATTTTTATATAGTGGTATCTCAACCAAATATTGCCCTATATCCTAACAAACCATGCATCAGTGGAAAGCTTATTTATTCAGCGTTCAGATGATGTATACATCTCTATTTTAAAAACTGACCCTTATCACCAGTTTTGTGGTCCAGTGTCACATATTTTGATGCATTGCAAATGAAAGACTCGCCTACGATAGGGGACGTATGGGAAGGAGAAGGCTTGGTTGAGAGAACATGTTTTTCCCCTTCCCTTTAATTTTTCTCTATTTGTTTGTTTGTGATGTCACGCAAAAATGTAGCCAAACCAAACTCAAGTAAATGCCAAACCAATTGATCCTTTGCAAGTAATTTGTAGTTTCATGCTTTAACCACTAGATGTCCAAAAGATAACTGTTGTTTAACCGCGCTGCACTATTTGCGACAAAATACAATTTGGATTGCGCAAATTGAACATGGTGTGTCCAAAATAAACTCCCATTAAACTCACTTAGGGGCCAAGGATGACTTTTTTGTGCAATGTACATTACATAATCCTCCGAGTGTCTTATTATTAGTGCTTTATTACAGGAAATGTTTGTGTCTGCCTGTAATAAAACACACATAATTTAGTTACATCAAAGATTATTTCATCGATCCTGCAAAATCTCAAGACTTTCTTCACATGATGTCCATGTGGTCTGTAAAAAAAAAAAAAAAAAAAAAAAAAAAAAAAAGGAGTCATCAGAACCAAAGACGACTACAGCTCTAGAAGAGCATTTGTGAAGAACAGGCCTTTTGGTGCCATCTGTAGGACATATACTGTAATAGCAGTAATTAAAGAGAAAAAAAAAAAGACTAAAATTCTGCATTCCACTATCTGCTATCCACAAATAGTGGAATGCAGGAAGCAAACCGTCTTCTGTGAATGTGCAAGACCACCGGTTCATTAGCCGCCATAGGGAAATACGAAATACGAAAAGTGCAGTAAACGGTAAAAATTTTGATTGTACTACAAACCACTGTGTTCATAATTAAGATAATGCATCAATATGGTAAGACACACCAGTTTGCAATATCAAACAGCAAATGAGCTGTTTTGTACAGCTAAAAGTAGTTGGAAGCGGATGAGACTGGAAGCCTCGCACAAAATTTACAAATGGTTGCGCCTGCTCTTACAGGAAAAATAAGGTGGATACACTAATTTCTCTGAATGTCAGTTCACTGTTATTAAAAATAATGACAAAAAGCCATAAATGGTGTGCATTCAAAGCATTCAAGTTTAATTAGTCAAAAGTACAGAGGAATTTTTTCCCATATAATCAAATTGACAATAAATATGGACAGAGGTAATGAAACAGGCAGTCTTAAAGCAGACTGATACAGTCAGCAGAAGTCTCCCTGGGAGCAGTAATGTTCATTTTGTGTCGCCTCCAAGTCACTTTCTTTATTTTCTTAACGGATTGAAAAAGGGATGCCCAATGGCCTGCTCCAGGGTGATTCGTTTGGATGAATCATACTCCATCATCTTCTGCAGCAGGTCAAAAAGCAGCTCATGCTCCGGGGTTTTAGAGGACATGTATTGCTGAGTAAGGAGCAAAAATTCAACTATATTATTTTCATCTAGGCAATCCAAACAGTATGTCTCAGTAACATACTGGCATCAGTACATGTCCAAAAGTAGTAGTTCACAAGACTTTTAATTTAAGAATTAAACATACAAAGCAGTTACTGAAGGCAAAATAAAAGACCACTGGAATTTATAACCAGAAAACAACCATCATTTTAGAGAAAAACATTCAGTGTTTTCATTACAAATCTTTAACATTCTGTACTTGTGCACATAAATGGTACAAAGTGATCAAAACAACTCTTAGGCAATAGGAGCAGCATAATGTAATAAAGATTTGGGGACTTGGAAACAAGTAGTTCAATGTTTAGCCATCAGTTTATCATAATATTTACCTTTAGAGGTTTACAGTGTTTCCTCACATATCGCCCTGCAGAGCTGTGCTCATCCCAGTCCAATTTGTCATGATGCACATAACGGCGTTTCCTGACAATGAAACACAGTCATATTTCAGTCAAAGACAGATCATGAATAATCCAAAAACGTCTCTGCTGAACATAATCTTTGATCATGTAAGAAACTTGTATTTATAAGCAACCGACACAAACTCCTAGTCTCAAGTTATAATACTGCACCTGGTTTTCTGGAGTAGGTGTGCAGGTATGGGGCCTAAAACCCTCTCCATCATTGCCAGATGCTCCTTACTGTCGTGAGTCTGAAAAGAGGGAGTTTCTGTAAGTATTTTAAATTTAAAATAAAGCCTCAAGACATTCAGTAGAATAATAAAGCCTGTACACATGACTTCGCACCTGAAATAATGTTAACCCCAGGTAGAACTCAATCAGGATACAGCCCAAACTCCACACATCACATGACTGGTTCCAGCCCAGTTCTGCCAGCAGAGATCAACATGCAATGTTCAGAATCATGACTACATTTTAGTGGATTAAACAACAGCATAAATAATAGTGAAAATAGTTCACCTAATATAACTTCCGGAGCTCTGTAGTGGCGGGTTGACACCACGGAGGTGTGATGCTCGTGGTCATAGGTAGCATTGCCAAAGTCCACAACTTTAACATCCAACCTCTTCAAGGTCCTCTCATCTCGCTTCTGTAATATATTAAACATTAATTGTCATCATCTTCTGTTTTTACAGACATATACTACTGTTCAACGGTTTGGGGTCGATGTTGCTTGATACGTGTGGAAATCAGAATGTTTTTTTAGGATTCCCTGAATAAAAAAAAAAACAAATGAGAATTTAAAAATAATAATAATAATTTTGAAATATAAAGCTTTTGTAATATATATATATATATATATATATATATATATATATATATATATATATATATATATATATATATATATATATATATACACACACACACACACACACACATACATACATCTACAAATATATATTTTATCATTTTTAATGCCTCCTTGCTTATAGTATTCATTCTTCATTCATCTTACTGACCCCAAACTTTTTGAACTACAGTTTATGACATTTCATTATGCTCTTTCTTACCATCTTGGAGTTGTATTTCATGTCGTACTTGGAGTCCACAAACAGAATGTTTTCAGGCTTAAGATCGGTGTGCGTCAACTTATTACGATGTAAAACTGGTGGCAAAAAAGGGATTTATCTATATTTAGAACAGCGATCTGTAGCATTGCTGCTTTCTTAGTAACAGTTTATACATCTATACTCACAGTACACAGCTCTAAATATCTGGTCTGCCATGCATCTGATCTGGTTCAGTGAGAAGGGCATGAATCCATTCTCCTTTAGGAAGTCATATGTGCTCAGTCCCAGCAGCTCAAACACTATACAGATGTGGCCATGGTGATCAAACCAGTCTAGCATTCGGACACAAGCACTGCAAAGACATTGAGGTAACTTATTACAGCCAAAAGCCTTTACAAGTGTATTTACAGTGTATTTCTTCATTGAAGTCAAACACTCACAATCTCTTATCCTCATCAAGCGAGTTTATCCGCTCAAGCACGTCAACTTCTGACATGGCTGCCTCACGGTAGCGCTCAATATTTTTGATGATCTTCAGCGCCACTCTTACATTACTTCTGCAGACAAAATCACACTAGGTATGTTTACATCAATTCGAATGAATACAACACAATCCAATTTCAGATTCTGATTGTTCTCTTTCATGAACCCTATGCATTACATTTTCCAATTCACGTTTTTATTTAAATGCATATTTATGTGTTCCAAACAAAACTTCGGCACATAAACATTGCCCAATTGTTGTGTTCAGAACTGGAGAAAACCACCAAGCTACCAAAAGTGTAACTGTCATTTTTGGCTATATTTTGGCCATATTTAGTCTATTCTAGCCAGTTTGTAAGATTTAAAAGGGATAGTTCACTCAAAAATGAAAATTCTGTCATTAATTACTCACCCTATTGTCATTCCAAATCCATAAGACCTTCATTCTTCTTCAGAACACAAATTAAGATATTTTGGATGAAATCCAAATGACCTTGCATAGACAGCAACAGAACTACCATATTCAGAAATGTAGTAAGATCATCATTAAAATAGTCCAGATGACAGTGGTTCAACCTTAACTTTATGACGCTACAAGAATACTTTTTGTGCGCAAACAAAAAGAAAATAATAGGAGGAATACACACAGTCATTTATATGTGCCAAACTTCCTTCTTCCAGCTGGTGGTGCTATGATTATAACTGAATATTGGCATGTAGATGTCTTCAGGCCAGGACTTTTATCAAATATGTAAAGTTTGGTGCAGATTGGACATTGCATGTTTAAGTTGGTGTAAAACAAGTCATTTCCTGTTGCCAGCAGGTGGCACTATGATTATAACAAAATATTGGCCTTCAGATGTGTTCAAGCCAGGACTGTAATTGAACGTGTGAAGTTTGGGGCAGATTGGACACTGTATGGCTTGCAACAGCTTCTATTCCCATGGCAAAACATCAAACTTTGTCACGCTGCCATGGACACACCCTTCAAAGAAAACCCACACCCTTCACAACTTTAGGCATGTGTGGAAAGTTTCATACGTTTGAGTATGTTCCACCAGCCGTGCTCGGGCCCTAATGATTTTAATTTCTTCTCTTCCCTTACCAGTCTTCAACGCAACAGGAACACTACAGTACCACGAATATGTGTGCTGGTGCTGCTGATGCAGGACCCAGCATTCTGACATAGAATCTGATTCGCTGCGTCTTGTTTGGAATGACGTGACGGTGAGTAATTAATGACAGAATTTTCCTTTTTGGGTGAATGATCCCTAGAAGAAACACAATAAACATTTCCTGTTTGACAAAGAAGTCACAAAACCTGGCTTACTTTGAATGGTCGAGGCACTCCACCACTTTTCCAAAGGCTCCCTCGCCAAGAGTCCCTATAATCTCATCTATAAATGGGACAAAGAGGCTGCCATAAGTAAAGCTTTGTGACAGAACAAAACATACAAAAGCACATATTTTACAGTACTAAAGGGGACTTGACAAGTTCATTCCATTTAAATCATATTCATAGAATATAAATTTTGTGCCAAATTAAAGTTTCAAACATAATCATTAAATTCAAAGTGGTTAAAATTAGAAGTCTTCAAAGGTCCCCTTATATCCCCCAAGTGTAGGCAGAATTGTCCCACTAATAGACACAGAACAGACAGTTATATAGAGAAAGGTTTGTGTTCTATACATCTTGCTCTTAGCATGTCTCCATTGTGATAGACCAGGTGACCCTCCTCATCATCCTCAATACTCTTGGTTCTTTTCCTGCGATGACTTCTCTGGAGTAGGGGGAATCATCATCACCATCATCACCACCATCAAACACCAGTCAGAATCAGGCCCGTACGCATCATTCATTCATTCAGCGAGGGGGGGTTGATGAAGGGGAGGGAGTGATTCGGACCCCCGCGCCAGGCCACGGCGGCAGCAGCAAATTCAAATTCATCGCCAACAACGGCACAGGGCCACCATAGTGTGTGTTACAGAAGAAAGACATGGCAACACATTTTCAGACAGGAAACAACTTTTTTTGAAGTGCACTTAAGAACAGCTAATTCTGTTCAAGACCCTCAACCAATCAACAAATAGCCATTTCTGCAACCAATGAGTGAAGTTCAAGTAAATCAGTCAACTGATCCCTTGACCACCTTACTGCAAGTTTACAGCGGATGGTTTCTATGGTAAATCTGGACATTACCAAATACATCAGTTCAAGTAAAAATCAACATATTGACAAATCGTTTACCGAGTCTGAGCAGGGACTCCGGTGGCGTGAACGCTGACGCTCTCTGCTGCTGCGTCGACTACGTTCTCTATGTGCAGACGACTGGCTGTAATGGTTCCTGTCTTTCTCCTTCTCCGTCTCCCGGACCGGGTCCACCCGACCCTTATACCCGCCATGTTCCACACTGGCCTCTCTGGCCCTGCGCTCTCGGCACTCCAGCCTCTTTGAGCTAATGTGACACCTGTCAATAAGACACATCAGACACTGAGGAAGACGGCACACTTGTGCATATGATGACAATGAAAGCTTTGACAGTTAAATTTATAGGTGGCTTTCACTTTGCTGCAATTTATCAACCCTTTCAGCAGGGGATAGGGAATGCTGAATCGTGATCTCCTGGGTGCTGAAAGCATCAAGTGTCTTCTCGAAAGGGAAGTGTCCACGAGCAAGCTATTCTTAGAAAGAGCCACAGAAACAAGCTCTGAGAGAGCGGTTATGTGTGAAAGTGATGCTTTAACCTGTCAATGTTGCAGCAGTAAATCTGTTATGAAGATGCTGGAGCGTTGTGTTTAAATTCCAGCTGTCAGCCTATATTACAGAATCAGAACATTCTGTATTGCGGCAACTGGAAACCATCCTGATTCATATTACGACAAATCAACTTTAAATCAGATGCACTCAGCATAGTTTCCACTTTAGAAAAATAAATGCAGATTTAAAGTTAACTATAGGCATCTTTACACAGCAGAGTTAAGGCATATGGAATTTTTTTTTCACCATATGATGAATGCTAAAAACACTGATCACCAATTTGAATCTACCCAACTTCAAAGAGATTGAGCTTTTAAAGCTTTTTTCAGTGTTTTGTCATACATACAAGTGTAACAGCTTACTGGAAAAAATGCAATTTTGTTCAGTTTATCTGTTGTTGGATCTTAGGGATAGTTTTCCGAAAAAGGGATAGTTTATCCACAAATTAATTACTAACCCTCATGTCGTTCCAAACACGCAAAACCTTTTTACTTTCAGAACACAAATTAAGATATTTTTGAAGAAATCTGAGAGCTCACTAACCCTCCATAGACAGCAAGGTTCCTACCATGGTCAAGCCACAGAAAGATAGTAAGAATGTCGTTAAAATAGTCCATGTGACATTAGTGGTTCAACCTGAATTTTATGAAGCTATGAGAGTACTTTTTGTGCATAAAGAAAAAAAAAAAAAAAAAGATTTTATTCAACGTTTTCTTATCTCCCGGGACAGTCCGCTGCCATTATCGAGAGTACCACGATGCATCTGTGTGCATTCCTCTGCTCGTAAACAAGGCACAGCTCGTCTATGTCTGCAGCACCACACAAGTGAAAAATTGTTGAATAAAGTTATTTTTGTTTTCTTTGCGCACAATTATTCTCGTAGCTTCATAAAATTGAGGTTGAAGCACTGATGTTCCATGGGCTATATAAATGACATCCTTACTACATTTCTGTGCCTTGGCAGCAGTTATGGGAATAACAGCGTTATAAATGAACAGCGTTACTAACGGTATTACTTTTTTTCAGTAATGACCCATCAGGATGTTTTTCATGCCTGCATACTGAAACGACCCCAATAACGTGTGATATTCAGCTTCTGTCTCTCACACTGTCCCACAGCAACATTAAAATAGTGTAGATTTGTGAACAATGTTTTATTCATTTACCATATTTAATATTGGGGGCATCCAAGTTATTTGACATATTTGAACTTTATTATTTTTTTTAAATCATATTCATCACTTTCATATCAGCTTTTTATCATATCACGCTCATATTCTAAACTTTTTTTTTTTAAACACAATAGTTATTTTTTCCTGGTAATCAGTTGATTTTATAATGATGTAACTTGGTTAGTAACTAATTACTTTTAATTTAAAGTAACGTGCCCAACACTGCTTGGTAGGCCCTTGCTATCTATGGAGGGTCACAGTGCTCTAGGATTTCATCAAAAGCATCTCAATTTTAATTTTTGGGTGAACTATCCCTTTAAGATGTTGCACTCAAAAACAACAAGGTCAAACAAAACTGTACAAATAAAAAGAAAACATGGATGAGTGAATGATTCACAATAAGATAAAAGATTATTTTGAAATGGAATTTCATTGCATCGCAACTCTAAAAGGTAGGAAGATATAACTGCAACACACACTTATAAAAATAGTTACCTTTCTTGGTGTGAACTAATAAAATTCTCATTCTTGGAGTGAACAGATCTTTACAAGCTCTCAGTTTGCATTTCAAAATGCCTGGGAGGGTCAAATGAAAACTAATGAAATGACTGTTAACAAAAAAAAAAAAGAAAAGAAAAAAGAAAAAAGAAAAACAACACCACCACAACTGTGGCAGCAGATATTGAAATATTTACAGATATTGAAAACTTAATAATCTCACTAACATTACAAAAATTTTGGAACAAGTTAACACTGGCAATTTAATGTCAGAAGGATTTTTACATCAGTGGGATTCTCTGAATTGCAAGCACTGACCAGGACTCTCTGACAGGCCAGATTACAGCACTTGTTGTCACCCTGACTGTTTGTTTCTGAATCCAAGAACATGCTACACTATATCATTTTAAGGCACTGCAAACACGCAGGACATGCTGGCAAACACGCAGGACATGCTGACAGGGCTCACTGCCAACACGTCTAACAATCCAAGACCACTCGAACTAAAAATAATCTAAAATAATCTAAATAATAATCTAAAATAATCTAAAATAATAATAATAATAAAAATGCAATTTTACAACTTAAAAGTGGATTAGGTCTTACTTACCTTTCGTATGTCTTATAGTGATGAGTTCGCCCGGGCTGCCGCTCTCTTTCCCCGCTACGTGAGCTACGCTTCGGTCTCTTGTGCACTTCCACTCTCTCTTCCCAGCTGTACTCCGCGATCCAGCCATCCGGCGACCGCATCCGTTTAGAACGCCGCATCTGACCACACCAAAAAGGAAAAATGTCCATGTCATAAAAACGACGGCAGGGAAACAGTATATCAGGACATTCCATACACCCCGCTGGGTTTTAAAATTCAATACAGCCAAGGTGATGCCAGCTCTCCACTCCTGATCTACTTATTGAATTTCATGTTGCCGAGTTGTTGCAGTTGTTTTGACTTGTTAAAAGTTCAGCTGAACAATTTACCATGCAGTAAATTCGCGTTAACTAATATCACATAACTTATTTACAAGCAATTAAACATCACCAATTAGATTTGGTTACTCTAATTTAAGGTTTGAACGCAATGTCCCTCATTAAATACATGTGATGTAAATGCAGAAATACATGTGGCATTTATAAAACCAAACTCTATTAGCGTCCGCAATCACGACAATTGTTTATAATCACATTTTCCGAATACCTGGTTGCTTAGTAACAAAGAGCTAATGACATTTAGCGCTTTAGCCACCCCCCTCTTATATAAACAAACACAATCAAATTACAACGCCAGACGATTGTGTACTTAGTGGATTATACAGGTTCATGGTCAAAATACTTAAACGTTTATTTATCAAAAACGCCGCTTTAAATATTCACTCTATCCGTGAATGTTTTTCTTGGTTGGCTAGTTGGTTAGCATCCAGGCGAATGCAAGACACCTAAACTTTATGTTACCCCCCGCAGACTCGAGGTAATTACTAACTTGTAAAATAAAGTTTTATGTTACATGTTTAAACTTAAAATACACTCACCTTTCACCCGTTACGTTCAAGTCGTAAAATAAGACACTTTGCTTTCCAGACTGAGCTACACCACCCTTTATGACTTCCGCTTTACACTTATGACTCGTTTCCGGTGATGCGGATTTCTGGGTGGACACTGAACAAAGCACAGGTCTTCTTGTCATATTGTACAGGAATCTTGGCTATATAATTTAAAGATATGTAGTTTATTATTTTGCATATATACATATATCTATATCTATTTTATCATATATAAATGATAAAATTGATAGTTAGTAGTACTTTCTGTTTTAAGTGTATTATTGTCCATTTTAACCAAACATTTAGATGTCTTTGTGCCAACTTTGTCCTGTTGCCTACTATTCTACATCTTTTAATGTATATACAAAAAGACTGCAAATACAGCTTTTAATTCTAAGTACAGTTATTATTGATAGACTACATCGTAATAATTATTCTGTATTCACCAATGAAAGGTTGCTGTTTTCACAATTATATTGGTATTCTTCACTTTACAGTTTTAAAAAACACTAATGAATACAATATCATAAAATACATCTTATGATTAAAGTCAGGCTTTCAAACAAGGGTTTGTAGACCTCTAGGGTTCCATGAAGAAACTGCAGGGGGTCAAATAAGAAAATATAAGAATATAGTAGAATTTTCCTAATTATAGGATCAGGTTTTCAATATATAATATTATTTAACATATTTATTTTAAATCAAAGTTATTATGAAGTGTTACTGAGAAATTCTTTTTGAAAACATTTGTAGTGTGTCCCTGGGACTTTACATCACTGATTCTGCTGAGAATACTTACAGCATGTCTTTCTGTTTTGTCACCATCTATAGATCATTTGCTGTGTGCCTGATTTATGAACTTAAGTGTTCGCCCAGCCACTTGTCAAAACAACTCTTTCTCTGATTAGTCCCTATGGAAAACTAAATCTGTAAGGGATGGTAATAAAACCTCTCAATAAAACTCTTTTTAATGTAAAAGTCAGTGTTTTAACATGGTGATCATTTCATTAGGACATTAACTACTGAAGACCTATCTAAAATTAAAATCCTTCGATTTCTTTCGGTAAAAGGGCCCTCTTTTGTAGTGTCAGAGTGTCACATGACATCACCTTGCCATGTCCTTGAAGAATAATTTAATCATTAACTTTCACCTTCTCTGTTCACACTCACCTTGACTGAACAATGAAAAACAACTATAAAAAGGATACTTTCCACTATCATAAACACTTCTCTTCCTCAAATATCTTAGTTCACATTTTACTGCAGTATTTCACTGCATTATGCCGTTTTAACCTTAGCCACCTGATTTATAACCCTAAGCTGCTCCAGGCGGATTGTCCCTTTAATAATTGTATTGAAGGGTAAGATGAGGCAAGATATGTATTTTTTTTTTCTTGATCATAGATAGCACAAAATTAAAAAACAAAACAAAACAAAACAAAAAACATTTAATTAATTTCACCTGAATATCAAAATTTGTAAGATTTAGTCAGTCCAAATAGTTTTTTATTCTGTCTGTTAATGAGGGATTTGTGGACATATTACAGATTCTAGATTTGTGAAGAAAAAATATATTGTTTGGTCAACTACTCAACTAAATTGTCATAGTGAATTGTCAAAGAAAATTACATACAGTAGTTGATTTCGTATTTTACATTAATGATACTTTAAAAATGTGTGTGAGTGTAGACACATTTTTACATATAAACTTATATCTAAACAGTTAAACATATATCTAAATATGTTACAATTTAAAGGTACATGCACACTGTTCTCAAGGAGGCCTTCCCTTCCTTACCCTATCTACTGAAAACATTAATGAAGTTGTGTTAGACAGTTGTTTATTAACCCGTCAGGTGTCATTTCATTCTTCAGACTGTAGAGGGCAGTTGTGAAAGGAAATACAATAAACTGGAACAAGTTCTACAGTTGAAGTCAAAAGTTTACATACACCTTGCAGAATCTGCAAAATATAAATTATCATACAAAACGCATGTTATTTTTTATTTAATTTTGACCTGAATAAGATATTTCACATAGAAGACGTTTACATATAGTCCACAAGAGAAAGTAATAGCTGAATTGACCCTGTTCAAAAGTTTACATACACTTGATTCTTAATACTGTGCTGTTACCTGAATGATCTACAGCTGTGGGCTTTTTTTTTTAGTGATAGTTGTTCATGAGTCCCTTGTTGTCCTGAACAGTTGAACTGCCTGCTGTTCTTCAGAAAAATTCTTCAGGTCCCACAAATTCTTTGGTTTTTCAGTATTTTTGTGTATATTTTGGAACTCTTTCCAAAATTGCCCTTTGCAACTTTTACAGAAGATTCAAATGCTCACTGTTGCTTCAGAAGGAAACACAATGCATTAAAAGCCAAGGGGTGTAAACTTTTGAACAGAACGATTTTTCTTATTTTGCCTAAATATAATTTTTTTTCATTTAGTACTGCCCTTCAAAGCTACAGAAGGTACTTACATGTTTCCCAGAAGAAAAAATAGGTTACATTTACCCTGATCTTCACATTCAAAAAGTTTTCACACCCCAGCTCTTAATGCATCATGTTTCCTTCTGAAGCAACTGTATGTTCATTTTATTATACATTGCATGCAAAACATAAAAAAGATTAATTCTAATAATAACATGGTGTGAACAGATTTAGCACATTTTCTGGTTGCGTTTTTTTCTCTTGTTGGCAGTATCCGCTGCAGTGATTGACAGATTTATGTTTGTATCTTATCAAAGATCAGTGATACAAAGCAAAAGCTTCTATGTAGATTAAAAACGAGGGCTGTGGCACTCTCACAATTTAAGTTTCCTACAGCCCTCCATTTCAATTCCAGTAAAAAGATGAACCTGTCATGAGATGAATTGTGTGCGTGCATGCGAAGGAGTGCTAGTGTGTAACTTGTGTGTCTGACAAGTTTCATTTTCAGAAGAGCCTTTGCTCAGCACAAAAACGGGTAATGTGCATACTGACACAAGAGGAGCGGAAAGCTCTTAGTGATAATTGGAACTGGCCAGCCACCATGCAGCAGGGATCAGAGTGGAGAAACCAGAGGGCAGAATTCAAAAGATGTGTGCCAAATTCTTTCACACATTCCAGTAGGTTTGCAACAGTCAGAAAGTCATTTCCAACAAGATGTGATCTGCAAAAGAGAAATCTGACACTGCAGATTTGACTTAAACTGGTTGCTGCCGGTCCATCATTAGCTGGCTCAGGGGTGCTCAGTCCTGTTCCTGGAGATCTACCTACCTGCCAAGTTCAGATCAAACCCTCATTCAACACAGCTGTCTGTAATTATCAAGTGCTCCTGAAGATCTTAATTAGCTGGTTCATCTGTGCTTGATCATGGTTGGAGCTGATATTTGCAGAATGGTAGATCTCCAGGAACAGGAACTAGATGGTTTTCGAAGCATCATCAATCGGAATGTAAACAATGCCACTGAACCAAACAAAACTTGGGCGGACCAGAAAAAAACAACTGACAAAAGTTATAAAAAAATCAAGGAGAAGAGTGCAAAAAACTGTGATTGCCCAAAATGAACCAGGATTTCCAAAGTAAGAATCTACAAAACAAACAACATATTCAGTAGTACATTAACCGTGCAATCTATGCTGTTGTTTACATCCAAGTATCTCCAATATGGCCATGTATCTGGGTAACTGACTAAATCGTGATGTAAGTGCAAACCCTCTAGGGGGTTTACAACTCTGGCCCTCGAGGTCTTAGCTCCAGCCTTGGTCAAACTCTCCTGTCTGTAATTTTCTAGTAATCCTGAAGACCTTGATCAGCTTGTTTGACCCTAATTAGGTGTTGGAGCTAAACTCTGTAGGAAAGTGGACATCGAAGGCCTGAGTTGAGAAGCCCTGGAGTAGAGTGCTGCAGGAATAAGTTACAAAGCTTTTACGTGACTTGAAAAAGGTGGTTGCTAACAAGTGGGTAAATGATTTGAGGTTGTCAGGGACATTGTCATTAAATATTCTAACTTAAATTTTCCAACTTGTAGATTTTTAAATAAATATTGAAAGAGTTGTCGGAAGCTTAATTATGGTGATGTTGATTATATTTAGGCTTTAAATTGTGTGTCTTTATTTTTGAATATCATCTTAATTAAAAAAAAAAAAAATTTCTGCAATAAACTTTTTTGAATTTGAAGATCAGGGTAAATGTAACTTGTTTTGTTTTCTGGGAAACATGTAAGTATCTGTAGTATGTATGTAAGTAGCTTCTGCAGGGCAGTACTTAATGAAAAAAAAAAAGATATTTAGGCAAAATAAGTAAAATGTACATCTTCCTTCTGTTCAAAAGTTTTCAACCCCTGGCTCTAATGCATTGCGCTTCCTTCTGGAGCATCAGTGAGTGTTTGAACCTTCTGTAATAGTTGCATATGAGCCCCTCAGGTGTCCTCAGTGTGAAAAGATGGATCTCAAAATCATACAGTCATTCTTGGAAAGGGTTCAAATACACAAAAATGCTGAAAAACCAAAGAATTTGTGGGCATATCATGCAAAAATAACACACAATTTGCATGATCCCTCTTATTTTGATAAAATAATTAACATTCTGCAGATTCTACAAGGTGTATGTAGACTTTTGACCTTAACTGTAATCACTGCAACACTGTGTAGTGGACCAAAGATTGTGACAACACCAAGAGCCCTGTCATTACCAGTGGTCCATGTTTCAATCAGTGCACACTGAATAGCATCTGCAAAGCATGTATATTTTGTAAACTTTCCAAATAGTATCATTCTGAAGGTATCAGTTTGTGAAAATGTCCAAAGGTACATCACTAGAGTCTGCCTTGTGTATTCTGTGTGCCTGAGAATTCATGACAAACCAGTGGCCACATCAGTACAACTACGACTCCTACACTTGATGGGATGTGTAAAGTCTACTGAAAAGGCCCATTCCTCTTGCCAAATGAAGTGAGCCTCTTTCATCAGGATCAATATATGCCTGAGATCCTGCCAGGCTGGGAATCATAAATCTGACTTGCAGTGAGAAGGAAAGCGAGCGAGAAGGAGAGAGAGGGCAGATGGGAAAGGGAGGATGAGAGAGACGACGGCTCCTCTTAGCCTAATGGAGGACGGTTCAAAAGTTTAACGTGCCGGCCACCCGCTCACGTCTTTATAACCTCTTTGAGTCATTGTGTGCGTGTGAGGGCCGATCACATCGATGGCCATTAAACCAAATGCCGGGCCGGTCTGCATGGGGGGGGCGTATGGTGGATGCATTAGGGAAATTGGTCCTGGCTGCCTGAGACGGTATACTGTACTGAAGTAATTACAGTTGCTGGAGGGATGCTGAGGCCAGTGTGTGTGAGTGTATGCATGCGTGTCCGGAATAGTCTGCCGCAGAGGGTCCATGCCCCGCCCTTCCATCTCCCCCCAGCAAAGCGGCTGCCAACGGGATAGGGCTGGGGCTTTATTGATGAGATGGATGAGGAGGGAGATAGGGATAGAGAGACAGATGGGGCTTCTGTCCAGGCCATGGCAGTGCTGGGGAGCCTGTGCTCAGGGATGCCGCCAGCCTGGCCAGCCTCCACTGATTAGCAGCCGCAGGAGCCCCAGGAGCCCCAGCGCCAATGATGATGCACACCCATAGACGATCTGAGCTCGGCTGAGGCATCTCAAGAGACATCCACCTGCAGGATGGGACTCACCTGCTTCAAGTCCTGGAAGTACAACAGTGCTACACAGAAAGGTGAGAGAGTACTTTGCTACTTTCAACCGGTGTATTAGTTATTCTGACAGCGTGAAAACTATTTTTATAAATAGTAATAAATATATCCATACATTTAATTATATTAAATGTTATGTAAGTAGATAGATAGTATACAGAGTTCAATCATCAGAATTAAAATAAACTATACATACTGTGCAATGCTCATAACCAGTAGCTTAACCTCAAAGATATGGTTTGCAGGAGTTTCTGGGTCAAGCAATTATTTCAAGTGCTTGAAGGGAAGCAGAACATGATCCTTCAGACCCCATGCCGCGTTGACCGAGATTTCACTTACGAATACATTAAAGTTGAGAAGCGACAGGTATATTGCTGGTTTGGCTTTATGTTCAGGAGAGGCATTCAAAATAATGAGTCTGAAAAGACTCGGATGACAAGCAAACAGAGACCCTAAATCAATGTAATTTACAAAGAGATCTGAAAATGAGGATAGATAACATGGATTGAAAACTTGAAGTCTGGATAAGGAACAGCTCTGCTGCTATATTTTTTTGCCTGTTGCATAAAAATAATGTTATTGCTACAAATAACACCTCCAAAAGGGAACTATTAGATGAATCATAAAAGATAACATTTTACATTGTACCATGAATAAAAAAAAAAGCCTTCTAATTCATCCAAACGTGAGGAGGAAGACTATGCTTTTGTTTTTACACCACATAACCACTACAAGGAAGCATTTACCAATAGCTTAATCTCCATGCTACTCCTTTTTACATGCAAAATTCCTGTCTGTTACATAGATTGTCAATGAACCTCTTATACTGGTTCTCACAGTTATCTTCAAGTACTTGCCTTAAGCCTGGTGAAGTAGAAACAAAAAGAAAATGGTCAATATTCTCATTTACTGTCATGTCATTCCCAACCTGTATAACTTCCTTTTTTAAGCAAAATGTTTATGCAGCAATTTCGCTCAACTTAAAGACTTGTCAAAAAAGAATACAAAATACAACTTTGGATTATCCATGTCTTCTAAAGACATATGGTTCCTTTGTGTGAAGTAGGGATGGAACACTAACCGGTTTGACGATAAATCATGATAAAATTCCCCACGGTTAGTATTACCGTTTCACATTTTAATTATCATTAAAACTGTATTCGATTACCACGATTTGAACAACTGAGAATAAATAAATACTATCCAGCATAAAGCAAAGTTTAAATAACAGTCTATTGTGCGCACAGCACGTAGTTTCATTTTGTGTGAAAGCATGGCGGAAAGCTGGGAGGTTTTAAAAGGGTGCTGAGGGAATTATACAAATGAATATATGAATGAACTAATTGTATGTACCTCTGAAGGTTGTCATCCAAGATGTTCATGTCTTTCTTTCTTCAGTCGTAAAGAAATTATGTTTTTTGAGGAAAACATTTCAGCATTTTTCTCTGTATAATGGACTGATATGGTGCCCCAAATTTTGAAGTTCCAAAATGCAGTTTAAATGCGGCTTCAAACGATCCCAAATGCAGTGGTTATCGATCCCAGCAAAGGAAGAAACAATCGGTTATTTTCATTAAAAAATACAATTTAAATACTTTTTAATCTCAAATGCTCATCTTGCCTTGCTCTCCCTGAACTCTGTGTATTCTGGCTCAAGATAGTTAGGGTATGTTGAAAAACCCCAATCATATTTTCTCCCTCAACTTCAAAAATCATTTCAAAATCATCCTACATTGCTGCAGAAGTACCGACCCAGCCTTTGCTAAGTGAACATGCAAAGAAGATCAAACAACCTTAACAAAAAAAGTAAAACAGTGATATAGGACGATTTTGAAGTTGAGGGAGAACATGAGATGGGAGTTTTTCTACATACCCAAACTGTTATGAACCAGAAAAAAACAGTCCAGGCAGAGTAATACAAGACAAGCATTTGACATTAAAACCTATGTAAATTGTATTATTTTTATGAAAATAACTGATCGTTACACTAGATAAGACCCTTCTATCTCTGCTGGGATCGTTTACAACCGCATTGGGATCATTTAAAGCCGCATTTAAACTGCATTTTGGAAGTTCAAAATCGGGGCACCATTAGCAGTCCATTATATGGAGAAAAATGCTGAATTTTTTTTCTCAAAAAACATGATTTCTTTACGACTAGGGGGTGAGTACATTATATGTGAATCTTTGTTTTGGAAGTGGACTTTAATCGCAATGCTGTTTTGTCCAGTGAGTTTTGCTGTTCCCTAAGCGCCACCTAGTGTCAGAAAATGGATTTACATAGACTTACATTTACATTTACATTTTGTTTTGCAAAAACGGACAGAATTTGCATGCCCTGCTATACGTTTGACCAGTTGATGAAATCGAGCTTATGTGCATTCTACACATTTAAACAATTTGGAAAAGGTATCTAAAATTATTTATGGAGCAGATAAAGTACATATAATCATTTATTAATTTTGACTTATCCCTTTTCTTTATTTAAATGCTGAAATGTGAGGTTTACCATTTTAGGAAACCTTTTCAAAGCTTTATTTGAACATTTCAAACATGTTATTAGATCAACTGTTGTCAATCATGTTGTCATTTAAAATTCGGACATCACTGGTAATGTTATTGTTTTACTGTTTATGTGTCACGAATCTGGCCGGTCGCCCTCTCATTCCAGTGACATTCACATTACACAGACTGTTGCACCACACCCCGGTTCCCCATCATCCATTGCGCTGATTACACGAACAGAGCTGCATCCAATCAGACACACTATATAAGCCTTGGACTTTCTCGATCACCGAGTATTGCACTTAGCACTTACCAAGTGTTAGTATTTATTACGGAGCCTTTTCCTACTTCCTGTGTTTTGTCTGGTTTTCCTTGTCTAGTCTGTTTTGCTGCCTGCCCTGGATCTCTAGCATGTCTATCTAAACTTTTAAGTCCATATTCCCACCTATAGTTTTGGCAAGTCGTACTTATCAATGACTGTCTGAGGATCTGGTCCCGACTGTGGTGGTCACTGCTCTGAATCTCTGAAATGCCCTTTCATGGCATTGCAATGCTCTCCTTTTAATATCATTATTGCTCAGGCCAGCCTCAGCAAGTGCTCGGTATTGATAAACCACTTAGCTGGATTTTTACAGCTCTCGTCTTGTTACAGAAAGTGTCCTCTTTGGAATTAATTACTGCACTCTGCTGGCAAATGTGAGTGGAATCTGGGGCATACTTTAATTGTGACCGAGACCCATCTTGTGATTAATATTGTCTCTGAGAAATGCATGAAGGAGAAAAAATGGCAAGAGTTTTTTAATTTAATTATGAAAATCAATGCCCTCCTTTTCCCTCGCTGAACTCTTGCGGTGCTTAAAGATAAGAAATAGTCATCTGATTCATCTTGGGCTGTCTTCCAGTTAGCGCACTGATGGACTTGAAGGACACAGTTAACATTAAGGACCTACAGAGATTTTTCACACTCAATACAGAGCAATACAAACTACTTAGCATTAGCCTTACTGCACTCTGAAGACAAAGTTTATCATAAAAAATGATTTAGCATAAAGCCAGCTCTTAAAACATACCTTGTAAATTCAACCCCCTGATTTCCCAGCACCCACAGAGCAGCCATACTGATATGTCAGACTGTGACAGAATGGGAGAAAAAAAACAGTGGCTGTTTATGAGTGTGTGGATTTGTCATGTTGGGTTTGGTTACCAATATTCAAAAAGGAATGAAAACAAATATATAAAAAAGTCTTTGTGACCAATGTATTTGGTTTGCTTACATTTGATCTATAATAGTCAATAATTTGTTTGTTCTAACATATTTTAGGAATTATATATTATACATGCATGTATGTATCAGATTATATGTCAAGATTATGATATAGGTAAATTGTGCTGCAAAATTTGTTTGGGATCTAATTAACTGACTTTTGGGTATTTGGATTGGATAAACAAATTAACTTTTTCCATGTATTCTCCCCTGTCTTTCCATTAGGAGGAAACAGAGATGTACTGGTTAGTCCTGGCTCATATTTCTTCCTGTCAAACAGCTGTGGTCAGGGGGAGGAATGGCTGAAGAGCCTCAATAAGGGCATCTGGATACCTTTTACAGGTACACACACACACACACACACACACACACACACACACACAGTAGTCTAGGACCAGAAAATCTAATATTGTGTCTACACTCTGTGGTCTCTGGAAAATCCAGGCCTGTGCAAGTCATTCTCATGTTAAAATACTTTATAGTTTAACATTTAATGTGACTTGACTGTCTGAATATAATGAAACAGCAGATCCAATCAGTCTTTTAGGGCTCCAGCCGTAGACATAACAACCCATTCACACAATACACACACATTCCAGTCATTTCCAAATCATGGGCTATGCATTACACACTCTAATGACTACTCTCCTCACAGACCGCATTTTGTCTACCCTGTCACAAATCTCACGCAATGCCGAAAAACACATGCCGCTCAAGCTGATGTCATTCAAAAACAGCAAATGTCGAGAATTTTCCTCATGATATTCTGCTAAAAACATTGCAAACAAAGTTGGCAAGTGTTTTTAAGCCAGTGTCATTTAGAGTTCAACTACCATCTTATGAATTTTTCTCAGTGGTTTAGTCTTTTCCTCCTCTGTTAGTCGCAGCACATGTTGGAGTGAGAGCGTGAGGGGTTGTGGGCGGCAGCTGTGTGTCTGTCTTGGCAGTGTGCCTGGGAATAATGATGTTACAGTACACCTTGCTTTTCTCATGAGAGCCGTCAACCCCCATCACATCCATACAATCCCATACAATGAAGTAGCTTTGTAAGACCATGACACTACAGAAAAAAATATCTATTTTCATAAAGTAGTAAGTAAACTTTTTTTCTCTGTGGACCATTTTCACATTTCCAAGGTTTTCAGTGAAAGTCATCATAGTTTTATAGTTTATACTTTTATATCGCTGAACGGAAACTACAACGAATACAACTTTTGTGTTCCCATTCACCCTAATAGCAAAAGAAAAAAATCCATGACAATGTTTCTAAAAAATGGCTAGATTTACGATGTTAATAACTGGAAACAGGGTCTATTCCAGTAGCAGGACACTCCTGCTTCTAAATCTACAGCCCCGTGGTAAAGGAAGTCATATTTTAAGTTTGAGTTTGAGTCAATGTGATAATATAAACTTTCCAATTCACAAACAAATGACTCTTATTAACTGGTTTCTTTTAGTGAATCATAACAGCACACAGCACAAACAGTGTAATCCCACTTATGAACAAATGGCTGGTATGAGCTGGACTTTTTTTAATCATTCAAAATGACTCTTTTTAGTGTAAAATTGATATTGGTATCCACAGAGGAGTTTTGGTTCTGTAAGAAATTATATTTAACAGACTTAATCCTTGATTTTAGAAAAAACATGCTGTAGGATTATGATAAATGATTATATCTGTTAAATAGAAATTAAATTGCATAGTTTGGGTTGTATTGTTAGTTTTTAAAATTCATAATTTTTATCTACCAAGTTTGAAGGTTCATTGCGTAATTTATAGCATTAAGATATAATGCCGTTCAAAAGTCTGGGATCAGTAAGATTTGTAATGTTTTTTAAATAAGTTTCTAATGCTCATCAAGGCTGCATTTATTTAATAAAAAAATATAGGAAAAACTGTAATTTTGTTAAATATTATTGCAATAAAATATCAGTTTCTTTAGAAATCACATGATCCTTTCAATCATTCTAATATGCTGATTTATAATCAGTGTTGGAAATAGTTGTGCTGCTTAATATTTTTCGGACCTATGATACTTTTTTCAGGATTCTTTGAGAAATAAAACGTTAAAAAGAACAGTGTTTATTCAAAATAGATTTTTTTTTTTTGTTAGAATATACACTACTAGTAGGTTTTATATTCAAAATCTAAAAATTTAGTGTTAGAATATGTACTACTATTTAAAAGTTTGTATTTTGGTATTTTTTTGTTTTGTTTTAAATGAATACTTCTATTCAGCAAGGATGTGTTAAATAGATAAAAAGTGATATTCAAAATCTAAAAAAAAAATGTGTTAGAATATGTACTACTGTTTAAAAGTTTGAGCTCAGTAGATTTGTAATTTTTTGTTTTGTTTTAAAGAAATTAATTCTTCTACTCAGCAAGGATGTGTTAAATAGATAAAACATGATAGTTAATACTTACATTGTTAGAAAAGATTTCTATTTCAAAGAAAAAAGTATAAAGCATCACAGGCTATATATCAGTTCAACACTAATAATAAATCAGCATATTATAATGATTTTTGAAGGATCATGTGACACTGAATGGCTAATGAAAATTCAGCACTGCGTCACAGAAATAAATTATATTTTTAAATATATTAAAATAGGTACAGTATATTAAAGTATATTAAAAAGTCTGTATTTTTGATCAAATAAATACAGCCTTGATGAAGAGACTCCATTTAAAAAAAATTAAAATTAAAATCCCAAACATTTGAATGGCAGTGTATATAGAGAATTTCTCACAAGAAAATTCTGCAAGAAAATTGATATTATAACTGAAATATGGCCAAATGAATCAAAACTGATCAGAGTAAATCAGTTTAAGTATTCATCAATTCATTCTAGAATTAATCAACATGATGCATTAAATGACAATGTGTTTATCTAACATAACCCAAACACCCAGTAGATGTTATTTTACAAAGACAATCTGTAAAGTCTCAAGCCCCATTATGAAACTTCTCAGTCTATCCTTGTTCATGCAAATCTGAGCTGAAGGTGAAAAATGAGCTGCAGAGTCCATGTTGTCACTCATTTCCCAGGAGAGATTAACATTCCCAATGAATTCCCTACATTACCTTTCCAACATAACTCCACACAGCTCTGGGGCTCCAAAAAGGTAAGAGATGCCCCTACAGATAACACAGCCACATTCACATGCACTGCACACTCACTGGGCCAATGTCTAGTGATCTGTTTTAGACTGGGATTCTCATCAGGGGCCAAGTTACTGGGCACAAATGTATAAAAAGGGTTTGAGGGGTGTGTTCAGCTGTGTCCAATGGAAAATTCTTGGACGCAAGCCATGTGAGGTACACAGGGACAGAGAGAAAGAAAGGGAGATATAGCAGAAAGTAACCAGCAGAAAGTTCTAGCTTATTTATTTTTAGTCAATCTGTGTTTTGTGGCGTTAATGATTCATAGTGAGGGGACAGAAATAGGGGAAACAGAAGGTGTTGGCACCACCTTGGCCACGCTCCAGTAACCCAGTAGTGGAGTAGCTTGACACAGGCAAGGGGTCGGAAAAAAGCAGACAGAAAACAGACAAAGAAAGGAGAAATACTATTTACAATAATAAGCCGTGAATGAGACAGAGAAAGTAGGGAGCTGGACTTAATTTGACAGTAAACCGAGGAAGTGCTGACTCATGTCACTGGAGACATGGACAATTAAGTCCAAACAAACATAACCTCCCTTCAGAGGCGAACGCAGACATGTCTCTGTTGACGTCACCATCAACAATGGCATATGACTGAGAAGTCCACTTGAAGAGGCGGTGTCACAGGGAACATTCCCATTTAATTGAAAAGCTCTTTATCAATGAGCTCCCTCAGGAAGAACCCTGGAACGGTATAAGAGGTCAAGCACAGGATGGACAACAGCATGGAGGAAGTGTTTCCGTAACTGTCCATCGGGACATATATTGAACTGCGACAAATTTAATCTGCTGTCTCTTTTTACACTTCGTTTTTTCGAGAAGACGTCAACTTTGCTACTCTTTGGACTCTTCGAACTGAAACAGAGGTAACATTTTTTTTTTTTTGAAATGTGCTCAAAATAAGAGGTGTGCTCTTGAACAATGCCTCCTCTTTCAGAATGAGGACTGTCATCTGATTTGGAATGCGGATACATCTGATAAGCACGCATATCTGAGCTGGAGGGTCAGTGTTGCACATCAGCAGGAAAGAGAGGGAGCTTCTCTTCGAAGCCTCATCACCTTACCTGCAGACAGGAGAGCGGGAGAGAGAGAGGAGGAGAGCAAAAGGAGAGGAACATCCAGTTCTAGAACAAACAAGTTCGCAAAACATGAGCAAAAGGGATTTAGGTTCAGTGAGGACATTGGTTCGGTGCCAGTTTCAGGATCGTTACGAAGACTGAAAACATCCCAGGGTGAGGTCAGGATAGCCAATGAGAGTGTGTCCCAAAAAAAGAAGACATAATTGAAGAGACAGACAAGAAAAGATGCCTGAAAACAAGCAGACAATCCAGCGGACTGGAAGCTATCTGTCTCACTCTGCTTACAGGAAGATAAAAAGGGTGCTGAGCTTCAGAAGACGTGAGTATTAAATATTAGTCAGGGAGAGCGCACACCATCACACACAGAGGTAGATTTTGGTGCAGTGCAGCTGCAGCGTGCATTAATCTTAAAGCCGATTTTTAGCAGAACATTATTATTGCTTAATGCATTCTGTTCTATTTCTGCAGACTGGATCTTCAATTTATGCTTTTGAGATTAACTGCATTTATAGCAAGAGCTCTTGATATTTCACCACATCTCAGTTAACAAAAAAGGTAGCTAAGGAGCTAAACAAGGTCTGACATTGACAGCTCTTTAACTGTATTTTACCATCACAGGTGTATTTGGTCAAAGGTTGGAGGAGACAGTCCTGTATGAAAGGAGGTATGGGGATCACATGGCTCCTTTGGTGGTGGAGCAGTGTGTTGATTTTATCCGAGAGCATGGACTCACCGAGGTGGGACTCTTCAGGCAGCCCGGCCAGGCCACATTGGTTAAAGAGCTACAGGAAGCTTTTGATGCTGGGGAGAAACCATCTTTTGACAAGTAAGAGATTGACGTAAATGGAAATGAGGTACGACAGAGCAGTTTAAATCGGCATAATGTACATATTTGCGTGAGAGGACAAGATTTTATGTTCACTGGGTTTTTATGTTCACTTATGTTAATTACATAACATAAGGTGGACTACTGATCTGAAATCTGATAAACATGCTATCTACCAGGATTGCTATTCAGAATTCATCATACAGAATTTAACTAAAAATGTTTTGAGTTTAAGGAAGTATAAGAAATTTATGTAACTAGAAAAAGTGTAACTAGGAAACTAAAATCTACTAGGAAATGATGGTTCGTCAAAAATTTTGAATGAGTTACTGAAAGTTTAAAATCTTGAAGTTTGAAACCTTACAGACAGATATCTGTTTAAAATGTCATCTATTGAACTTTGTAAATGTATGTATTATGCTGCCAGAGTGGAAGAATACTTAATTTCCCAAAATATTATCTGTAGATTTTCCTTGAATTGTAATTCAGTAAATTACACTTCCTTAAATTTCAACTTCTTATTGGATTTGGGCGATTTAATTCAACTCAAAAATTGAAAGGGAGCTGATTCCTCAAGTCTAAATTTTGCCCAACAGTGCCATATACCAGTGGTTCTCAACTCCAGTCCTCGAGGCCCACTGCTCTGCACATTTTGTATGTCTCCCTCATTTAACACACCTGATTCAGATCATCAGCTCGTTAGGAGAAAGATTCATGAACTGAACAGAGCGTATCAGATTCAGAAACATACAAAATGTGCAGAGCTGTTGGCCCCGACCGGAGTTGAGAACCACTGCTATATACTATAAATAGTATTGGACAGAGGAAGGCTAATTTAAAGCTCTGGCTAATTTTATTTAGAGGACATGGAAATAAATACTGTACAAGTAAATTACACTTTAATGAAATGCAACTGCAAATACTGTGTAAGTGAATTTACTCCTGCTCTCCCAGCAGCACAGATGTTCACACAGTGGCATCTTTGCTAAAGCTATACCTCAGGGAGCTGCCTGAACCTCTGGTGCCATTTTCCCGCTATGAAGAGTTTCTTGTATGTGGCAAAAGAATTCCCACAGACAGAGAAAAGGTATATTTAACCATCACTTACTTTAAAAGAGCACATGATTTAAACAAGAAATTTAATTTAGGAACTAACAAGAATTCGTCTTATGATCTTATCCTGCACTTCAGGGTTTGCAAGACTTGAAGAGTCTTCTTTATGAGCTACCTGTAGCAAACTTCAACCTTCTGAAATACATCTGCCAGTAAGACTTAAGTCAATTGTTTTCATCCAAAGATCTAGGGATTTGGTTTTATATAGGGGCTTTTGCACCGGAGGAACCTTTTCATACTTAGAACTATTGGCGGACTAACCCGTTTTTTGGCGTGTTTGCACCACAGGAACTAGTAACTTATTTAGTTTTTAAAACTCAGTTTGGGGAAACTAAATCAGCTTCTACTTCAGAGTTGGGTCTAAAACAGCTCTATAGGAACTATCAGTGATGTAAGTGTATTCTGATTGGCCAAATGCAAACAAAACACCAGCTACTTGGCATTTTTAAAAAGCCATGTAAAAAAAAATTACTCCACAAACATGGAAAACAGTGATAATGGCATTTACCTGTTTTCTGCAGTGTTGTGTTCTTTTCTTAGCCTTGATGATATGTAACATCTGGCTGGCTAGTTCCTATAACTAAGTTCTTAGAACAACATTGTGTAAAAGCCCCTTATATCTAGGTACTGGCATAGATTGCATAGAACTGGGGTGGCCAATATTGGTCCCGAAGAGCCAGAATTTTGCGCCAACCTTGATAAAAACTCACCTGCCTGTAGCTTCCTAGAAACCCTTGGACCTTGATTAGCTTGTTCAGATCTGTTTGATTAGGGCTGGAGACGAACTCTGCAGGACTGTGGCTCTCCACGACCAACGTTGGGCACCCTGGAATAGAAGATGTGTCTATGCTATGCTAAGTTTAAAGGAGAAGTTCACTTCCAGAACGAAAATGTACAGGTAATTTACTCACTCCCTTGTCATCCAAGATGTTCATGTCTTTCCTCCTTCTTCAATTTTTTCCATATAACGGACTTCATTGGTGCCCTGATTTTGAACTTCCAAAATGCAGTTTAAATGCAGCTTCAAAGCGCTCTAAATGATCACAGCCAAGGAAGAAGGGTCTAATTTCTAGGCTCTAAAATTTGTATACTTTTAAAGCACAAAAGCTTGTGTGGCACAGGCTCTGGGATGCACGTCCACGATGCTACGAATTAGTGATGGGTCGTTCTTGAACGATTCGTTCATTTCATCGTTCATCTAGTCATCTCAGGGAGTGATTCGTTCAGTCACACATGCACAATATCCTATTAGGTTCTGCACTGGAATTCACCTGTTTCAAGTCATTCGTTCATCTTATGGGGGTGTCACGTGATGAATGAATGACTCAAACCCGAAAACTTGTCAGATAAGAGGTGAGGTAAGCTAATCATAGACTAAAGACCCAGGTAACAATGAATTAATCTTTTCTGTTTCTTAAAGCATTATAGTTTTGTCTTGTTTGTAGTGTGATCAACGTTTGTGTAAGCAGTAGATGAGTTGCTAAAATGAACATAATGACTCGAAAAAAGACTCGTTCATTTTGCTGAACGAGACTCAAAGGTCGGTAAAATGATGCACACTTCCCATCACTACTATGAATCACATGCAAGTTCATCTGTGTAGAGTATGACGAAAAACTCCATCTTATTTTCTCCTACAACTTCAGAATTGTCCAACATACCTTTTTGTTTGTAAACAGTGTTTGACTTGCACTTTCTTAGTCTGTGTGTTCGTTCGCTTTGTAAACACTGGGTCTGTAGTTTCGCCTACGTTCTGCATGACCTTTCAACATGATTCAATAGTACATAGCGTCGTGAACATGCATCCTAGAGCCTGTGCTACACAAGCTTTTGTGCTTAAAAAGTATACAGACCCTTATTCCTAGGCTGAGATCGTTTAGAGTCCTGTGAAGCTGCATTTAAACTACATTTTGGAAGTTCAAAATCGGGGCACCAATGAAGTCCATTATACGGAGAAAAATCCTGAAATGCTTTCCTCAAAAACCATAATTTCTTCACGACTGAAGACAGAAAGACATGAACATCTTGGATGACAAGGGGGTGAGTAAATTATCTGTCAACTGTTGTTCTGGAAGTGGAGTTCTCCTTTAACATGGCTCACATCAGATAACACAGCTATGACACATATCTGTTTCAGATTTCTGAATGATGTCCAATCATACTCCAATGTCAACAAGATGAGTATCCAGAACTTGGCAACTGTTTTTGGGCCAAATATCCTAAGGCCTAAAGCTGAGGACCCAGAAAGCATCATTGGAGGTGAGACATATTTAGGTTTCTATAATCTTAAATAATGTTGAGTCATACTCCAATGCCAACAAGATGAGTATTCAGAACTTGGCAACTGTTTTTGGCCGAAATATCCTTAGACCTAAAGCTGAGGACCCAGAAACTATCATTGGAGGTGAGAAATATTTAGGAACCCATAAATAGGGTATGTGGCGAATCCAGGTAAAGTCAACTGAGATTTAGATAAGTTTAGTGTATGAACTCACATGCTTGTGAGGTCATATGATGCTGTTTGCCTCAAATCTGTGGACCGTGCACTTACACATTCCTCTCTCCTTTATTAGGGGCAGCAGTTGTGCAACATCTAATGTCTGAACTCATCCGTGAGCACAATTTGCTCTTTTCTCGAGAGAACTGCAACCCTCCTGAAACATCTTCACAAGCCACCCACCCCATACAAAGACACAGTAACCTTGTGGAATGGGTGCACGAACCACCTGCCCATCTGAGGGAGCCTCTGTTGAGCAAAAATCATATGGTCTATCCAGATCAGACTGTAGCCTGTCCACATAAACACTCTCTACCACAAAACACAGAGAGGAGAGGGTCCTTTCAAAGCCCTTGTGACAAAAACATTAACCATTTATCAGAGACAGAGCAACTTCAAGAGAACTCTTCACCAACCAGCTCTACCCTGATTTATGACAACTACAGTCAGCACAGCTCAGCACAAGAATCTCTCCATACAAGACACATACCTACACCCTCCACCCCACCACCTGCCTGCTCTTCTTTGAGCAAAGCACTGGAGGCTGGAGTTCAAATATGTATGCAGTCAAGGAGTTGGCCTGACATGGAAGAACCCAGCTGGGGACCAGAGAAAGCGCTAGGAGGAAGTGGAGGCAGCAGTGAAGCCCAGGATAGTACCTTATCTGTCTATGACAACATAGTTACTGAGGAGCATGGGGAGCAATATATAGAAGACAGGGAGGCCAAAGGTACTGCCAGTGTGGCTGAGAGCAGCAGCTCTTGGTCCTCCTGTGAGATTGTGCCTTTGGATGGGGGCAGTGGGAGCGGTGGAGCTGCAAGCCCTTGCAATGTCTCCCCAAGACAATTCCCCTCATTCAGAATGGACTCTAGAGAGGAAGAACTTCGCCTTAACTCCCCTGCCTCATCCTCTGCGCCCACAGATGCACCTTTAAGCACTGGCAGCAGCGAAGTCTTCTTGCCAAATGCTCCCCAAGAGCCCCTAGGTTTTCCAGCTTCCCATGCAATGCAGTGCCTGGTCGCAGGGCTTCGTCAACAGATGACCAGGCAAAAGGCAGAGTATGAGGCAAAAATCAACAGGTAAGACCACTTCATCAGCAGTCTTGGTACCTGATACCAAATCAGAAGCATACACTTGAGAGAAACAGCTATGTGAGATTTTGTTAACAATTCATTAGCAATTGAGTGGATTGTAAGAGGACAATTTGACTAGTCACCCAGCTAATCAAGTGTCCATTACATGGCTATGATTACAACAGATTTAATGCAGTGGAGTTCAAGCAAAATAAACTCCAGACAAAACAGATTTGTAAAAATCAAGAATAACATTAAAAGTAAAATGTTTAAACAGGCTGAAAAACAGGTTCAGCCTTCATACTAAATTTGGTAAAAGGGGAAGCAAGTGAAATTAGATAATGTGACTTAAAAAAGTAGCTCTCCAGTAGCAGGGTTGGCTACCCCTACATTAAAGGATTAGTTTACTTCCAAAATAAAAATTTCCTGATCATTTACTCACCCCTGTGTCATCCAAGATGTTCATGTCTTTCAAGGTTTTTAAGGAAAATATTCCAGGATTTTTCACCTGTATAATAGACTTCAGTGGGAGCCAATGGTAAATGTCGAATTTTATTACTTTTGTCTCACAGCATGACTGTGTTCAGCGAAACCTGTGTCAAACTGACTTTTGGGGGTAGTCGTGGCCTAATGGGCCGAAAGTCACGGGTTTGAGTCTCGGGGTACAGCAGGGATTGTAGGTGGGGGGAGTGAAAGACCAGTGCTCTTTTCCACCCACAATACCAGTACTGATGTGAGACCCTTGAGCAAGGCGCAGCAAAAAATGGCTGCCCACTGCTCCGTGTGTGTGTGCACTTAGATGGGTTAAATCCAGCACACAAATTCCAAGTATGGGTCACCATACTTAGCCACACGTCATGTCCTTTCCTTTTGCCATTTCAATGCAGCTTCAAAGGGCTCTACGTGATCCCAGCCCATGAATAGCAAAACGATCGTCATTTTCTTAAAAAAAAAATAAAAAATTTATATACTAATGTATTGCTCTAGACTTCACACATTACAAAATCATGTTGCAAAAGGTCACACGTGACATAGGCAGAAGTACCGACCCACTGTTTACAAAGCGAACGTACAAAGAATGTCAAATGCCCTTTACAAAACAAGGTAAAACAGCAATGTTGGAAGTTGGAAAGTTGGAAGAGAAAATGAGATGGTGTTTTTCCCCCTACCCTACCGTTTCAAACCGGACACAGATGCACACAGATCAATATCCGTGTGTGACCTTTCCAACATGATTACGTAATACCTAAAGTCACGGACGCACATCGCAGAGCTAAAGCAAGATGAGCATTTGTGGTTAAAAAGTATACATTTTTTTCTTTTTTTGATAGCCGATCGTTTCACTAGATAAGTCCCTTATTCCTTGTGCTGGGATCATGTAGAACCCTGAAACTGCAATTTGGACCTTCAACCCACTGGCTCCCTTTGAAGTCCACTATATGAAGAAAAATCCTGGATGGTTCCCCTCAAAAACCTTAATTTATTTATGACTGAAGAAAGAAAGACATGAACCAACCCAACCCTGTTCCTGAAGGCACACCAACAGTACACATTCTGCAATCTTACGTTTCAGGTACAAGTCTCTAATAACGCAATGAGTTGAATCGGGTGTGATTGGGAAGAGTTAGAAAATGTTCAGTCGGTACAATGTACAAGGTTGAGGAACACTGGATTAAGAAAATAAGTGTACCTGAACACATAATATTTACCCCATTTTCTATCTCCAGGCTGGAGCAGAGGAACAAGGTACTTCAGGGGGAAGTTGCAGGGCTCCGCTCAACTCTGGAGCAGCAGCGGCGTTGGGTTAGCGTGGCTGAGATCAAGATGAGAAATGTGGAGCGAGCCCGTGCAGACGCTGACAGACGGAATGCCACTCTCCAGCAGGAAATGGAGCAGTTCTTTGAAACTTTTGGCGAGCTTAATGCAGAAGCGAGGAAAACCAGTCGCATTGTTCAGAGTTTTTAAAACATTCATGTGCTGTGATACAAATTCAACCTTAGCAGCATATTAAGCTTTCATTGTTTTAAAGCAGTGTTTTCCAACTCTCATCATTGAGTTACCCTCAATAGCAGGAACGGGCAAACTTGGTCCTAGAAGGCCGGTGTCCCTGCAGAGTTTAGCTCCAACCTTGACTGAACATACCTGAAGAAGCTAAGCAATAACTATAGGGCTAAAAACAGGTAGGATTTATGAGGGTTGGAGCTAAACTCTGCAGGGACACCAGCCCTCCAGGGCCGAGTTCGCCCAAGCCTGCTCAATAGCATAATTTTTGGATGTCTTTATTATCCGATACCTCCATTCCAAGTCTGGAAGTTTCTACCAATTAACTGATGAGTTAAAATAGGGAGACATGAAACATGTTCAGTGTCAGAAGGTACTCCAAGACCAAGGGAAAAACCAATATTAAAAGTAATAACTACAGGAAAAACAGGAGTCTGTTTCAGGGCTGTAGAAATGAGGATGCGTTCCTGAGGGAAACCAGTGCCCCACTTTCAAGTACAGTTTCTGTTGCCTGAACGACTGTGCAGACCAGCATGTTCAAAATAATATTAAAGCCAAATTTTTGCCATTTAAGTGATCAAAGACAATGGAATGACCCAAAAGTAAGCATGGATGCCAAATTTGAGAAAAGCTATTCTAATAAAAACTAGACCCTATGGATCCTCTTAAGATAAATAAGCTCAGACTTATAAAGTCTCTGCCCTGGATGGGGGTCACTGTACATTTTATTTAATTGTGTCCGGTGTAGGTAACATAAGACACAGTCGTACCTTGTACACAAACATACTGTTCATACACTGAATGCATTTGTACCATATGAAATAAAACATAAAACAAACATTACTTTGAGCTTTTTATTTGGCCAGTCGTAACAGATGTTTTTTTTTTTTTTTTTTCTTTTTCACAGAGAAAAGAAGTATCACTCTATTATTGTAGATAGAGGATCATTTAAGGTTTTGCATATGTTTCAGACAGGTTTGTGATTTGGGTAACTCCCATCATAGCCCACTGATGGGGCACCCATATGTAGCACAACAATACAAAACACATGAAAGCTAAACAGACATTACTAGCACAGAGCAGTTAGATATCTATTCCTTTTACAGGATTTGACTGATGACCATGAGAACTGTTTTCTTAAGGCCAACTCACACTGGACCAACAGACAAGACAACCAGACACATTAGTTTTGTCGGGTGACCATGTTACCCCTGTCAGTGTCTGTTTCTGCCAACTGAAAATTTGAAATCTGTTTTTTGGGTTGTGGACTGTCCGAGAAGTACAGATTACATACTGTAATCAGTTGGCTGTCGGCATGTCAGTACAGTGTGAACTGTCCTTCAGAAAGAAGTAAATGAATATCTAAAAAGTGAATAATTCTTCAAGTCATTACTGATTCCACCTCTAGTGAGAGATTGTCAGTGACAAAAACACACTGTTGTTCACAAACACACACCCCATCTCCCCCAAAGGGAAACAGATACCTAAAAGAAGAGAAAGTAAGCCCTTGAGAAAGTGTGAGCCAGCTTTGTTCATCATCTTAAAGGTTTCAGTTCCACAGATGTCCATCACTAGTATTCATAACAGGAATCAACAAGTCCACAACAGTGAAACTAATGTGCATGAAGGCTCCGAAATAAAAATGGAACACAATGCACTATTGCGTTGTTGTAATACATTATCACTGTGCTAACAGTAAAGTGAAGCACCAAAAGAAATCTCACAAGCTCAAGAACCAGGAAAAGTGGCATGGTAGCAAACAATCCAGAAATTGATTGTAGGTACATTACCATCAATCATTTTGTGATCTCCAGGCCAAGCCTTAGAGATGTTGATAGTGAAAAGCTTAAGGCATGAAAGTTATGGTGATGCTAAGTTCATTCGCTAATCAATCTACAAACATCCCGTTTCAGTCCGTCTTGGAGAGCTTGGAGGCACACAAACTGAACAATTCACTCATATTATCCTCCAGAGGCTCTCCAATCATCTTCTACAACCAGAAGACAGGTTTCAGCAATGTATGGGATGAAAAGGGCTTTTGTTATCATGCATAAGAATGAATGTAGGGTACAGGACACATCACCATACATATCTACAACACTGGAAGGAAAAGAAACCAGGATTGATTGATGCTGAGGTTGATGAAACTGGATGAAACTGATGAATGGTTGGGTTTCCATCCTGAATACCACTGCTAAAGAATCACAGAGTTCAAAAGAAATCTCTAAGCGCATGGCTACCCACAGTTTATAACTGATTTGCAAGCCTGCGAACAGTAACCTAAGGCTGAAGAGACTTATATAAAGGAAATTCAATTATATGGCCTTAATAATCCATATAAACAAGCGTTTCACTGAAAGACATCTATAAGAGGAAACCGATGAAAAATCCGCTGACAAGTCTGTTTAAAAAATAAAAAAATAAAAAAAAGGAAAGAAACCATAAATTTGCTTTGTACAACATTCTTATGGGCTTTTCAAGTTTAAAGAGATTAGAAAAGGCAATGGTTTGCATTAGCTCATGCAATTAAATGTACAATCTTACGAGATATGATCTTACGATCATGAACTTGTCAGCGGTGATTAATTACTCTTGGAATGAGGAACAGGGGCTTTGATTAGGATGTTGCATCCACATTTTTTCATTCAATATCTAGATGCAGGTTTTTGTTCATTTTAAACAGAATATGCTCACTATGTGCAATTTTCTTTTTTAAATCGATTTCAAGTTCAATCTATGTAGTTTTACAGTACATATGCTAAAGCATATTCAAAAGCTGTAAAATTCTTTCCACAGCACAAAGAAAGTAAAACTGAACATTTACACGAAATCTATGTACGTATATATACACGACTACACCCTAACCAACTGAAAAGCATCATTAGGTTCTCTTTTAAAATGGGTGTATGGTGACTATGTACAGAGGCAGGCACTATTGTTCTGTTTCTACGTGTGTTTAGGCGTATTTCAGTAATCTGTAGTTACATTGTCTGTCTAGTAAGTGTTCTTTGTTAACATCATGCAGCAATACTTGTAACAGGAACTCATTCCAAAGGGGCTGACTAGCAATAAAGTTGTCCAAGAATTTATATCTGTGCTTCTTTTAGGTGATGAAATGAATGGTAGTAAAAGCTACATCGCACAGAGAGAGAGAGGACAGTAATGACAGGGATAAATCCAGATATTACACATGCGGCTGCAATAATGCCGTTAGATGAATTAATATTAGTTCACATGAAGTGAAATGTGAATGCATTAAAGCATAAACCTTTTACTTATTATTTACCCATTTATAAACTGAGTTGTTTTAAAAATCTAAAATTAAAACTGAAGATGCAATTAAACAAGAAGTGAATAATAAAGATTTTTGATGAAACGCGACAGTTGGTGTGTAATCTGAGCTTTAGTCACAACAGACGTGTCTAAAGGCTAATATTACACGAATGTCTGTATATGCAAGATGGGACAGGGAAAACAGCCCCTTAAAAGTAAGAGTGAAGGATTACGAGTGTAAACTTGAAGCCGTTTGAACGTGCACCCACAGTTCTCTTCAGTCAAGACCACAGCATGGCCCACACAGGTGAGGGAGAGGGATGTGACATAAGCGAGAAGACGGGGAGGTGGAAGCCACTCGAGTCACTCTTCTAACGGTCCTGTGAGGGTGTCGATGCAGGAGCTGTCGGTGTCTGAGGCCAATGTCTGCTCCGTCGACATGGATGAGATGTCATTAATAGAGGATGACTGGGAGGCAGTGGTGCTGCTGTTCACCGTACCGTCTATTGCACACAAAGCAATGCATTAAAATTAGGGCCACCAAATGTGCTAAAACTTATGCATTTAATTGTTTGTAAGTTACAAATGATTTCTGAAGAATATGTGTTTCTCTGTAAATGATGGTAACCTTTTTAAAGATGCATTCTTTAGCTAGCGTTAGCATTACTGTTCTTTGTGTCCTTTAAGTATCAATACCACAATGGTGTTAGGAGATGCACTGCCATCTACTGACATGGATCAGCATTTTCAGTTTTATGTAAAATACTAGAGAATTTTACACAATGGTCCAATACCTATTAAGTATGGAAGCATATGGGTAGCAATATTCAATCTGAAATGTAATATGCAAAATGACAATGCAATATGTAAAATGGCAATGTATTTCTGTATTTAAATGTACATTTTCCCACACATACACTGACAAAAATTATAAACGCAACACTTTTGTTTTTGCCCCCATTTTTCATGAGCTGAACTCAAAGATCTAAGACTTTCTCTATGTACACAAAAGGCCTATTTCTCTCAAATATTGTTCACAAATCTGTCTAAATCTGTGTTAGTGAGCACTTCTCCTTTATCGAGATCCATCCACCATCCACCGTCCATCCACCTCACAGGTGTGACACATCAAGATGCTGATTAGACAGCACAATTATTGTACAGGTGTGCCTTAGGCTGGCCACAATAAAAGGCCATTCTAAAATGTGCAATTTGACTGTACTGGGGGGGGGGGCGCGTTGTTCCGGGGGGGGGGGGGAAGGGTGATGGGGGTGTTGCCTGACACCAGGATATTTGATCATTTTTACAAGTTTAATGCTTTGTTTATGCCAAAACAAAGAACAGAGCCTCTGCTTTTAAAACAAAAACCCATTTTATTCTAGCTTCATGCAATCTTTTTTTACAGTGCTTTGCGAAAGTATTCATACCCCTTTATTTTTTTCACATTTTTGTTACAGTGCTGCCTTATGTTAAACTGCTTTAAATTACTTTTCCTGCATCAATCTACACTTCATGCACCATAATAACAAAGCAAAAACAGAACTGTCACAACTTTGTAAATTTATTAAAAATAAAAACCCTGAAATAAGTACATTCATACCCTTAACTCAGTACTTCACTAAAGCACCTTTAGGTGCATCTTTTTGGTTATGATGCGACAAGCTTTGCACCTCAGCATCTGGCAATTATCTGCCATTCTTCTCTTCACCACTTAAGCTTTGTCAGGTTGGATGGGGGCAGATGTACATTTTCAGGTTTCTTCAGAAATGTTTGATTGTGTTCAAGCCCAGGCTTGCTTGCTGGGCCATTCAAGGACATTCACAGAGTTGTCCATAAGCCACTCTTGCTGTGTGCTTAGGGTCATTGTCCAGTTGGACGGTAAACGTTCCGTCCAGTCTGAAGTACTGAATGCTCTGGACTGTGTTTTCATTAAGTCTAAATATTTTGGTGAATTAAGCTTTTCTTCTACTCTCACAAGTCCTTCAGTCCCTGCTGCTGGAAAACAGCCCCAAAGCATGAAACTGCTACCTCCATACTTTACTTTTGGGATAATAATCTACAGGTGATGAGCAGTGCCTTGTTTCTTTCAAACATGATTCTTGGAATAGAGGTTCATCAGAGAATCTTTTTCCTCATAGTCTGAGGATCCTTTAGGTGCTTTGTTACAAATTCCAAGTGTGTTTTCATGTGTCTTCACTGAGAAGAGGATTGAGTCTTACCATTCCGCCATAAAGCCCAGATTGGTGGAGTGTTGCAGTGATGTTTGTCCTTGTGTAGGTTTCTCCTATCTGCACATATGATCATGGAGCTCAAATACTGTAGAGTGACTATCAGCTTCTTGGTCACCACTCTAACCAAAGCACTTCTCCATCATTGCTCAGTTTGGCCAGGAGGCCAGCTCTAGGAAGAGTTCTGGTTTCTTCAAACTTCTTCCATTAAGGGTAACAGAGACTACATGCATCTGTGAACCTTCAATGCAGCAGAATCTTATTCTAAACTCTTCCCCAGATGTGTGGCTTGATGCAATCCTGTTTTTGAGCTCTACAGGCAGTGTTTTTTTTTTTGTTGTTTTTTTTTTTACCTCAGCTTGGTTTTTGCTCTGATATGCATTTTCACCTGTTAGACCTTTTATTAAGACATGTGCCTTTTCAAATCATACCCAATCAATTTATTTTGCCACAGGTTAACTTCACTCAAAGTGTAGTAACATCTACAAGCAATATGAATGCTCCTGAGCTATTTTTTTCCAGTCCCAGATAAGGGTATGAATAATTCTGCAATGTAAACATTTAAGTTTATTTTTAATAAATCTGCAAAGATGTTGAAAACCTGTTTTTGCTTTGAAATGATGGTGTATAGAGTAAAGATTGATGTGAGGAAAAAAGGAATTTAAAGCAGTTTAACATAAGGCTACAACATAAAACGTGAAAAAAAGGGGTATGAATACTTTTGCAAGGCACTGTATAACACATCCAAAAGTTGCACAATCCTATACCACGTCCTTGATCGACATTTCATTCAGTAACTACTGGCAGTTTTGATTTATATGCTGTTTAACACTTAATGATTGCATTATTTTACATATGCATCTGCTGGTTACTGCTGCTTCTTCGCCATGTTTTGATCCAGACATTCAATACTCTTTGAAAAGATGTGTAATAGCGCCTCCCTCCAAACCAGTGAAAACACAAAGCTAGAAAACTGTCAATGGCGGGGAAGTGTCTCATAAATGACAAAAATGTCTGTAAACATTTTAAATTAGCACCAAATTGCTAAATGCACCTTTAACCACTAATTTTTAAATAAATAAATCAGACTTAGAATAGGACTTTTAATGAAAGTGAAGGTATTTGTTTGCTTGGTATTGGTAAATTTCAACCAATTAATCTGGATTTTTTTATATATATTTATATTACAAAGTCAAAATACGACACAGTTTCTGTCAGTTTTCCCAGTACTCATTGGCTAGACAGAGACAGACACATCTATACACTGTTTTTACATTTACACAAGTGACTCACCTAAACACTCCTCTTTCAGCACTCCGTTCTTGTTCCTCTCCTCCCAGTCCATTACTTCTTTATAAATCAACTCTGTAGTGAGGGACAAAACCCAAGAAATCATAAACAGAGTTTTATGTCTATCCATCATTTTATAAATCACTAGAAAATACTCTTCATCCCTTCAGCAGACATTTAGAACACAAAGTTCTAGGGTCAAGACTCCAAAACTCCATTACTTTAGAATAAATGAGAATGCAAATGATCTTGAATAAATTCACCACAGTAATCATTTCTGCTGTAGGCATTTATTTTCTACAAGACGCTTATAGCTCAGCAGGAGATAGTGACAGCAGAGGGCGTTTGTACCTTTCCACTGTTCAATGCTATGTTCCCGCTCCTCCAACTGCTTGTCTGATATCTGCGGAGGAGGCTGAACACATAAAACAGTCATTATACATTCTAGTCTCAGGAGAAAACCTCCTTGGCATCGTAAATGCCCTGTAAAACACTTTCATCTGGACTGGACAGTACAAAGTAACATAAAAGGATAGGGGTGCACTGACCGCATCGGCCTCGGCTGGGTCGTACCACACATGGATGTAAGGGTGATTGAGTGCCTCCTGCACAGAGATGCGGCTTTCAGGGTCAATTACCAACATCTTGGACAGCAGGTCTCGTGCTTGACTTGCTACATTAGGAATGATGTAAAACGTCACGTGTCAAAGAAATTGTTTAAAGTATAACATTAAGAGAGTACAGCAAAGAGAAAGCAAAGTGAGACAGCAAAAAAAAAGGGGGAACAGATGTGGAAATGCCTTACTTTTGATCTTGTCATGCTCAGTCTCTGAAGGGAAGGCCCAATCAGGAAAAAGCTCATTAAAACTGACTCCAGGAAACTGGGGTTTGTTCATCACATAGTTTCTTACAGTCTCCATCAAACGGTTCATAAACTCCAGAGACGGGGTTCCCAGAATCTCTATCACTTTATTCCACTGGTCAATATCTGAGATTAACTCAGTTAAGGAGATCAAGGCCAAAGGGGATAAATTCACATAAAACTAAAAACAGCTTTCTTTCAATGGCTAGGACAGACACACAAGAGTACAAGAGTAAAGAGGATACGATCAGTGCCCTGGAATATGACACTTCCTTTGACCATCTCACCCATGATGCAGCCCACCGACCAGATATCCACTGGCAAAAAACAACCAAATATTAATACCAAAATTTTATTTGGATCCCTCCACTGACTTTCAAGAGAATTATGGACAAAGAAAAGTTTTACCATTCTCCTTATATTTCATGCCCAGGATGACCTCTGGTGCTCTGTAGTACCTGGTTACTACGTAGGGTGTCATCATGAAGTTAGTGCAGGCGGTTCTGGCCAGCCCAAAGTCTAAGATCTTTAACGTGCAGTCAGATTTCACTACTATGTTACTGGGCTTCAGATCCTGAGGGGCAGAGATGATAGTTTCATATTGTCATGCTAAAAACCATCTCACACGTTGATATATTGATGCTAAAATGATTTAGAGAGAACAGCTGGTGATGTGTCATGTTGGATTTTGTCTTCACTTAGTTAAAGAAAACATTTGGTACACACCTTGGGATACAAATGAAAATAGTAGCTGGCTATTTTCCAATGCACACACTAAACAAACGGTTTTCTTGAAATGTTAATTGGTTGGTCCACCCCTTAATTTGCAGTACATATGAACAGCATTGTATAAACAAAAAGAGCACAATAATATATGCAGACACATTATATACAAAATGTTTCACATATGGGTCATTCTACAGAAATGTCCACATTTTAAGAGGTCTTAAAATGTATTTTTTTCTAACATTTAAACTTAGACCACATTATTAGATTACCTTTTGACTTAAATGCACATAAATGACAGCTTAATGATTTTTTTTTTTTAATCTGTTTGTGCATTTATTTACCCATGAGGAAGGTGACACCAATGACAGTACCACCAGTGACAATTTCATGAAAAATGCATTTTACAAAATGGCTGCTGCAAAATATCAAACCACGTGTTGTCAATCATGGTATACTCACTAAATTAAGTAGTTTAATCCATTTGTACTCTAGTTTTTTGCAATTCCCTAAGAATAAAGCAGGTCAAACAAGTGAGTTCAACATATGAAATCATGAGATAAATGAGAAAGTTTCTGATAACTGAAAAGAGCCAGTGGACTTAATCATAGGCATTTCTTCATAGATCTTCAGGAAATAGGAAGATGTAAGTCAAGTGATGTCATCAGCATGATTTTTATTTCAAAATAAATGATTATTGTTAAACTGTAACACCAGTGACAGGGCACCACTATTTTCATTATATATTCTATAATATTTATTCAGCATTTTGTAATTTTTATGCTATTTACATCATATATTTGATAGTTCTGAATACACTGTTGTATTTTAAATTGTAGAACACCTTAAAATAAAGCACTATCCCTGTGTACATGGCTATGGGGACGAGCAGTTTTGTGGTGCTTGGAATTCTATATAATTAATTAAAAACAAATATTGCCACATTGATGGCTCAAGGTGTAACTGTTCAAATAACATATTGTTCCATTTTAAAATATAAAGAAATTGCTCAAGTGTTTTTCCAAGTATAATATTTCTAAGGCTAGGGACAGAAAAATGGGCATTTCCATAGAATTAACCTTATATCACTTAAACTTTTATACATTTAGAAGCATTAATCAAGCAGTATAACACATGTTTTTGCCAGTAACCCAAAGCCTCATATTACAACAGTTAGTATAGCCCCACAGAGTAAGGTTATTATAGTTTTGAATTTAGTTTAATTAGATTTTTTTTTCTTCTATGTTCAGTTTAATTTAGCATTCATTAGTTTTCACATTAGTTTCTGAGTTTGAAAAAAAAAAAAAAAAGTTTGTTTTATTTTAGTTTTTTAGTCTAGTTTTAGGGATAATTCACCCAAAAATTTTAATTCGGTCTTTAATTACTCACCTTCACGTCGTTCCTAACCCGCAAGACCTTCGTTCATCTTCGGAACACAAATTAACCCTTTAACTGTCACCATCAGTTACTATACTGTAAACTATACATCGTTGGAAAGGTCTAAGACTCCTAAACAGATATTTTACCATATTTTTGTGATAGAAATTATGTAGGAAAAGTAATAGATTAATATGTCAAGAGTGCAAAAAAAACAAAACAAAAAAAAAAAACAACCTACATCATGAGTTCTCACCTGTCACAAAAGACTTTGTTGCCTTTTTCCCTATCACGTTTTAGAAATCATGAGAAATTATATATCAGTTCAAAACTTAATCTCAAAATTCATCCTTTGAAAGGCATTTTAAAATCAGACATCGCATTACCATGGAAAATGTACATCAAAATCATATTAAAAAATGTTTTCATTCATGAATTATACAATTTTTTGTCTGGATAGTGCATTTTTATGTCTGTTTTAAAAAAATGGGAGTGACAGTTGAAGGGTTAAGATATTTTTCAGACCAAAGCAACTGACACGTTCAAGGCTCAGAAAGGTAGTAAAGACATTGTTAAAATAGTCTGTGTGACATCAATGGTTCAGCCTTAATTTTATGAGAAGCTATGAAAATACTTTTTGTGCACAAAGAAAACAAAAATAACTGAATAACTACTTTATTCAATAATTTCTTCTCTTCCGTGGAGCCGGTGTTCTGACATACAGCATCCATGTCTTAGTTCACTGTCTGTATTGTATATTCTGGTTCAAATAAGTAAGGGTGGACAAAAAATTGCAAGTCATCCTCTCTGTCGAAATCTTCAAACATGTTTACGAAGACTGTTTTATGTACACTGTGTGCCTTTATTCATCCGGGTTTTATGTCAGAACGCCGGCTCCTGCGTCAGCAGCTCCACAAGAGCACACAAAAACTATTCTCATAGCTTCATAAAATTACGGGTAAACCACTGATGTCACATGGACTATTTTAACATATACTTACTACCTTTGTGGGCCTTGAATGTGGTAGTTGCTTTGCTGTCTAGGGTGAAGGGTCAGAAAGCTCCCGGATGTCATCAAAAATAGCTTAATTTGTGTTCTGAAGATGAACAAAGGTCTTATGGGTTTGGAGAGAGAGTAATTAATGACAGAATTTTCATTTTGGGTGAACTATTACTGTGTTCATGACATGGCTCTCTTAAATGATTGAATCTGATTGGCCAATGACAGCATTCTGTGGTAACATATTTTAGCATAATGACTACTAAATTATATTGGCTTACAAAATAAAATAATCCCACTCAAATCCATATTCCAACTACATTTAGGTAGCCACGTTAATACGTGGGATAATTTCCTTTTTAATTTTATTTTATTCCAAACGTTTGTAATTTACAGAGCACCAAAAACTAAAACAAAAAGTAATGGTTAGTTAACATTTGTTTTTATTTTCAAATATTTAGATTTCCTAATTATTTTAGATTTGTTTTACAGACAAACAAAAATTTACAGATAATGTACTCACCCCCTTGTCATTAAAGATGTTCATGTCTTTCTTTCTTCAGTCGTAAAAAAAATATATTTTTTGAGGAAAACGTTTCAGGATTTTTCTCCATATAGTGGACTTCAATGGAGCCCCCAAGCTTGAACTTCCAAAATGCAGTTTAAATGCAGCTTCAGGTGGAAGAAGGGTCTTATCTAGCCAAACTATTGGTTATTTTCTACAAAAATGTACAATTTATATACTTTTTAATCTCAAACGCTCATCTCGTCTAGGTCTGCCTGTTTTTTCCGGTTCATGACAGTTAGGGTACGTCGAAAAATTCCCAACTCATTTTCTCCTCCAACTTCAAAATCACATGCTGTAACGTTCTACATCACTGCAGAAATACCGACCCATTGTTTACAAAAGGGAACATGCAAAGAAGACCCTTTAAAATAGGTAAAATTGCGATGTAGGACGATTTTGAAGTTGAAGGAGAAAATGAGATGGGAGTTTTTAGACATACCCTAACTGTCATGAACCAGAAAAAGCAGTTCAGGCAGACCTAGACAAGACGAGCATTTGAGGTTAAAAAGTATATGAATTGTACATTTTTGTAGAAAATAACCAATCGTTTTGTTTAGAGCCCTTTGAACGTGCATTTAAACTGCATTTTGGAAGTTCAAACTCGGGGGCACCATGGAGATCCATTATATGGAAATAATTCCTAAAATGTTTTCCTCAAAAAACATAATTTCTTTACGACTGAAAAAAGAAAGACAAGAACATCTTGGATGACAACGGGGTGAGTACATTATCTGTACATTTTTGTTATGAAAGTGAACTAATCCTTTAAACTGACATACAAGCTGGTAATAAGAGAACAGAGAACATCTCACCCTGTGAATGATGCCAGCTGAGTGTAGATGTCTGATGCCACACAGGATCTGGTAGAGCAGGTAAGACATCCTCTCATGGTCCAGGTCCATGTGAATCACCTGACAAAGACTAGCGTCCATCAATTCCATCACCAAGTACCTGAGAGAAACCAAGGAATCAGATTCTTCAGAGTTTCCTGTGCTCATGTACAACTTGATTTATCTCTTACGTATCTATACATACATAGTACTAGCTAGGATATAACAACCCCACATCCCAAGCTTAATACTTTGAGTCAGCAACACTCCTATAAAACACAGCAACAGAATTGCTGTTGTCAGGAGTTGTAATTAATCTTGATTTAATAACATATAATTTTCTATCCTAAAGCTATAATTATAACATGCAGCAGTAGGACAGCCTAATTCATCAGTTCCTCTTGAGAGTGCATTGTGGTCTCAGCAAAACTATGAATGTTAATAACAACACAGAGGTTCCAAAGGACCAATACACCCTACGGCCATACAAACTTAGCTTACACTAAATGACAAGGTCAGCATAAACGCATGAATTTATAAACTCTGAACTTACAAATCCTGAAACTCTTCCAGTGACTTCTGGGGTGTGAAGACATTAAGCAAACGGATGATCTGGAAGGGAAAGAATGAGAAAATAAATCTATACATAGCTAATCTATATATAACAACCAGCTTGAAAACAAAGGCCAATGTCTCACTACCTGGTTTTCGTCATAAGCGACCTTCACTGAACAATTAGCAGCTATCAAATGAATAATTTAATCAAATAAGCTTACTGCTTGCTGATTAATCAAAGAGTGCTAAAGGTAAAAAGGTCATGTATTACATTTACACTACTGTTCAATTACAAGTCATTATATAATTTTTGTATTTTCTATTTGTGACCCTGGACCACAAAAATCACAAAAGTCATAACTTGCATGGTACACATATGTGTTGCAATAGCCAACAGTACACTGCATGGGTCAAAATAATTGATTTTTCTTTTATGCCTTTTTAAAAATCATTAGGATATTATAGGAGATGTCCACTTCCAAAAAAAAATTCACATATAATGTACTTACCCGCTTGTCATCCAAGATGTTCATGTCTTTTTTTCTTCAGTCGTAAAGAAATTATGTTTTTCGAGGAAAACATTTCAGTATTTTCTCCATATAATGGACTGATATGGTGCCCCGATTTTGAACTTCCAAAATGCAGTTTAAATGCGTCTTCAAACGATCCCAAATGCGGTTGTAAACAATCCCAGCCGAGGAAGAAGGGTATTTTCTAGCGAAAAGATCAGTTATTTTCATTTAAAAAATACATATAATAATAATTAATAAATACATATAATAAATAAATATTTCTTAATCTCAAACACTCGTCTTGCCTTGCTCTCCCTGAACTCTGTATATTCTGGCTCTAGACAGTTAGAATATGTTGAAAAACTCCAATTGTATTTTCTCCCTCAACTTCAGAAATAATTTCAAAATCATCCTACATTGCTGCAGAAGTACCAACCCAGTCTTTGCAAAGTCAACATGCAAAGAAGATCAAACACCCTTAACAAAAAAGGTAAAACAGTGATATAGGACAATTTTGAAGTTGAGGGATAACATGAGATGGGAGTTTTTCGACATTCCCTAACTGTCATGAACCGGAAAAAAACAGTCCAGGCAGAGTAAGACAAGATGAGCATTTGACATTAAAAAGTATATAAATTGTATTATTTTTATGAAAATAACCGATCGTTACACTAGATAAGACCCTTCTTTCTTGGCTGAGATCATTTACAACCACATTTGGGATCGTTTAAAGTCGCATTTAAACTGCATTTTGGAAGTTCAAAATCGGAGCACCATAGCAATCCATTACATGGAGAAAAATGCTAAAATGTTTTCCTCAAAAAACAATTTTTTTTAAGACTTAAGAAAGAAAGACATGAACATCCTGGATGACAAGAGGGTGAGTACATTATATGTGAATCTTTGTTTTAGAAGTGGACTTCATGTGCCATGAAGATATTTCGTACATTTCTTACCGTAAATATATCAAAACGTAATTTTGATTAGTAACATGCATTGCTAAGAACTTCATTTGGATAACTTTAAAAGTTGTCTCAACAAACCATACATCAATACAAAGCTTATTTATTTATGATGTGTAAATCTCAATTTTAAAAAAATTGAACCTACCCTGGTTTTGTGGTCCTAGGTCACATATAAGCTATTATTAACATTAATTGCCAGGTAATTAAATTTAAATTCACTCTAAACCTATTTTAACTGTATTAAAATAGAGTGGACTGAAAATTGATGTAAAGAAAAATATCAATATTCAAATTTACAAAGCTTACTGTTTTAAATGACAATTTTTAAAGTAGTATACAATTTAAAATTTTTAAAAAGTGGCTTGAAATATACAAACAACCTATTTTGGATTCAAAATATAATATTTCATTATTTAAATTCAAGGGTAATAGTGTTCCAAGAATTACATCTGAATTTAGCTCATACTAACATCTTGTTTATGTGGTACTTATGTTCTTATTTTTGAACTTCATATTATTTTGTCAGCCAAAATGAGGCATTCAGTGGCAGGAAATTGGAGAGAAATGTCAGAGGTAGCTGTTGAGTCCATCACCTCTTTGACATTCTTAACCGGTAAATGTGACAGAGCTCTGACATTCTAGCAAAAACAGCCTGTAGGTGTGACAGCCATAACCAAAACTGAGCAGAGTCAGTTAGTGTGACACAGCCTTAAAGTGTACTTCTGAATGGAACAGTGCATTGTTAAAGGGACGTACGTTCTTGTGATTAACACATTTGAGCAGAACCAGCTCTCTGTACGCCCTCTTTGCATGTGTCTGGTTCTGAAAGGGCCGGCTCAGTTTCTTCACAGCGACTGGGATGCCAAGAACGTTGTCCAGAGCGGAGCTTAATGGGGCAGAAAAATGGGCACACTGACATGATCACAATCACCATTGTAGTTGCCATCTTTGCTTCAAGCATGATTCACATCCATATTTATGCATTTATAATGTCTTATTACACCTCAAATCCCATTTAAATGCCCTTTTGTATGTCATTTAGGGCTGTCAAACGATTAATCGCATACAAAATAAAAGTTTGAGTTTGCCTAATATACGTGTGTGTACTGTGTGAAATTATTATGTATATATAAATACACAGAAATTAATGTATATATTTAAAAGATATTTGTTATTTATGTACAAAATATTTGTATTTATATATAATATAAATTATATAGAAATTATAATAAATACATATACTTGTAAATATTTCGTAAATATATACATGAATGTGTTTATATTTTTATATACAGAATAATTACACAAAGTAAACACACATATATTAGGCAAACTCAAACTTTTATTTTGTATGCGATTAATCGCGATTAATCGTTTGACAGCACTAATGTCATTACGGTATCAGAATAACATTACAGCAAACAGTGTTTAGTGTCCATCTCCTGCGCTTGGGTAAACAATTTAGACATGCAGCTAGCTGTAAAATCCCTCTTATTACAGCAGCTCTAAACCAGGGATCCAAATCTCTAATGAGACATTCAGGTCAATGACAAAAACACATCTGCTGCACTCATGACAAATGGAGACAGGCGATGCCTAATGGGATGATGACATCATTAGTACAGAGGGAGATAAAACTCTGTTAATTCCAGTCGCCCACTCACCAGACGATACCCTGGGCACCGGATCCGATGGCGCGGAGCTGCTGGTACCTTCTGAGCACCGTAAAGGTGGAGTCACCCACCTGCACGCTGTAGAACTGCCCCTCCCCCTCAGTCATGGCTCCTCCCACTGAGTGCCTCTAGACAATTCAAACCTGAGAGAGAAAGGGCACAGTAAATGAGAGTGATGAAGAGATGATGTGAGATGTAGCAGTGATGACTGCATACTGAGCTCACTCCCCCGTGTTTACTGTGCCGTGTGTGGGGGATGACATTGCCAATGACTCATCCAAGGAGAATCAGATATAATGCATAGCCATACTGAATGACACCGGATACCTATAGGATGCCATTAGAGAGTCAAGCCAGTGATCAAGCACAAAGATAAAAGCCATGGTCCACAGACAGGCCATTCTTAATGCATTTAAACAAACACAAAACCTACAAACAAATGTCTATGTTTTACAATTCCTCTAAGTGAAAAACCAAAGCTTATATCCTTCTCTCTCTTCTCTAATTAGCTACAGTTAATTACAGTAAGGGATTTGAACAAACCCCTAGGGGTGTAACAGTACGCAAAAATGATAGTTTGGTACACACCTCAAATTTAAAGTTATAGTTCGCTGTATGTTTTCGGTACAGCAGGGAGAAAACAACATTTTTTGCATTTTTTTAACAGTGGTTCCTTTAAATAGTACTTAAATAATTTGACTTAAGTCTGTTAAAACTGCATATCCAGTTTATGGTGCTTTTGTAGATAGAGAATAAAAGTGCTTACATTTTCGGATTTAAAATATTTTAGTAAAACGTGTATTTTAGTCTAATATTATTATGTTATTTCATTAATTACAGAAGTATTACATTCCTATTCTATTGCCCTCAGTCTGTTTGACATGCATGTGTGCACTGGTTCCTCATTAAAATGATAGTTCACCCAAAAATGAAAATTCTGACATTAATTATTCATGTTGTTCCGAAACCTGTAAGACCATTGTTCATCCTTGGAGCACAAATGAAGATATTTTTGATGAAATCTGAGAGCTTTCTGACCCTGCATAGACAGCAACGCAACTGATACGTTCAAAGTCTAGAGAAAGGTATTACGGAAAAGTACAATATTTTTGTTGGTTGAACCACTGACGTCACATGGAGTATTTTAACGACCTCCCTACTACCTTCTGGGCCTTGCGGGTCTTATGGGTTTAAAATGACATGAGGGTGAGTAATTAATGACAGAATTTTCATTATGAGTGAACTATACCTTTAAAGTTTGTGAAGTACAATGGAGACTTGCTTGCATAAGTATTCAAACCCTTATCTGGGACAGTTGAAATTTAGGTTGAACTCCACACTTCGAATGGAGTTAATCTGTGGCAAATTCAACTGAATGGACTGAAGAACTCGTCAGAGAAGAAGAGAAGCTCAATGCACCAAAATACAGATAGCCTTAATAAAAAGTCTAGAGCGTTCAGAACCTCAGACTGGGAAGAAGGTTCATTTTTTTTTCAACAGCACAATGACCCTAAGCACACAGCAAGAGTGGCTTATAGACAACTCTGTGAATGTCCTTGAGAGGCCCAGAAAGAGCCTGATCTTGAATCCAATCAAACATTTCTGCGAAACCTAAAAATGTGCGTCTGACCCCATCCAAGCTGACAGAGCTTGAGAGGTGAGGAGAGGAATGGCAGATAACTGCCAAATGCTGATGTGCAAAGCTTGTTGCATCATAACCAAAAAGACTTGCTGTAAAGGGGTTTCAGCTAAGTACTGAGTTACTTATGCAATATACTTATTTCCGTTTTTTTTTATTTTTAATAAACTTATGAAGTTGTGATAATTCTGTTTTTGCCTTGTCATTCTGGTGTATGGAGTGTAGATGTGGGAAAAAGTAATTTAAAGCAGTTTAATATAAGGCAGCAATGTAACAAAATGTGAAAAAAATTAAGCGGTATGAATACTTTCGCAAGGCACTTTATAGCACATCTCACATTCAGATCAACTTGGAACTGCTTGGTGTTTCAGGGCCTTAACAGCACACAGCGCTGTATATTAGATGTTTCTAGCTTGTAATGGGACCTGCTCAGATTGCACTACAGACAAGAATGATGCAGCAAATTTTGTGTGGTTAAGGTCATGAAACACCAAGCAGACATCAAAAAACTAGCTCCAACAAAAGAAAAAAAAAAAAAAACACTGCAAAGACAACAGCCAGCGGCCAACTGGAATGTGCCTGTGTGAGAGGAAATTACTCTCCATACCAGCAGGTGGGAGTAGTCTGTATTCAGATTTCAAAAAGAGAAACCAAACTGTGGATATACAAACCATAAACAAAGCATCTTACCATCTGTCCTCTTCAACATTTGCATGCTTCTGTCACTTTTCCTCTCTTGCACTAGTTTGCCAAGGTAAACAGCCAGTCAGAGTTATCTCTTACTCACAAACAGTCTTCCCAACCTATTCAACAACCTCAAACGGCCAAAAAGACACAGACGGAAACACACTGGAAAAACTACACTGACGCTACACTACACTAATACTTTAACAAAGTATTAATTTTCAAAATGATCAGATAAGTTACACATATACTAAAATTTTGGCCAATAAATGGTTGATAATAAAGTTATAATAACGTAAATAAAAATAAAAAATAAAACTAAAATTAATCATTTCAAATGCTATCTACAATGAATGTATTGCGTTTCATAATGCCGAATCATTGACAATAAATAAATGCCCCATTTTATTTCTGATATGCTTGCACTATTTCTGACAACAGGACAAATGGATTTGAAAAGTTCCCTTTTACGCATCCAGTGAAGATTGGCTCAAGCTGTTGTGGTGCATCAATGTGGCTGGGCTAGACACAGCACAATAATATTCTGAGAAACTGTATGGATCTAGTTACTCTTACTCTTCACTTCCTCTCAATATTTCACCAAGGTTTCCCTCAATTGTTTGCACTGATGCAAACAACATAATTTCACAAACTCACGGTGGGGTTTTGAATCTTTTGCTTTCCTTTCATGTCCTCTTTTTTTCTCTTTTGAAAGCACAAGCAGAAACTACATCACAGCAAGCACTGAACTTTGTCTTTTTAGAGATGCCTTTGAATATCAGAAATACCATGTTACCCTGTAAACAGGTTCTCCTGTGGGATTAAGTCTTTCTGATAGATCCTCCTGCTTTTTGTGCCATTTTTTAATATATATATATATATATATATATATATATATATATATATAAAAAAAAAAAAAAAAACTTGGATTATGAAATGCTCAAGAAGGCAAAGCAACATCCCTTGGTGACTCATTAATAAACAAAACCAAGCTAAGGTGCTGTGAAAAGACCACTTTCACATCAATAATAGACAACCTGGCACTGATATAGTAAAGAAAAGCTTCAACGAGCAGGGACTTTAAAATTGTTAAGATGATTCCTTAAAGCCATCAGATCCAATTTCACCATGGCTAAACATTATCTCTTTAAAGCGGGCCCAATAATCCAATATTGTAATGGAGCAGAGATGCAGCATCACAGTGTTTGGCATGAAAATTCAACCTGCAGTACCTGACACAGGAATCAATCACTGAAACATCACAATTTGATGCATGTTCACAGTTGGAACCTATACAATATGTTCCCCATTATGAGATACAACATGTAAAACTACACCACTATTAGAGATGTCACTATATCAGATTTTTCTCTACAATATTATTGTGGCCAAAGGTATTCTAATAACATCATTACATCATCGTATGATATTTACAGATTTAAAAAAAAAAAAAAAAAAAATGCTATCAGTCAAATTCATATTTACTTTTTTAGCCAGTGAATCGCACCAGTGCATCCAAAATGAATAATTACACTTAATGACAATCAAAAACTGATAAACTGATTAAAAAAAAAAGGATCCACAAGGCACAAGTATTTTTACTTTTGTATTTTCCAAATTCTCTATCTACAGCAAATTTAAATTAAGACAACCATGTACTGTATGAAACACAAACACACACATAGGTATTCATTTTGAGATAAATAGTTAATGAGAAGGTTAAAAAGGCTAAGATGGTAAAGCGTTCTTCAATAAATAGTGCCTTTTAAAAGTTAAATATCTCCTATTTAGTGTTAGATGATGGGAAAATTAATATAAAAACTAAAAACAGGCAGAAACAAGCACCCACACATAATTATCTAACGTCAACAGATACTGTTAAACAAACAAATAAACAAACAAAAGCCACTAAAAATGATCACCAATATATTGTGAATCCCAATTATTAATGCTCACGTTGTTTTATTCTTCACCAGGCTGTAACACAGCAGACCTAATGGTTCAACCTTTCGACTGCCATCACAAAGGTTACAGATTCAACGGGTTCACAAGAACTAGAAATATACTAGTACAGCAATCGCCTGCTCAGGAGGACTCTTCATGTAATTAATTACTGTACAGTAAGAAGTCATGGATGAAAAATACCAACTGTAACTGACATGTAATGAAGCACCTCTGTTAGTCTTGATGGAATCACCCGAGAAATTAGATCAGGGCTTCTCAAATGTCTTATGTGCTTATATACTGTTTACACTTGCACTGTAATGCACTAAGCGCGTTTATAGTTTCAACCTTGTTAAAAGAAGCAAAGTAACCAGAAATGCAAACTGCGACTATGTGATTAGCTATCTAAAGAGGAATTGGAGTTTGCTTGATCATGTCACCTTAAAGGAGAAGTCCACTTCCAGAACAACAGCTTACAAATAATTTACTCATCCACTCATGTCTTTCTGTCTTCAGTGGTAAAGAAATTGTTTTTTGAGGAAAGCATTTCAGGATTTTTCTCCATATAACGGACTTCATTTATGCCCCGATTTTGCTTCCAAAATGCAGTTTAAATGCAGCTTCAAAGGGCTCTAAATGATCCCAGCCAAGGAAGAAGAGTCTTATCTAGCGAAACGATCAGTCATTTTTTTTTTTTTTTTTTTTTTTTTTTTTTTCAAAAAATAAATATTTGTATACTTTTTAAGCACAAAAGCTCATGTAGCACAGGCTCTGGGATGTGCGACCTACGAATTAGTAATGGGTCGTTCTTGAACAATTCTTTCATTTTGAACGAATCTTCAATGTGACTCGGGAAGAACGGGTCGTCTCGGGGAGTGATTCGTTCAGTCGCGCATGCGCAACATCCTATTAGGCTCTGTACTGGAATTAGTTCACCTGTTTCGAGTCTTCAGGTTTTCCGAGTCGTTCGTGCATCTTATGGGGCTGTCGCGTGATGAACGAACGACTCAAACCCGAAAACTTGTCAGATAAGAAATGAGGTGAGCTAATCATAGACTAAAGACCCAGGTAAACATTGAATTAATCTTTTCTGTTTCTTATAGCATTATAGCTTTGTCTTGTTCGTAGTGTGATCAACATTTGTGTAAGCCTTAGATGTGTTAGGGAAGTAATACAAATCATTTTAATCATATTTTGCTAAAATAAACGAAATGACTTGAAAAAAGATTCGTTAATTTTGCTGAACGAGACTCAAAGGTCCGATTCGGTAAAATGATCCGAACTTCCCATCACTACTATGAATCACGTGTAAGTTCATCGTCTGTGTACTGAGTATGGCAAAAAACTCCATCTTATTTTCTCCTACAACTTGAGAGGAGGACATCAATGTACCTTTTTGTTTGTAAACAGCACTTACAAACTTATTTGCACTTTCTTAGTCTTCGTGCGTTCGCTTTGTAAACACTGGGGCTGTAGTTCCGCCTACGTTCTGCATGACCTTTCGACTTGATTCAATAGTACGTAGCATCGTGAAAGCTTTTGTGCTTAAAAAGAAAAAAAAAAAAAAAAATGTATTTTCCGAAATAAAAAAACATAGATCGTTTCACTAGATAAGACCCTTCTTCCTCAGCTGGGATCATTTAGAGCCCTTTGAAGCTGCATTTAAACTACATTTTGGAAGTTCAAAACCGGAGCACCAATGAAGTCCATTATATGGAGAAAAATCCCGCAATGCTTTCCTTAAAAACCATAATTTCTTCACGACTGAAGACAGAAAGACATGAACACCTTGGATGACAAGGGGGTGAGTAAATTATTTGTGAATTGTTGTTCTGGAAGTGGACTTCTCCTTTAATACATTTCTTGCTTGGTTTTGGCAGCACAAATCAAAAAGATTTGACTGATAGTATCACTGCACATATAAGTTATTTGGAAAAACTTGCAAAATGAGGTGTCAAAAGTGTTACAAGCTGGTGAATGAGAAAATAGTAGCTTACTTGGTGATAAACTGGATGTTCCTGATATTTTTAGTGAGCCCACAATTCATGTTTCTGCATGCAAATCCCAGTTTGGAGAAGTGTTGTTATAACAATAACAATAACAATTATTTAAAAATAAAATATAAAAAAACAGCCTTATGAAAGCAAGAACAAAACGCCTCCAGTCTCTAGAATTAACACCCAGTTAAAAAAATGTAACAACTCTTCTACACACATCCACAAACATCTATGCTCCGGCTGATGTATTCGGCAGTTCTTGTGATGCTACATGACATGAAAAAGCTTGAGCAACATGATGCTAGAACACACTCTCTCCACGGCCGTCCGGCTCTCAGTGGTACATGAGTCAGCTTGTGCCCAGCCTGAATTACAGTCATGCTGCTAGGCCATGCTGTGCTAAATCACAGTCAAAACGGCCTGGCCTGTTTTAGCAAGCTGCAGCCGACAGGACCACTAGCCTGAATTTTATCTCTGCCCAAGAGCTGTTTCAGGGCCATGTTTTCTCATACAGGAGAAAAGAGCATTTTTCAATACATCCCTGACCATTACGACTGAACTACATCCTGACATTCATGAAAAATGGGAGGATAGCTGTGGAGATATGATCTAGACAAAATGGTTTGAATGTTGATCAGTGTATTGTAACTAATATAACTAATTCTCTAACATATGTTGCAGTTAAAATGCATGAACAGTAGAGCAAAGCTGCCAGGTTCTCTGAATGAACTTCATTGTATGGTTACAATATATCAAATGCATCAGTCGCATTAGATGACAGTAAAAATGCATATTCTTATGTATACTGACTCAAAATATAGGTCACATGGGTCTATTATGAAAAGGCCACAAACAACACAATACAAATAAAAAAAGCTCTATATATGTGCATTATTAAAAGTATAATCAGTGTTTAAAATGGATGAGGATATCTTTTCTACATTAAACTCGACAGTCTTTTGGCACAAATGTATCTGTCAGTTGATTGAATCTAGTCAAATTAGGTGGATAACAACATGCACAGGTTGTGTGACTTGCCCTCATCTTGAACAATTAACAAATCTACAGATAAAAGAAAGGTACAAAAAATGAATAAACCTTTTTCAAATTTGCCAGTTTTATTCTATTCAGCCAGTTATGTTAAAGTTGCAATGTAACAGAAGCTACAACAAATATTTTCTTCTTTACTGTGACATCCAAGTGTAACAGACTATCAAACAAGAACATAAAATGTAGCACAGGGACTTGGTTCTATCCATCAGTTGTTGATTGGATTTTGAGATGTAGACGTCATTAATGTGAGATCACAAACTATATTGGAGAAGTTCATCTGACATTTTCACTGGGAGATTGGGTATGACATTTAGATTAAAAAATTTAAATTAACATACATGGACAAATCGGTTACAACAAGATAAAATGCACTTATAAAATAGATTGTGTAAAGTCTTACTTCATACTGACTTTAATAATTTTGCATATTGTTGCCCCTAAAGAGTTTATAGTGATATTATTAAATCAATACATTTAACTGTTAAAACCAGATTTAACCACAACTTAATAATAATACTCATTTTGTCACTATAGTAAGCAAGAAAAACACTATAAATAAAAAAGCATCTGCTAAATGTCAACTTGCTTCATTAACTTGCTAAATGTAGACCTTAACATAATATTTAACATATGCCATTATATATGCTCTAAATAGCAAAAAAATGAAAACCTGCCTATGTTAACTAGTGGAACTCACAAACATTTTCCCTATAAAAACAACAAACTTATTGTGATTAGGTCAAACTTCCTGGCAGGTGAAAAGACCACTTAATGGACACCACATATGAATTTGTGAGGTTAAATTATTGTGCTACTCTTGATCTGCAGTATGTCAACACATCCTTTCCTCCATCACAACACTGCTACTGACCTCTTTCAGATACCTGCCCTCTTCTTAACTGATATATACTGAATTGCATGGCACTTTATGAACACTAAAATCAAATCCAGTGAATGCCATGTGTAGTTTTAATGTGCAATACCACGTTTTCAAGTCGTCAGGTTGCTGCCAGGTTGGTCTCGCTCCATCACAGAAAGCTAGTTAGTCCTCCAATAGCAGCTAGCTACATCTAAGCGAAAGAGACACCAGCTAGGATATAAACAAATATATTTTCTGTTATAAACGCTAGTCCCATGCTCTTTAGCATGGCTGTGAGTCACACTTGTTTCGGCCTGATCCAGAGAGAGGCCAGAACTCTGCTGCAGATGTGTCTCCATGTCAAACTCCCGGCAAACTGCCGCTGTACGACAACATGAGCGCACAAACACGCGCTTTCGAGTCTTTCGTTCCTAAAGACATGAAAGCACGTGTTCATGGTCGCTAACAAAAATAAAGGACTGTCTGCGGTGGATGAATTTTCGCTAGCTCGCTGCGTGCTTACCTCCTCTTCTTCTTCTTCTTCTCCTCGCTTTCTCCAGTTCACTCCCATACATACATACACACGCAGGCACGCCAGCAAACAGATCCTCTGAACCGCGGAAGTGTCGGCGTTTATCGCTTCCACATTAAACACCGCCGGCCTTGATGATGGTCAAGCCAGATTTTCTTCTCTTTTAAGAGGCTTGACAATGAAATCCAGAATGTGGCATGACTGCAGGGGCGGAGGTTGGTGGGACAGTAATTTTTCGACGTCTCTCTCTCCCTCTCTCTCGCTCACGCTCGCTCTCGCGCGCTGGGCAGGGATGACGTAATGGCGCACTCGTCAGGTCAAGTTGTAACTTTTGATGCAGCCTGAAAAGTTGCAGGAAGTGCAGATGGATTAAAGTGCAATATGTCCAATGGAATTGAGGTTGTGTCTCTAAGACAAATTAGCTAAATCGCTGTGCATAAATGTCCTCCAAACTAGGCCATGTAGCTCAGTGCACACTCAGGCCTCAGCCTCTGTAGTATGATAGATTTGATGTCAAACAGAGCATTGTATTTTTTATCCTTCTTTTAATTTTTAACGACTTTCTTCTCTTTATTCATGGACAGTCATCTGGCTTTAAGCAGGGTCTATTTCACTGAGTTTTGTATGCATGAGCCCACTCTATCCCTTGTTCAGAGTAAAACACCTCTGTAAAAACATTAAAATCTTAAGTATAGGTCTTTTCATTGGAAAAAGAGAATGAAAGTTTGCTGGAAAGCATTGTGTAATAGCTTTCATGGTGCATTCCATGAATACCATACACTTTGAAAGACTTACTAGATTTGTTTGTTAACAATTTCGTAACAATTTCGTAACATTCTGCCCTGATTTTGACCCAGTTTGACCTAGCATTCAAAATAAAAACTTCTTAAAAATAATATATAAAATAATATATACATATATATATATATATATATATATATATATATATAAATTTCATCCCTTTATATGTCTGGTCTTATAGGTTTTACATTTAAAAAAATGACAGCAAGACTGATTTATTTTATTTTTTTAGCTAGCATAAAAGGATTCTTCAAGATGTTATGCTGGTTCTAAATAGAACTTTTACTGTGTGTAAAGAACCTTTAAAAGACCATCCTTATTTAGAGTGTTAACATGTTTAGTTTGTGCTTTTTGACATTTTTGTATTATTTTATACGTATACAGGGTTTCAAAAATGGTAAAACCCATAAACAGAAAACATAAAATGTATATTATGTAAAATACAATATTATATGATATAAAACTAAATTTCACCTTTTGAGGTTGACAGTCATAAATTTCTGAAGGTCCTTTCACTGACAGACATTATTTTATAGCCTATTTGTTGAAAGTGCTTCATAATGTTTATTTACAAATTGATATATCTATTTTTTCTATATAATAAGGCAAAAAAAAAAAGTTTCTCAACTGAACTTAGGTAGCTGATACGTATGTGTAATATGTATTTGAATTATTTGATGGCTCATATTAAAATACAATAAATTATAATGTTGTTAATGGAATATTTGTGACCTTGGATCACAAAACCAGTCGTAAGCATGGGTATATTTGTAGCAATAGCCAATATTACGTAGTATGGGTCAAAATTACAGATTTTTCTTTTATGCCAAAAATCATTAGAATATTAAGTAAAGATCATGTTCCATGAAGATGTTTTGGGAAACTTCCTACCGTAAATATATCAAAACTTAATTTTTGATTAGTAATATGCATTGCTAAGAACTTCATTTGGACAATTTTAAATGCGATTTTTTTTCAATATTTATTTATTTTTTTGCACCCTCAGATTACAGATTTTCAAATAGTTGTATTTCGTCCAAATATTTTCCTATTCTAACATAACATAAATCAATGGAAAGTTTATTTATTCAGCTTTCATATGTATAAATATTGATTTAAAAACAATTACCCTTATGGTTTTGTTGCCCAGGGTCACATTTGTGTAATTTAATCACATTCTGATTTTAAGATTTTAATCTTTCTCCAGTCGTATCGATTATTCGCATTACCGCTAGCTTAAACTTCAACAGAAGTTGCCAAATTGCACAATGTAAAACACTGAAAGTAAATTACACTTAAATGGACAGTTCACCCAAAAATAAAAAGTCAAGTTGTTCCAAACTAATAAGACCTTTATTCATCTTCGAAACACAAGTTAGTATATTTTTGATAAAATCAGAGAGCTTTCTGACCCTGCATAGACAGCACAACTGACACGTTAAAGACCCAGAAAGGTAGTAAGGACATTGTTAAAACAGTCCATGTGACATCAGTGGTTCTACCGTAAGTTTATGAATCTACAAGAATACTTTTTGTAAGAATTTTCATATAAACCTTTCCAAAACTTACAAAATGATTACTTCCTATTGGCATTGTGCAACAAGGCAAGGCAAGGCAAGTTTATTTATATAGCACATTTCATACACAAAGGTAATTCAAAGTGCTTTACATAAAAGGAAGTAGAATAATCATAAAAAACAATATTATATAAAAACAATAATAAAAACAATAATCACAAAAAAGGAAGTAGAACAATCATAAAAACAATGATCACAACAATAAAACAAAAAATGTAAAATGTAAAAACTACAGGATATTGCAGGATAAACAGGATAAACACCAGGATATCACAGTCTAATGTAAAGTTACATGATCATATGAGTAAGAATCATTTTTAAGAGAGCAAAGCCACCCACTGAGGTTGAGATTGAGTCAGGTGAACTCACTGGTTTTGATATTTCATCATTGAAGTGGTACAGCTTCATGAATGAGGCAATTTGTGGGGATCCATCCATTCATCCCACACCCTGATTGTCTCATCAGAAGAACAGTTCTGACTCAGTCCCAATGGAAAATGAACAAAATATGACGGAATGTGAAGGGGAAGAAAGGAGATGAGGCCTCTATGGAAAAAAAGACAGAAAAAAATACTTCTTTAATTACTATTACATTAAAGGAGAAGTCCACTTCCAGAACAAAAGTTTGCAGTTAATGTACTCATCGCATTGTCATCCAAGATGTTCATGTCTTTCTTTCTTCAGTCATAAAGAAATTATGTTTTTTTGAGGAAAACATTTCAGGATTTTTCTCCATATAATGGACTGCTATGGGGCCCCGAGTTTGAACTTCCAAAATGCAGTTTAAATGCGGCTTCAAACGATCCCAAATGTGGTTGTAAATGATCCCAGCCGAGGGTCTAAGGGTCTAATCTAGCAAACCGATTGGTTATTTTCATAAGAATAATACAATTTATATACTTTTTAATGTCAAACGTTCATCTTGTTTTGCTCTGCCTGTTTTTTCTGGTTCATGACAGTTAGAGTATGTCAAAAAACTCATTTTTCTTCTGCCTCAACTTCAAAATCGTCCTACAGCGCTGTTTTACCATTTTTGTTAAGGGTGTTTGATCTTCTTTGCATGTTCACTTTCCAAAGACTGAGTCGGTACTTCTGCAGCGATGTAGGATGATTTTGAAATGATTTGTGAAGTTGAGGGAGAAAATACGAATGGAGTTTTTCGATATACCCTAACTGTCTTGAACCAGAATACACAGAGTTCAGGCAGACCAAGACAAGACGAGCATTTGAGAAAAAGAAATTGTATTTTTTTTTTATGAAAATAGCCAATTGTTTTGCTAGATAAGACCCTTCTTCCTCAGCTGGGATTGTTTACAATGCATTTGGGATAGTTTGAAGCCGCATTTAAACAACATTTTGGAAGTTCAACCTCGGGGCACCATATATATATATATATATATATATTTATTTTCTCTGTGTATATATATATATATATATATATATATAATATATATATATATATGGAGAAAAATCCTGAAATGTTTTCCTCAAAAAACATAATTTCTTTACGACATTAGAAAGAAAGATGTGAACATCTTGGATGACAAGGGGGTGAGTACATTACATGTACATTTTTGTTCTGGAAGTGGACTTCTCCTTTAACAATATGCATAAATGTCCATAAACAATTAAACCTTATTTGAATTGTATGTAATATATTTAAAAAATGGTGCTCAGACTAAAACTATTATTTACTGTATAACTAAGAATATTATTAAACATAAAGTCCGTAATAACTTTTGATTTTGTGTATTTTATGGTGTCTGAGTGCAAAAGATGGAGACGCCAAGTGTTGGCTTTGGGTCCATAACATCACTGTTTATGATGCAGATGTTGCCCTCAGCAAGCACTGACCTCGACTGAGAAGCATAGATTTACTTCAACCGCTTAAAAAGAGGGAACACCGCTAGACTGCCAAATGACCTTTCATTGCTCACTAACCTTCCGAGTGACGATAATAAACACACTGTTGAATTGGATGTGTAAGTGGCTCTCTGTATGGAGTGATAAGGGAGACTGGGAAGCTTAACCGCATCCCCAGTGATGCAGTTTCCCTCCGGTGGTTATAATCCTTTTAAATAGACTGAGCTCTTCCAAGTGCTCTTGAATCATAGTTGAAACCAGGAAAACTAAGAGAAATATCCATGTAATTGCATGTGCCTTATGTATAGGCTATCCATATATCACACTGGTAAATGAACACATGTACTGTTTACATGACATACAGTACTGTATGTCTCACAGGGTTGCAACAGTTTGTTGGTCTTGAGAGCTGACTGGAGTTTTACTCCTTTAGTGAAAAAGTGAAAGTGAAAAATCCCACCACAAGAGCTGGGCTGAGCGAAGTCATTTAACAGTAATGTGTAAAAGTTTATTACTTGTGCCATTTAATGTTATTGGGTATGAATTTGATTATCATCAATGATTGAGTGTTATATATTAACTCATGCTAGGCTAGATTACTGTACCTCATTAGACTAATGATTATCACAGTGTGACTTTGTCACTCATAATTCTTTCACACAAATGATACAGCAGTTCACAGGGACAACACCTCACATGCCTAGTGTTTACATTTATACAAAATGAAATTATTTCCAGTTAATTAACTGATTAAGTCATTTTGCCTGATTTGGTCCTCCATACTGCCAAATTAAACACATTGGCAAATAACGGTCTTCCAACCAGTAAAACTCCAGAAAGAATCATCTGAGCTCATTTTAACAAGCAGATGGCAGTATGACGTTGAGTCAGACAGCAGTTGATAAGCCAGTGTGTACTTCACTAGACTTTCAGTAGTTTAGAGAAAAGAAGACAGGAAAATAAGGCTGTATCAAGTTTACTAATAAAAATAGTAGAGTGTAAGGATGTTAAAATAATTGAAAAAGAGGTTTTCACTTTCTATAAAAACTTATACACATCTATGTATTCTCACTCCGATTCTTCCAACTTTTTGAATACAATCAAGGACTTCATAACCAAAACTGATGATGCATTTAAAGAATTTTGTGAGTCTGATTTAAGAATAGAAGAATTGGATGAGATGAGCTTGAAACTGTCTTTAAATAAATCTCCTGGCTCTGATGGGCTCACGGCTGAATTTTATAGGTTTTTCTGGAAAGACATTAGATATGTTATTCAAAGTGATACAAGAATGCATAGAAAAGATGGAATTAATAACAAGTATGAAGCAACGCTTAATAATACTAATTCCTAAACAGATTACTTGATAATTTGAGACCCATTACACTTTTAAACACAGACTACAAATTATTATCAGGAATTATAGTAGCTAGAATGAAAAAAGGCCTATAATAAGTGAAACTCAATCTGGCTTCCTGGGTGGAAGATCCATTCATAACAACATATGATTGGTTCTAGATTTGATTGATTACAATGATTTATTTGTAGAGAAGGGCTATATAGTATTCCAAGACTTCTATAAAGCCTTTGACTCAGTAGAACATTTGTTTATTTTAGAAGCTTTGAAACATTTTGGTTTTGGTCAGAAGTTCACAAATCTAATTAGTATACGTTTATAAGGATATTAATAGTTATGTGTCTTTAGAACATGGCACTTGCTCAAGGCTTTTAGTTAAGAGGGGCATTAGGCAAAGGTGTAACAGCTCTCCTTTACTTTTTATAATAGTTGCTGAATTATTTTCCATTATGATAAAGAACAGTGGAGCGGAAGGCTTTAATATCTTGGGGAAACACATCATAATAACACAATCTGCAGACAATACAACTTTGTTCTTAAAAAGTGAAAACCAAATTGTTACAGCTCTAGATTCAATTAATCAGTTTTCTAAAGCATCAGGTGTTATGTTAAATATTAATAAGTGTGAAATAAAGAAATAAGAGAAAAATAAAATATTCTTAGAAATATTGATAAATGTAAAAAGATGCTGAACTTGTGGCTACAAAGGGATATAACTATATTTGGTAGGGTTTTTCTGTCCAAAATACCCAGCTTATTCATTAGGCATTTCAGATAATGTTCATCTACTGAAGTGGTATTCTGGAACTGTGAATAAATTAAATAACACAGCAAAATAATAACAACAATAACATCTTCATCAAACAAAAAATAGATTACCTTAAGTAAAGATTGATTAATATGTACATAATTTATTGAACAAAATGAACTTCAACTTTATTTGGAAGGAAAAATGCCATTACATTAGGAAAGCTGACATGATTAAGAGTATTGAGGAAGGTGGCATGAATGTGATAGATTTTATTGTGATGAATGATGTACTAAAGTTGAAGTGGTTGAATTCATTTGTTAGTCATAAGGACTCCTTCTGGTTTAACATACCTAATGCAATTTTTGGAAAACTGGGTGGAATTGATTTTTTGTTGTGTTGTGATTATGATTTACAAAGACTGCCTGTGAAATTGTCAGATTTCCACCAGCAGGTTCTTCGATACTGGAACTTAATATTTAAACACAATTTTACTCCACATAATACACCCCTGTGGAACAATAGATGTATTCTTAGTAATCGAAAATCTTTGTTTGAAGGGTATTGGATGGAAAAAGGAATATGGGCGATATCACATTTGATGGATAATTATGGTAATTTTTTATATTATAATGATTTGTGTGATAAATTTAATCTTCAGTGCTCAGCTAGAGAATACAACAAAGTAATAAAGGCCATCCTAGTATCCCTACAAACAATGATTCAGCAGTTTGTATTGTACTCTAATACTGTACCAGAAATGAGACCACTTTGTATTGAAGGCATACATTTAAAGAGCAAACAATTTACAAACAAGTTTATTAGAAAGCTATTAACTAAACAATACTTTCCCAGTCAACTGAAACGAAAATATGTTCTTCAAGAATTTAGTGAAGAGGCAAAGAAAATAATGAAGGATCTGACGATCCTCAAATGCAAACTGTGTGTTTTGCCTCAGAGCAACCATACATTTGTGTTGTGTTTTGCTTTCTTTTTATATATTCTTCATTTATTCTTCATTCATTTATAATCATTAATCATTTCATAATTTTATTATTCCATTTAATCATATAATCATTTATAATAATCATTATAGCCATTTATATATTCATTTTATTGATTCATTAATTGATTAGTCATTTATATTATATTATATTATAGTTGTTTTTTTATATATATATTTTCCATTGTTGTTTAGTCTTATGACTGTGTGGCTTCAAGGGCTGTTTGTCTTCATGAACAAGAGATACAAGGGAATGTTTATAGAAACTCAAGGTTTATGGGATGCTGTTGTGAATCAGTTTGGTATAACAATACTTGTTGTATTTGTGTCTGAGCATTGAGACATTCGCAACTAAGACTATTCAATAAACTCTGCTCCTTTTTATCATCATTACTTCATCTCCTGCTTCTGCTCTTCACTTTCATTGGCTTTTTCCTCAGTCAACTTCTTCTGACCGAAGACTGTTAATAGTGTTCTGGGTATTTTTGGGTACCAGACAAGACCTCCTCTTAACAGGGTTTGGGTATTAGACTACTCTGCTGACGAGTTGTTCTGTTACCGGACAAACTGATATTTTCTGACGGGATCTGGCATCCGGGGCTGGATCCCAATTGTCTAGGCATGGAGACAGCGATCTAACAATAAGGAAGAGGTATTTAGTATATACGATTCTTCCTAAGGCCAGAGAAGTGACACTTAAAATTTTAAATGACATTTATCCATCCAATTACTTTTTGCATGAAAGATTTAATTGGAAGAACAATCTATGTGGGTTCTGTGAGAAAGACATTGAAACGGTAACATTTGTTTTTCCATTATGAACCTGTGCATCATTTCTGGCTTGAATTTTAGAACTGGCTTCATTCCAAACATATACCAATATACCCTTTGACTGTGGTCTCAATTAAAGTTGGAGTATTGGTGAAAGATAAGAACCTAGACTTTTTGATTTGATTTGAATTATTTTGTGCAAACACTTTATTCATCGATGTAAGTATTTAAAGGTTAAACCCCACTTCATGAATGAACCGAAGATAATTGCGAAGTCTCTTGATTACATGACGGACAAAAACGCCCAGAAACTCTTAGATAATTTGAACTCGTTTTTGTTTTTAGAATGAGTCCCTCACCCTTCTGCTTTTTTGTTTTGTTTTATTTTCCTGTTTTATTGTATTTTTTTTTCTTTCTGTATTTTTTCAATTTGTTGTATCAACACTAACAATGTGTTCAGTTATTGAAATGTGCCGCTAAAGTTTGTATTTGAATTGTAAATTGTACACATTAATTAAAAAAAAAAATAAAATTCACTAGACTAGAGACAGGCAAGGGTAGAAAAACATGATCACAGAAAAGTTATTATATGTATTAATTGGGGCTGTCAGTTTAAGGCGTTAACGTACTTAATAGTTATGAAAAAATAAATAAATAACGTGATTAACATATTTTAATGCAGTTAACACGCTGGCCCCGCCCCCAGACCTATATGATGTAGGGCAACAACTCCATAAATGCAGTTATGCCCTAAAATTCAAGATATTGGTGCAAAAAATTTGCCCCTGTATGTGTTTTGTCTCATATATTTATATATATCACATAGCACACGACATCACACGGCAAGCAAGAGCAAGATGACAGGAGTGCTGATTTTGTCCCGATCTATTACAAGCTTAAAATGTCATTTTATACAACAGTTCAGTAAATAAGATGTTGATGTTGTGTTATATTTTAAACACAATATGTGTTTTTGCTCAATTTTGCTGAGAACATATTACCTTTGAAGCCACAGCAGAATTGTTGCGCGTCTCCGAGCTACACAACCGTGTTGAGTTTATGAATGAATCTTCCTTTTGAACCAATGATTCAAAGGTTCATTCATAAAGAGAGCCATTTACTTCATTCCTAAATGAATCAGCCGTTTGAACGAATCGAATGAATGACTCGACATTTACCGCCACCTGCTGGCAGATTTAGTTTCTTATTTAGAGTATCATTTCATTAAAATAATAAAAATAAAAATAGAAATAAAAACATTAAAAGGATAGTTCACCCAAAAATACACTCTGTCATCACCCTCACCCTTTCAAACCTTTCTTTTGTGGGACATAAAAGAAGGAATTTATTTTGAAGACTGTTGGTAACAAAGCTGTTTTTGGTTACCAATGACTTTCGTTGTATAAACAAAAAATACTGAGATGTTTCTCAAATGATCTTTTATGTTCCATAGTTTACTTTAGGCCATTGCAGCCTATGTGTGATAAATTTTGTTTTGAATCAAATCAAATATTTCTTTCTAAAGCTACAATTTTCCATGTCTGCTTGATACTTTCACAGTTATAGCTTTAAATGATGTTTTGGGTATTTTCATGGTCAAATTAATTTTTGCGATTAATTCGATTAATTAATTGAAACATCATGTATTAATTAGATTCAAAATTGTAATCGACTGACAGCCTTAGTATTGATGTAAGCCAAAAACACTGGTGTGAAAATCAGTGGTCTGTTCAAAATGGAAAACATACCCATGATGTTTCTGTAATTTTAAGTGACTATATGCAGTCTATCCACCTTATTTTTCCCATATGAGTGGGTGCAGCCATTTGTACATTTTTTTTGTGTTTGGCTTCCGGTCTCATCCACTTCCAGCTATTTTTAGCTGCACAAAATGCTCGTTTTGTTGCTTGATAGTGCAAACTGATGTGTCTTACCATATTATTTTAATGTATTATCTTAATTATGAACACAGTGGTTTGTAGTGCAAACTGTTTTACCGTTTACTGCACTTTAATATTTTTCTCATTATTTCCCTATGGCAGATTATGAACCGGACGTCTAACACATTACCAGAAAACAGCTTACTTTCGCAATGAAAAATAAGGTGGATAAAACAGCTCTGAAAAAAATATCCTTGTTTTTACTGGCTCTTGTCAGTTTTATCCCATAGTATTTATGGAATAAATCTTTCAAGCCCAAAAGCGTAAAATTACAATACCATCTGTAGGGAAATGAATGGGTAAATGACAATAAAATCATAAGGAATGATTAAAGTTACTGACACTGTTGCTGGTTGTACTTCATTTTATTTTATTGTTTTATTTACTAGCAACTTTCAAGAAATATAAAGCCAGTTTTTATTCATAGCTGCTCATGCTACAACCCTCAACCCATAACTTTAAAAATATCAAAATGATTTAAAACGGATGTATATGACAAATGTACCATGTAAATGTATACCCTGTAAATCAGGCAAATTGTTTTGAACCAACTAGAAACAATTACAAAGAATTTTGCTATGGTAAGAAAAAAAAGTTATGATGAGGGTTTAAAATCTCATTTCGGCACAAAATATATAGATTGCAAAAATCACTGAAATCATTCATTAAAAAAAAAAAAAAGAAAAGCATGTCTACACAATGATTGTTCCAATAATGAGTGCTTCACAGTCAAAGTAAACTCTAACAGTACAGTAAAATTTCCAGTGGAACCCGGTGGTTTATATTATAGTTTTGCTAAGATAACTGAATGCGGTATAAATTCATGTGATTAACACTTGTTTGCTCCAGCTGAATTTTTGACATAATCTTCTGTAGTACAGACATATGTGTGCAATGTAATAACAATAATGACATAGTGTTTCCAAGCATTGCAAAATAATAGATAATAGAACTTCATTTTAAAAACAGTTCATACTTGCACATTCATGTACATACTTCCACATCCACATATCACTTCCTTACCCACTCAGCATAACTAAGATCTTTGGTCCCTGTGATTGGTGGCACGTTTCTTGGACACGCAGATTAATTGTGCAGATTAATGTATTGCACTTTGGTTTTGTCAGAGGTAAACATTCGACTTAGTTGTGGTCCTTCAGGCTCAGTTAAGAGCTTAGGGAAAAGGTTGAAAGGCACAGTTTAGGGTTCCCTTCATTTGCACTTGGATATTAAGGCACTTATGGAGCAAACGTTTATCTTACTAAAATACCCCCCCCACCACTGGTTCCATTCAGGTGTTATGGCCTTTAGGGATTTGATCATAATTCATAAATACCCACAGTCCCACATTCTCACAGACGAAAACACACGTAAACACACACACTGGTAATTGCACTTTGGTGGCCAGTTTTCTCCTTTTGCAGTTCGATTAGTTCACATTTCCAGGAAGGAAGTTACTCCACGGTCACAGATTTGGCCAGGTTTCTTGGGCAGTCCACCTGATGGGAATCAAACAAATGATGATATGTAATAAAAATACACAAAAATGAACATTAAAGATTCTGCAAAAAGCACTGCTGTTTTGCCATGATCACTTTGCCTACAGTAGTTTATTTTAAATGTTACTCCAAATCTGTTCTGCTAAAGAAACAAACTCATCCACATACTGGATGGCCTGAAGATGCACCAATTTAAAGCATATTTTTCCAAATTTCCATTCCATATATATATATATATATATATATATATATATATATATATATATATATATATACACACACACTTGCAGAATCTGCAAAATGTTAATTATTTTTACCAAAATAAAAAGGATCACACAAAATGGTGAGGACAACTGAGGCACTCATATGCAACTATTACAGAAGGTTTAAACACTCACTATGCTCCAGAAGGAAACACAATGCATTAAGTGGGGGGTGAAAACTTTTGAACAGAAAGAAGATGTGTACATTTTTCTTGTTTTGCCTAAATATTATATTTTTTTCCATTTAGTATTGCCCTTTAGAAGCTACAGAAGATACTTACATGTTTCCCAGAAGACAAAATAAGTTACATTTATCCTGATATTCAAATTCAAAAGGTTTCACAATATGTAGTTCTTCTGCAACAAGATATTTCTATGTATTTTTTTTTAGCAAAAGTCCATTGGATGACATAAAATGCATCATCAGGTCGACTTTAGACAGCTTCTGGACTTTAAGGAAATATGCTGATTGTACTTTGCATACTTCCCATATTCTTCCCAAAATCAAGTTGCAAGTTGCCAATTAGTGGGACACTGCCTTAAGCAACTTTTTAATATAAACCTTTTAATAAATGAATAATAGAAAGGTAAACATACATCATATCCTCTGAGAACAGCCAGATGGAAGGACATGAGCTGCAGTGGAATGACACTGAGGATGCCCTGCAGACAGTCCACTGTCTGAGGCAGTTCAATGGTCTTATAAGCCATTTTACTGATCTCTGGGTCATCCTGGCAACACAGGATGATGGGGCGGCCCTAAAAAATATAGACAAGATATTAGTCATCATATAGTGTTCAATGATATACTGCTATATTTCAGAACATATATATACATATATATATATATATATACAATATATGTATGCTTGAAATGGAATGTTTCTTAAGCTCTTCAAATCAGCATATTAGGATGATTTGTAAACAATCATGTGACACTACAGACTGAGTAATGATGTTGAAAATTCAGCTTTATCATGACGGGAATAAATACCTTTTTAGAAATATATTAAAATAGAGAACAGCTATTTTAAGTGGTAATAATATGTCACAATATTTAACTGATTTTCGATTAAATTCGATTAAACATATAAAAAAATCTCAGGACCCAAACTTTTTAACAGTTGCATTTATTATTGGTGGACTTTATCTCATTACACAGAGTAATCTGATGATTGTTACCTGTCTAGCTGTGACCTGTTGCAAGGCGTTGTGGCACTTTGTGTAGCAGGCGTCTCTCATGATGATCATGATGACTGGCATATGCTTGTCAATCAACGCCAATGGGCCATGCTTCAACTCTCCAGCCAGAATGCCCTCTGAGTGCATGTATGTGATCTCTTTAATTTTCTACAGGGCACAAAGACCAACAAAGTATGATTACACCATGCTCCTGATTAAATGCTCAGTTATACTATATATTGCATTATACTCACCAGCGCCCCCTCTAGGCAGGTGGCGTAGTTGTAGCCTCGACCCATGACCAATAGAGACCTTTGATGGTGGAGCTCATCTGCAATGGTTCTGATATTGTCATCAACAGCCAGAACTTCTTTGATCAGCTCTGAATGGAGGGAAAATGTCATTGTTAATGTTATCACAAAGCACATTTGAACTACTGCAAAAAATACACAGGCCATGTAAAATACACACCTGGCAGTTTTTTGAGGCCGTTGATGATCTCCAGTCTTCTCTGTTGCATTGAAAGCCTGTCCGAACTCATCATCAGACCAAACATGATCAGAGACACAAACTGACTAGTGTAGGCCTGCAGATGATCATAAGACACACACAATTAATATGCAATTTGTTGTAAAAAAAAAAAAAAAAAAAAAAAATTAATATTAAAAAAGTACATAAAAGACATGGGGAGGGACAAAAAAATATAATATAATATAATATAATATAATATAATTGTTCAAAAAGTTTGGATCAGTGTGTTTTTTTTCTATTCAGAAAATATGAGAATCAATACTTTTACATTGATACAATATATATATATATATATATATATATATATAATACAATGATCTGTATTATATATTTTAGAGTTGCCCCCTAATAGTCGACAAACAGTTGAAAATTTTATTAGTCGCTTAGTCACAGAAAACAATTCCACAGGAAGTGGCTCTATGTGGTAATATAGTATACTGGGCAGATATAAGCTGAATATATAAGCTTTCCATTGATGCATGGTTTATTTGGATAGGACAATATCTGGCTGAGATTCAACTATTTGAAAACCTGGAATCTGAGTTGTACTGAGAAAATCACCTTTACAATTGTCCAGATGAAGTCCTTAGCAATGCATATTACTAATCAAAAATTAAGTTTTGATATATTTACGGTAGGAAATTTACAAAATATCTTCATGGAACATTATTTTTACTTATTATTATAATGATTTTTGGCATAAAAGAAAAATCTATAATTTTGACCCATACCCATGTATTTTTAGCTATCCGTGCTACTTATGACTGGTTTTGTGGTACAGGGTCACAAATATGGTTTTTCATCTGAAAGCTGTATGTTGCAGCAACTTTACATGGCAGCTCAATCTAACGTTAACCTAGAAAAATGTGCGTTATTTAAGTCTTTGTGCCATGTGTGGAAGCTGAACAGTGGCGTGCTCACTGCATGACAGATGGAGCTGCCGGTGCTGTCACTTGCACTTAAAATACTCTGTCATTTTTGGCCATACAGATAAAAGTAATACAATCGAATCTGTAAAGACTCTATGTTTATTTCCGTGTACTCACAATAACAACAAAACATTGCGCTTTTGTAAAATAATGAAAGCAAGCATGATGCGCTTTCTGCCGTCTTTGGCTTTCTGCTGAACTTGAGCTTGAAACTCTGTGTATACTTATCTTACAAAAATGAAAAATACTGTTAATCTATAGAGAGTGAAATGTCTATTTTTAAATAAACCAATTCAAACAGAAAACAAATATTCTCAGATTATGTAATCCATATAAAACATGCATACAGGCGCATCACTACTGCAGAGATAACAAGTCAAGAATCGCCGACTTCATCTCTGAAGCCGAAAACAAAGAAAGCGTATTAATGAATTATTAAAATGTTAATGCAGTCTCCTTGCTGTTTTTCCCTGACACATTCATAATTATTATATCTGCTGGTGCGCTGTGGCAAGTTTTTTTTAATATGCCAATGTTTATTAAAAAAAATAAATGCTGTTTATTAGGCTATGTAGGCAATTAAAGGCTCATTATTATGATTTATTTTTTTTTAATAAACGTGTGACTAATAGTCGACTAATGCTTAAAACGAACGACTACTAGTCTACCCAAAAAAAATCTTTGGTTAAGGGCAGCCCTAATATATTTATTCTTTATTATTATTATTAGGTCAAAATAATTTTAATTTTTAATTTTCATTGGGCCTTTATAGTAAGGTATAGTACCTTAGTGCTGGCGACTCCGACCTCAGGCCCAGCATTGATGTGAACTCCACAGTCGGTCTCTCTGCAGATGGAGCTGCCAACAGTGTTGGTGACGCCCACAGTCAAAGCCCCGCGCTGCTTACAGTAGCGCAGTGCCATCAGAGTGTCTGCTGTCTCACCTGATTGAAAGAAATTAGCAAAATGATTACAAACTAATACCTTTTTTAGCAGCATTGACATGCATGTGTTAATGTTATCAACCAGAAATCCACAGTTTCAGTAATAGTATTTTACTCTACTCAATAAAATGAGTTTTATGAGTCCTCAGAAATGTCACCGTTCACATTCAAGTCCGCACTTACTGTTGTGTAATTCAGTGCCATATCAGTTCAAAGGTCATTATTATCAATACTTTCTGGAATAAAAAATTATGAGACTGACGGTAAAGAGATGCACTTTACCCGACTGGCTGATGAAGAAACAGACATCATCTCTGAAAACAGGTGTGATGCGGTCTAGGAAATCACTAGCCAACTCGACCATAACAGGAAGCTCAGTTAGCTCTTCAAGGATCTGACGTGTCTGCGCAGAAAATCAGAGATAAGGCTGTGATCATGTTCTCAAGTCAGGGAAAAAGTACAGTCAGCAGATCATAAAATAAAAATAACCCCTTACTGAAGTCTTTTAATAAGAAATCAGTATGTTTCCATGGACAACAGTCAAATATACAGTTTACCAGTCAATTTACAGTAAAAAGAATGGTCTGTTTAATGTTATTCTTAGCCAGGGTTGCCAGGTTTTCACAACTAAACCCACCCAATTGCGTTCAGAGAGAGGTCCTCCGTTAAAAATCGCATTCCGCGGGAAAATACACGTTTTTTGGTGGGGTTCCCCTGGTAAAATCAGCATTCCAGGGAATAATATTACATTTTTGGGGTCTCTTCAACCCACGGACATGAAAAACAACTCGCGGCAACAGTGTTAAAGTAGTCCAATTCCGCAGGAAAACCGTGGACTTGGCAACACTTAGCTAATTAGAACAATGTTTTACAAAGAGCTTTGTAGTAAAAATAAATAACATAAAAAATTAATATGCACAAAACATCTTTCTTTCATCATTTGTATCTGCATTTTTCATCTGCTATGTTCTAACAAAAACTTACTGCCACTCCTGCATGAAAACTGGTTCCACAGCCAATCAAGATCAAGCGTCTGCATCTCTTGATCTCCTTCAGATGGTCAGATAGGCCACCAAGAGTAACTGTGCACACATTTCAAAACACAAATGAAATCAGGCTCAAATTATCTGGATTTTTTTGTTGTAAATAATGTTCAGTTTCTTGCACAGACTGATCGTTTCTCTTCATAAGACATCATTATATTGTCAGGAGCCATAGACATTCATTTTCTGTTGCCTGATATGCTTTTTTTTTTACGGTAGCGATGGATTTAAATAGAAATCTAAAAATCTTTACTGATCTTGGATGGCCTTAGGGTAATAGGCTTAAAATTTGCTGTGCTTTTAGGATTGCGCTACAAGATGTAGCCGAATTTAATTTCACATTGCTGATCTGGCAAAGTGGAAGGTCATGTTGTACCTGTGTTGCTCTCGAAACAGATTCTGCCTCTCATGGTGTTGACGACAGATTCAGGCTGCTCAAAGATCTCCTTCTGCATGAAAGCCTTGAAGTTACCTAAGGGTATGAAACAGTGTGAGGACAAAAAAACAAAACATTCTGAACTACTATATGAAAGTCAAGGTAACATTTGGCATGAGAAGTCATTATTATCAAAGCAAAGACCTTGCAGATAAAGATAAAAAAAAAAAAAAACTGATACAGAGATGCCAGTGTGACTGGAACCTCTCCAGAATTGTCCTTTTGTGTTCCACTGCCAAACTAACAGCAATTGGGTTTAGCATATTACTTAGTGCAGAGTTAGAATTCAAAACCGTTCAGAAACGTAGAGAATGGCGCCTGCAACACCAAGGTCAGGGGTTGATTCCAAGGAAATGCAAAGACCAGTTCTTTGAATGAAATATAAGCTGTTTTTATCCTTTATTTCTTTCTTCAGTTTAAATTTTCTATTATTTACTAATAATTTCTAGAATTACTCAGTGGTCTGCATAGAAAAAATTTAATTCTGTCATCATGTACTCACCCCCAAACTGTTCTAAAAGATATTTTGAAGAATGTTTATAACCAAACAGCTGCTGGAAGCCACTGTAGCCAAAGACTTCCACTGCAGCAAATAGCAAAACATTGTTCAAAATATCTTTATTTGTGTTCAACAGAAGAAAGAAATTCATACCAGTTTGGAACAACATGAAGGTGAGTAAATGAAATTTTAGCTTTTTTGTGAACTATCCCTTTGAAAGCTGTTTTTATGGAGTTAGTGTGATCTGGGACCTTTCATGATTTGCTGGAGCTCCATCTGTAGAGTCTGAATGGCACGGACGGGGTCATCGCCTGCTGCACGCTTAAGACGGTGCACGTACAACTTCCCCTCCACCACCACGGCAATATCATCATCCTCCAGATAAATCACCTTGTTGGTGTGCTCAATGAGGGCACTGCGAGAGAAAAATAAAACTATATTATTTATACTATCACTTAGTGTGTAATAAGGTTTTGTGGCCAGCAGGGTGCATTGCTGAGCTGGCAGCATATTTATCCAATTATATCTCCATTTCAGTTAGCCACTTCTATGAACTGTTTAACCTGAATGTCTGTAATCTTAAGATTTCTTAATGAGAAACAATAATGTTAATGTTAATGCTGTTGAATGCTCAAGATTCTACAATGTAATAAATGTGTTACCTAGCATCAGAAGCAAAGTAAAACTCCACCGCCAGTCTGTCGTGGACTGAGTGCAAGGCATTAGTGCTGCCCCTTCGGTTCAGTAAGTTTTTCTCCTGTTCATCTGTCTTTGAATCACCTAGAGGAAAAAGGAAATTAAATCAGACTTATTAACATAAAAAAAATATTGATGAAATATTAACAGAGAATTAGTGCTTAAAGCAAGAAACAAAGTCAGACGATTTAATATTATACAATTAAAATATTTACTAGTTTATTTTATAGTTCCACTCATTTATTTCATTATTTTGTGACACGTTCATATAAATAGAGCATTGTAGCACTACGGTTATTACAAACAGACAACGACAACTGCCGCCATAAAACAATTGGCTGGATGTCACACGCCCTTACAAAATGTGCCAGAGGTCACCATGCCGCCTTTTGTCTTTTTTTAAGCCTAACAGCTCCTTGAGCACATTCTTTGCTTTTGTAGCATATCTATGAAGCCAAAAGTATGTGACACCTCTTTCAAATTAAGAGTTTGATTAGTTTCCTCAATTGCGGTTGAGACAAATCTTAATTTGACAGTATACATTTCCATTCTAGAAAACTGTGAGTTTCCGACTCTTGTGGTAATAGTTCAGAGGGGGTGTTTTTCCAGCATGACAGTGAACACATTTGGAATGAATTGCAAAGATGCTGTGTCTAAACAGGACCAAATCCCAGCAAAATATTGTGAAATATTAGTACAATTTAAAAATAATTTTAATCTAATTTTCTATTTTTATACACTTTAAAATACCATTTATTGCCTTGATAGCAAAACTGAATTTTCAGCAGTCATTAGTCCAGTCTTCAGTGTCCTTCCTTCAGATCCTTCAGAAATCATATGCTGATTTGCTGCTCAAGAAACATTGAGAAGCTGTCCTGCTTAATATTTTTTGTAGAAACTATGACAACTTTACTGTCACTTTTGATCACTTTATTGCATCCATGGTAAATAAAAGTATTAATCTTTACAAAAAAATAAAGGCAGCGGCTATTTGCACTAAGTGTAAATAGCATATTTTCTTAGTGATAGATTTTATTTACACTAAGTGCAAATATTTGCGCTTAAGTGAAACTAGGAATATATTTACACTAGATGAAAATAGGATTTTTAGCGATATGCTATTTACACTTAAGTGCAAATAGCTATAGATTTTATTTACACTGTTAAAATAGCAGGGTTTTTTGCTATTTATACTACTTATTCCAAATAGTGGCGATTATCTGCATCTCAGTATTGTAGTACATTTTAAAACATTATGCAATAACAACGTATTGAGTGCAAATTATAACTTTAATTCAAATTGTTAAATGGATGCCACCTTACTAGGACAATAAAGCCCTCCCTACACCTCCTTGATACTTTATTTTCAACTTTTTGATTACTTCCTTTATTATAATTGAAAATCAATGCCTTTCCGATGTGATATGAGATTTGAAAAGGGAAAACAGTCACGTCCAAAAAACTATGACATCCGCTTTACCATCTACGTGGCATTGTTTGATGATTGTCTTTAGTAGTGTTGACTAGCCTAACCACACGCTGGTGGGCAGAGTTAATGTAAATAGCCTCTGCTAAAGAGGCGGGCTATTTGCACTTAGTGTAAATAGACACTCCGAAAACAGAAATACTGACCCCAAACATAAGGAGGTCCTACTCACTGTTGATGCAAATGCTTTTGAATGAAATGCTCAGTAAACACATACAGTATGGGTGTGGCGTTTGGGTGTTCACATAAGTTTTTGGCGATATAGTGAAAACAAACTCACTTCCAATGAAGAAAACTGGTTTGGGGAGATGTATTGGTTTGGAAGGCGGATGAAAAGAATGGATGACGTTAGTTGGACTTACTACAGTTGTACTGGACAGGGATCTGCTCTGTGGAAAGCTCATACTGACTCCGCACACCGATGAGCAGTGGACTGCCTCTCCTGTTTAAAAAAAAAAGATGAGATAGATAACTTGTCTATTGACTACTTATGCAAAGCATGCTTTGTGTGTGTAAAAACAGACAGAGATGAAAGATAAGATTTTTAAAGACATTTAATCTCCTTTTACGCAAAAAACGGACTTCACATTTATAAAAAATGCTTTTTATGGACTTTGCCTGCTGGACTTTGCCCCAGTTTCAATGTGCAGCAGCTCTGCTCTTTCATTGGCTGAGTGAATGGTGTTAACGTAGCTCTGCTGTAAACAAGACACCTGTATTAAACAGAGGCTCTTTACGCTCTCCCTATTTCATATCCTTAAGGTCCGCCCACCTCCCCTCTGTTTGAGGAAATATTTCAGACCTGTCCTTTGCATGCACCTATCTGCTGACGTGCCAAATGGGTTCACACTGGAGCACTTTCTCAGTGCTTGCTTTGTTTAAACTGGTTGGGCAGTTGCATTTCATTGTGAGTTACAAGCTAAATGTTCACCATACCATGAAGTCTATTTTAGATTGTAAATATGGACCAGCTCATCAATAAACCATGAACAAGAAAATGCTGATATTCAAAACCCAACAGCAAACTTTTTAGATGATTTTGCTTTGGGAACACGTGTAGCCAAATGATAATCAAATGAAGGTGAGGCAGGAAGTAAGGGAAGATGGGAAGTGATGTGCTAATGTTATTCTGTTCTTTGGGATGGATTCTTCAAAGAGCATATGAAAAAAACCTTTAGTATTTAAGACGGAATACATTTTTACAGCTTATAGGGTAACACTTTACAATAAGGTTTATTAGTTAACATGAACTAAAAATGAACAACACAGCATTTATTCATCGTAGTTAATGTTAATTTACAGCATTTACTAAGTCATTATTAAAATCAAACATTGTGCTTGTTAACATTAGTTAATGTACTGTGTAACATGAACTAACAACTGTATTTTTACTAGCATTAACGAAGATTAATACTGTATTAAATGTATTTTTCATCGTTTGTTCATGTTAGTTAATAAATTAACTAACTTTAACTAATAGAACCTTATTGTAAAGTGTTACCGTTTATAATGATATTTTAGTATTAATTATATAACGTCATAGTATTTATTACAATTTAGAATTAGAATTTTTTTTAGAAAGTTTAGTGCTTCCAGTTTCTGTTAGTTACCAAATACGCACTTCTATTCACTTTCATCTAATATTTATATTTGATTTCAATTAATGAAAACATTAAATTGCATATTATTATTATTTTTTATTTTATTTTTTTTTTCACTAACAATAATAACAATAATTTACTTAATGTGAGTGGTTCTTGTAAAAGTTACCACTCACTTCTAGGGTGTTGTGGAAGTATTTGTCAGGGTTCTACCACTGTAGGTGGTTGCTAGGGTGCTCTGGATGGTTCTTTTTTAGAGCTATCAAAGTCTTAACTAAAGGGGTAGCCTTGCTCACCCTCATTAGGGGCAAAAAGGAAGTAACTTGCTTCTGAAATATGCTTCCGCGTGTTTTATGCCATACAATAAAAGTCAATGGGGTCAATGTTGTTTAAGAGCCAATAACTTTCATTTGTATTAACAAAAAGATTGTTCTAAGGTATCTTCTCCTGTAATCCACACAAGAAAGTAATTTAGGTTTGGAACGACATGAAAACATATCACTTTAATAATATTTTAGTAATTTGATTTAGAAAAATGACAATATAGAAGTAAACACATTGACTTTATAATATCACACTCAATCACGGTTTATATTTGGGGGTCCTTGGCATTAAAGAGTTTGAAAAGCCCTTAGCAAACACTGTGAGCATATTCAGAACAACAAAAGTTCCATGAATAACCATTTCCAAAAAGCCTCTAAGATAATGAAAAATTCAACAAAAGCATTTTTTGTGTGTCTATGCAGCAACCCACACTGATGGGTTTTGCAACATGGCCTGCCTTAAAATATTCCCTTCACAGCAGGACAGAATTGACCAAAACCAACAACACATTCGTTCACAATCAACGACAGGCAGATGGGAATAATTAACTTCGGTCTTGGCTTCAGTCGACACAAAATTACATACAGGGTCAGTGTACCAACCAAGCATGGTAGAATAACCTTTAATAAACACCTTTGTTAAATCTGTGATTCCTGGACAGGCACAGCTTTTTAAGAATCTTACTTCCTTGTCTTTAAATGTGCAAATTCTAACTAAGCATCATAAATCTTATCCGCTGACAGCGGATTGTAACCTTCTGGCTCCTGTTCACTGGCACATAGAGAAATAATGGGAAAAGGTTCATCTCAAAAGACGCAAAGAGCAAGAAAGGAACAAGGAAACTTGAGTGTGTTACAGTTCAGAGGATCCATAGCTCTTACTGACCTGGTGGCAACTGCCTCTCCTGGGAAATGAATGCTTTTGAAAACCAGAGCAAATGCCCCTTCCTGAGGGAAGACAGAGAAAAAAACAGTGAATGAAACAAATGTTCGTTGATGAGGCGCAGAAACAGCTATGATACAGATCTAAATGGAAACATCATCGTTCTGTTCAACTGGCAAAGGTAGGGTCTCGCGTTTCTTCGTCAGCCCCCCTCTGTTGCGCAGCTTAGGATCAGGCCTGGAGCGGAGGCCCAGAGAGGTGGAGGGGGCACTGGGGAGCTGAGAGGAACAGAGCCCCACAGTGAGGGTTGAACTAAAGGGAATAGGGGCCCTCTCTGTGTGCTGACGGAACTCATATTTGCCACTACCTCCTCACTGAGCCTCTCCTGACTCGCTGCCCAGAAGCACACACACTCCAGTCCACACATATATAACCCAAACATACTGATACACGACTCTCTGTGTAGACATTTTATGTCTACGTGCTTACAAACATGCAGCCTTTACGAAATTGCTCTATCTGTAGACACACAGTAAATGTACACTACCATTCAGAAGTTTTAATGTTTTTTGATTTTATGCCCACCAAGGGAAATTATAATGTAATTTATTCCTGTGATATCAAAGCTGAATTTTCAGCAGTCATTACTTCAGTCTTGGGGAGTGAAAAGTCCCTCAGTTGTCCTCAGTGTGAAAAGATGGATCTCAGAATCATACAGTCATTGTTGGAAAGGGTTCAATTACACAAAAATGCTGGAAAAAAATAATTTGTGCGATCTGAAGGATTTTTCTGATTTTTCTGAGGACAAACAAGGGACTCATGAACAAATATCACTAATCAAACAAACAAAACAAAAAAAAACAGCTGTGGATCATTCAGGTAACAACACAGTATTAAAGGGGTCATCGGACAGCCATTTTCCACAAGTTGATATGATTCTTTACTCTTGAATATGATTGGTTTTGGTTTGGTTAGGCATCTAAGAATGGCTCGATTTGAAAAAGGGGATATTATTTTTACAGCTTAATTAAAAACCACTGCATGGATTTTTATCATTATAGGGTAGATTTGTACATACACTGCCAATACACATTAATGTTCAAACAGTATGTAAAAGTGAACTTAACATTCGATGACCCCTTTAAGAATCAAGTGTATGAACCGGGTCACTTCTGAACCGGGTCATTTTTATTTTTAACTACTATTTTCTCTTGTGGACTATATGTAAACATCTTTTATGTGAAATATCTTATTCAGGTCAGTACTAAATAAAAAATAACATGCATTTTGTATGATCCCTGTTATTTTGGTAAAATAATTAACATTGTTAATGATTCTATAAGGGGGTGTAAACTTTTGACCTCAACTGTGTGTGTATATATATATATATATATATATATATATTTATATTTCAATTATGAAACTAATTTCTAATCGTTTTGCATTACAGTAATGAGAATTATGGGGAAAATGTGCTTAACTGCCATGAAAATAACAAACACACATGCTTAATTTACTTCATACAGCAAATTATTTCCTATTTTGGAAGTGAAATATGACATGTTCTTGAAAATATGGGTATATTTACTGCTGATTTCCGTAAAGCACCAGTTTATAAAATATTAGGAGATTTTTTTTTTTAAATTGTCTCTTAATAAGTTTCCTTTGGCCTTTAGCCTTCTTTAATTCAGACAGGAACCTTTATTTTAAGTGTGTGTGTCTTTGCGAAATTAAATACACAAAGCACCTGAGCCTGTTTTCAGTTTCAGTAAGACTTGTTTCTCCTTTCTTGTCTCTTTCAAAGCAAGTTAGTATGTCTGTGGCTGTGGAGGTTGCTTAGAAACCTGTATCCGCCCCATAAGACATGACTGTACACCTTAAATGTTATCATTCTTTTATCTCACAGCCTTCCATCACTAATATGGCTGCCAAACCAGTTTAGATAGAGAGCAATCAAATTTTTGTGTAATCAATTTACAGAAGAAGCCGTAAAACATTGAGAGTCCCGTAGGGATGGTGAAAACGATGAATGTCACAGAGTCATTAGGCTGATAGGAAGACAGGGTGTTTTATAAACCCATGATAAGACTAGATTCCTGTCAAGAATATCTCAAAGGGCACATCCCTCGCTCGTACAACGTCACTGAACATTGTTTGGATAGAGCTGAACTTCCCAGCAGAAGATATTATGACCATGAGAGTCGTCCAAAGGTGCTGACAATGGATCATAAAACAGGGTCCAGCTGTCCACGTTTGAAAATCTAGCTAATATTAATCACCTGGACACGAGGAAGAGCCGTTTAACACGCTATTATGTGCTGATAAATGCTGATATTAGTTATATAAGTGATCATGAAAGACCTTTAACTACGTGATCAGTTTATCGGAGACAAAGATGCTTACTTTGAAAGAAAAGCTAATAAAATACAGTTAGCTGGTTCTTACCACAAAGTCTGTCTGATCTGTGTCAGGGTTTATTGTGTATATAGTTTATTTGGCTCACTGTAAATTTACATTTACGCATTTAATGCATGCTTTTGTTTAAAAGTGACCTACAAAAGAGGAACAAAAGCAATTAATCAAGAAGCCAACAATATTTGTAATAGTCAATGCCAAGTTTATTTGGCAACTAGGAAGGATAGACGCCTTACTTGATTTATCTGTGAGAACTTTGAGAGACTGACTACAACTCTCATAGCAAAAACCGTGTAACTACCCCTCAAACAAAGAAAAGCAGTACTTCTTTACTTCTTTTCCTTGTTTTTAGGAGGGCTGAAAATGAGCAAGAACTGGCCTTCAACTTTCACAATCCAAGCAAGGGGTTCCCAGAGGCATGTGAGTAAGACCACCCCCTCTTCTCAAACACACACACTCACACACATGTACACACTCGTGATGCTTACCAGCTGCTGAATGACGCGCTCCACTAGGGTGGAGAAGGACACATAATCGTTCTCGCGGTTGTCATAGAGATACTTGATCAACTTAGGGATGACCTCTGTGTCTGTGTCCGACTCAAAATCGTAGCCTTTGGAAACCTATCAATGGGTTGGGATGGAAAAACCATGGTTACAGACACAAGCAACGGCAAAACAAAACATGTTTTTCTTTTGTGGAAAAAGACTAAATGAAAAAATAAATGAAAGTGAAAGAGAGAGAAAGCGGAATACTAAACACATTAGTATTGAATGGTTCCTCATTGCTCATAAATTTTGTATTATGGGATATTGTGCAACAAACTACTAGATGTTGTTGTACTAACAACAAATAAAGTAGTGGACGACATATAAGAAAGACACAATCTCTAAAATGAAAAAATGACGATAATGTCATAATCAGTTACTTATTTTAATATACTTTGTACTAATATATTCTCTAACAAATGATTATCAAGTTATGACCTAAGAAAACCAGGCTTGCGACACTTGTTTTTTATGACTTGACTGTGCACATGCACTGGATGTATCAAGCGCAGCTATTGTTATATTTATGAGTGAAATCCAGTGATTTCATTAGGAATCTGTGCGATTGGGAATTTCGTGTGAGGGTGAAAAATATTCCCACAGATTTCGCAACGGGGTCAAGCTGGACACAGAGATTTGCTATGTTGACCAACAGAAACGTCTGTGTGAGCGGCACCCAAATATTATTACACTACTGACAATGGATGTTTTTTGCCTGCGAAATTTCACCATTCTCAACCTTACAATCATCATGAAATCAAAACTGACAAAATTCCACTTTAGTTTGATGTGGCACTATGTTTCTGTTTGTTATTTAATAGAAACTGACAATATTCAAGTTCTTAATACATGTCTTAACACATCTATGCATGTTAATTAAAAAAAAAAAAAAGTGAAACAAATATCCTTTTCCACTTAGGCTGTTTGGGCTACTAAATAATGCTAACCAGTAACCAAACAGCTCTTTAATGCATTGTTTTAACAAACTTACATTTGTTCTGGTTCTATTCTGATATGTAAGCACCTGCTTTTCACAGTCTGATCAATAAAGTAAAATAGATGGCATGGCAAGGGCAATATTAAAGAGGTCAGTAAAATACTGCTTACCAGGTACTTCTTCAGCTCCTTGTAATTTGTGATGATGCCGTTGTGGATGACAACAAATTCTGGAGAGAAACATTTAAAAATGTATTTATTTCAAAATGAATACATAAGTACAAATACAAATTACAGAGGAGTTTCAAATGAAAGGCAAAGGAAGGAAGATGTAACCTGCTTCAACCTGATTATCCTGAAGACCTTGATGAGCTGGTTTAGGTGTGTTTGATTGTAATGTAAAAAAAAAATGTAATTGTGAAGCTCTTCAAGAAGGCCTTCCACTGAAATCATTACAAATGCCAAAAATAGAAAGTCGTCTGACACAAGGAAGCATTTTATGCATTCTTCTACACACATACTAAACTGTAACAGCAGCAGGTTGGATCACATTTTGCTTTATGACTTTCTCAACGGCAAAACTTGCTGTCATATCCAACATACTGTATACAGTATGACAGTTGATACACAACAAAGGCTAACGCTTTCACAAGCCCTTTACTGATGTAGGCCTACATGCTTTCTATTTCAAAGTGAAAAAGACTTGAAGAATGTCTGTTTGACACACTATGTTAATGATCTTTGTGCAGTTTAAGTAATTTTATACAGGCGCTATTGTTCAAACCATTTGTCCTCACTGAAAACACAATAGTTTAAACACAAAAATTTAGACACACCCACATTTTCTCATTATATTAAAGATCTACAGGCTTATAGTTTAATGCTACGCAATACTGTAATACTATACCAGTTTACAGTGCAGAATTTGCTGCAGAAAAATATAAATTGTGCCTATTTATGATTTTTTTTTCGTTCTTTTTAATTTCAATTGGAAAAAGCAGTCAATGTGCATAGCATACTCATTCAATAATACTAGAAAAGCATCCCAGGACGCACCTAATCAAGTTGGTTGAGAGAATGCCCAGACTGTTCAGAGCTTTGGGTGAAGGGTTGTGGCTTTTAAGAAGATAAAAAAAATAAATTGGATTTGTTTAACTATTTTTGAATTCGAATTCGAGAAAGAGAATGATGGGAATAGAAAAGATCATGATTCGGGATCCTTACTTGGGTTTCCCAAAGCACAACTGTGCTGCATGACGAAGCACTGTCTGAAACGCTATTGGCTTATTTATAAATCATTATGGGTGTCCAAAATGTTGACAAATACGTTAAATCATTAAGAATAATTTCCCTTCACTTATGCCTGGGTACAAAGGGCTGTATTATTTTATAGTGGGGTCCAAAAGTTTAAGACTACAATGAAAATGCGCTTTTTAAAATACCATAATAGTTAAAAACTAATTCTGCAGAAATGCTCTGCATTTTCTAGGTCATTAATCATATGTAGAGACGGTTTCAGATGCTCTTTGGAATATTCTCAATTCCAAAATATAAATCAAAACAAAAATAAAACTTTCAAACCATACTGTATTTTGCCTGTAATATTATTTCTATTTAGTGTCTTTTATGGTTTACGGGAGAAAGCTGATTCGGAATCAGTAGCACACCAAACTGTGGGGTGAGAGGAACTTCCTGCTGTCTGTTTCTACCCCCTACTTAGGTGTTTATTTTCAGAGGTGAACTTTCACATCTGAACCGTCATTCACAGCATTATGGCCTTCACTAGCCTTTCATTTACAAACACAACCTAATGGCTTTAAAGCCTGTGTCGGCTACCCAGTCCCGTCTTTTCTGGATAAAGAGCTCATAAACTGACGGCAACCACAGCTGCTTACTAATGACTGGATATAATCCAGACAACCATCACAGGGTCAGTTAATTTGTGCTGTCTCTCATCTCGCTTTATGTTTACCATTGTTCTTGTCGGATCGTTGAGGGTGGCTGTTGACAGAACTGGGCTCTCCATGCGTGGCCCAGCGAGTGTGTGCAATGCCAAAGTGCGTGTCCAGTTCTGCCTCGAGATCGATGGAGTTGTTCTCTGATGATAGAAACAGGGACAAATTAGAGGAAATGAAACATTAAAGAAGCACTTTAAAGAATAAAGAAAAGATGGATAGTAAAGGAGGATAACGTACTGTAGATCTCCTCATCAAGAGCTTTCACCTTCCCTGTCTTCTTATAGAGGCTGATATTAGCAGCATGATCTTTCCCTGAGCCATCTATTGCAACACCTGACCAAAAACACAGTTTTCGTCAAAAAACCAGCAGCACATACAGTCACTGACTCTCTTTATCTCTCAAACTCTTGAGGGTTCAGCATACAAAAAAACAAGATTAACAGCACAATAATCCCCTTCACACAAGTATCGACTGACTGCTTCAGCTACATCAGTGGAAGAACTGACACTCCAGGCCTTCTGCGCTGCCAAAATCCAAGAAACGAGGCCACAATTCACGTCTTGAGCCGTATCTGTTACCTGTGGAACACAGTGACATTACCCTCACAGAGGTGGGAGTGGCAGTCTTACCTGCAGAGTCATAACCCCTGTACTCCAGCCTTTGAAGTCCCTTTATAAGGGTCTCAATGATATCCCTCCTCGTCCGTGGCACTCTGTAATTCAGGTAGGCGAAAATTCCTGCCGGGTACAAAGTAACAAGGCTTGGAGAGAGTAGAATACTAATCGTGTATGAAGACACACTGTATGATGTTTTAAAGTGACCCAGTTAACACCCTCAAAAAAAGTTTCACTGACTAAAAGTGAAAAACTCTAAGCATATTGATGAATTGATGGAAAATAGACAAATGGCTAGATAGATAGACAAAACGTAGAGCATTTACTAAATAAGAGTACAACATCTGAATTATACTTAAGGTGCACATTCTATAAAATATATATATATATATTTTTTTTTTCACAAGGAGAGAACAGACTTTGTTATTGTAAAATTAGGCTTAGGACATATTAAATAGTTATACAGAAACAGTAAATAGTGTGGAATGGTCCGCTTTACACAACTTATAAATGAGTTTTTCTATTATAAATTTGCTTTTATCACCACAATAATTTCCTCATCACAATGAGAGATTATTTGATTACTTTGTGGCAAAGAGTTTATCAAAATTTCCCTGAGTGGCAGACAAAGTGATAAAGTTCATTTATCATATTTGACATCAGCCACGTCGCCGGCTGAAAGTGGTGGATCCAGATTGTATTTGTTTTAACGCAGTGTGTCCTTCTACCTAAACCGCATTCATGTGCGTCATAAGCCCATCACGCCCAAACTTAAACATCAAACAGTATATTTAAACACTGTAGGTGCGTTCGAACGTTCGCTAGCGTCTTTAATGTTTAGAAATGCTGTCTAGGTAGGCAGCTCAGTAGGTTTTTGAGACACCGCCGCTGTCGCGCTCCAAACCGGATCTGTCACTTCATCTGTCACAACTCCAGTGAATGATGACCAGGCGAAGCAAATATTTACGCTGGCATTGCATCTGATTATTTGTTCACGTTCACACATACAGGGACAGATTAGGTTTAACAGTTTAATATTAAGTATGATTGCTATGACTTAATGAGACTACATTTATCTTATCACAGTGATTCATGCACAGTATTCCTATTCCTGTAAAGTAATAATAATAAAAAGCTACACTTACCGCACATCGTTCAAGTGTATTTTTTCAAGCTAAAGGTAGTTTAAAGGTTCTGGTGGTGAAGCGGAGCGGAGCAAGTCGCAATATGATCCACAGACTATGAGGAAGAATTGCAAACAGCCTCCTGGACTTATAACTTGGAACCTGCTCCACCTCTGGTTACTTACAACGTCAGCCCCGCCCACCGCTGGCTCACTGACAGAACGCCGAGATTAATTCTTCCTGGATACTAAGGATTCCTGTTTTAGATAGTGTTTTATGTTTAGAAACCTATTTTTTCCATATATGTTATTACAGAGTAATGACTGAGTAAATACGCTCAACACAGCGTGTGCTGTGCCGCATATAGAAAATTTGTTTATCCAAATTGTGCCTTTGAAATGGAGGAACGAAGCAAAAATGTAAAAAAAAAAAAAAAGTTGTTTTAATAGTAACAACATCATTTAAATTTATAATGTATGTACATGTATTTGTTGTAATCAAAATTATTCATACCCTTGGTAAAAATGACCAAAGGCGGCTGTGGATCAAAAAACCAGTCATAAGGGTCATTATTTTCAAAATTGAGATTTATACATCATATGAAAGCTGGATAAATAAGCTTTTCATTAATGTATAGTTTGTTAGGATGGGGCAATATTTGACCGAGATACAACTATTTAAATATCAGGAATCTTGAGGGTGCAAAAAAATCAAAATATTGAGAAAAGTGCATTTAAAGTTCTTCAAATAATGTTCTTAACAATGTTTATTACTAATCAAAAATTACGTTTTCATACATTTACAGTAGGAATTTTACAAAATATCTTCATGGAACATGATCTTTACTTAATTTCCTAATGATTTTTGCCATAAAAGAAAAATCAATAATTTTGACCCATACCATGTATTTTTGGCTATAGCTACAAATAAACCCCAGCGACTTAAGACTGGTTTTGTGGTCCAGGGTCACATTTGATCTTTCATTCAAAAATTTCATATTCATTTGCTAGACACTACTGGAATTTCAAACAGGACTTGGTTCAATGGTCAGGTGAAACTGAAAAATGAGCTTTTTAGCAGCACACAGGGATAAAAAAAAAAAAAAGTACCCCATGTGTACAATGAAATATATTGTTCATACTACTCTTGTTCAGATAGATGGCATCAAGGATTCTAACAAATACCAACAGATAAAAAACTAGAAATCTTATAATGGGCCGTGGTTGGATCCTCCAACAGGACAATGATCCACAAACAACGTCAAAACAAAAAGGGGTCCAGAACAAAACCAAGCTTCTGCCATGGCCGACCCAGTTCCCTGATCTGAACCCTATAGAAAATGAGTGGGGTGAACTGAAGAGAAGAAGCACCAACATGGACCAGGAAATCTGAAGAGTCTGAACAGATCCTGTATCTCTTGTCAGATGTTCGCTATTGTTTTTTTTTAATTAAAACTTCCCGTAAGGCTAAAAGAAGAACATTCCAGTGTGACAACTGTGTTAATTGCCAAAATATGCACGCCATTAATGCAAAATGTATGTGGGCACCACACCCATGTGTATTTGTTGAGCACTTAATTTCAAAACCACTGCATTAATAGTGAGTTGCACCTTGTTAAAAGTTTCTGTGAATAATTTACACTATATGTAAATATGGATGCAGGTATTCACTCCTATTTAGACTTTAATAGCATCAATGAGGTCAGGTATCCCTTGTGGAAAATGTATAATTGTATTGAAAGTGCACTTGTAGTGTAGCCTACCTCAAATCTTAAATGTTTACTGAAATAAATAAATAACTTCAGTGGCAGAATATATCATATTAATTAATTATAAGCAAACTGAAAGCACGTACAGGCATTTACTTTCATAACGTGCACTTTGTATTAACGTAAAATTAAATTTACTACTTAATAGAACTTAGCAGTACACGTATTTTGATGTGCTGAGTGACATACTAAAACACATATACAGTACTTAATTATAATTTTAATTGTACTGTTATTCAATATTGCATTGACAGTACATTTTAAATGCAACTTCATCTTCACAAATGTGAAATTACACACATATTTAAATACATGTCATATTCAATAGAAATTACATAAAATTCCTGTTTACCATAAATTGTCAGTACATTTGGGATGAAATTACATATAAAGATCTAGCTATGTCCTACTTAAGTTGGTCAATGACTGTAAAATGCAATGTAATATACATTTAAACTATAGTAATTTCATGCAATTAAATGTCAGAAATCATTACAGTCAGTTCACCCAAAGACGAACTTTCTATCATCATTTAGTCACCCACACGTTGTTCCAAACCTGTATGACATGCTTTGTTACGCATAACAAATAGAAGACATTTTTATAAATGACTCAGTGTTTTCTGTTTGTTCGTTTGTTTTTTTTTATAACCACTTAATGGAAGTCAGCTGTAACCACACCTGTTTGGTACCCAACAATCTAAAAAATTTCTTATTTTGTGTTCCACAGAAGAAACAGGGTTGGCCACATGAGGGTAAGTAAATGCATAATTGTAATTTTTGGGTAAAATATCCCTTTAAGTATATTTTTATATAAGTTCTAAGGTAAGTGACAAGGTCTACCTTAAAATCAACACTTTAATTAATCCAAAAAGCATTCGGATTTAGTAAATAATATGGCTCTTCCTTTGTTTAAGCAGACATTGTCATGCTACAATAGAAAATTACCTTGTTGTCACAAATCTGTAAGCACAGTATGCCACAGCAAAATTAAGACTTCACTGGAAGCATTATTAGGCAACTGAATTGTGTTAATTAGGATTGGATGTCAGTGCACCTGTAGATTTTTGTACAAAGAACTGTGTTTTTCTCTTGAATTTTAGAAGACATTTTTACCAGCAGCTGCACTGGAAAATAAACTAGAGATTTGGTAATGGGTGTAAATGTGAATCATTTTGTTGTTAAAGTTACACTGTCTCCTATAGTGCTAAAATGCATCCAAAACTTATTTTGGACTAAGTGAAGACTATTGGGACCCTATAGAGAATCTCCATTTCAGTATTAATGTTTCCAATTTTTAACCACTGGTGCTGTTGTAGCTACAATACTGTGAAGTTTCTCTTGTCTGGACATCTGTGTCACATTAAGCAGAATAAGACACGGGCCCTGTGTGGTCCCCCTGCGGGGGGCTATTGTGAAGATCTGTAGATCCTCCCCACCACAGTGACTCCCAAGGGACCCCCAAAAAATGTACACAAACTGTAAAAGGTGAGAAGAACTGAGGTGAGATGACACTATGACAGAAACTGATCTGAATCTTTTAATTTCAGGTGACATATGACTGAGGCATTACAGATATTAAATCAGGATAGATCAGGTAAACTGATAAACTACCTGGGAAAAGTATGAGGACGTAATCTGAAAATAAAAAAAGGGTTTGAATGTCAACTTAATTCCAGTGAAACAAATCTTAATGCCACATCATACAGTGACGTTCTAGGGAACTACACACTTCTGACTTCCGAGTTTGGACTGGAATTTGGATCTTTCGCAATAACGTGCCTGTGCCAAAAGCAAGATCCATATAGAAATGATCTGAACTCCATTTTTTTGATAAATTGAAAGCAGGCCTCACTGATCTTTATATCTAATGGAAGCAGTATGGACAAACTAACTAATGTTTGTGCTTATTTATATCTAAATACTTTAGACTATATGCTGTATCATTCAAGATGATGTCAATGACATCCGCTGTAAAATGATTCATAAACGAAGGGAGGAAGGACTGTCTTGAAATATTTGTAAATTAAAAACAGATGTATTTAAGCAACAGTAGATTTTTTTTCTCACTTAAAAAATATGGTTTACTATTCCATATGATTTTTATCTACGTCACAACTCTATAACTTATCTAATCAACAGATAGACTGATAAAAAACAAGCTGATAATATATTAAAATGTGGTATGAATTACAGTAAATGCTGTAATTGCGTGCATGCTGTAAGAGCTGCCCAGTATCATGAGTGGGCAGTTAGTGACCACGAAAAGGGTGGTACGGGTAACAAACAGTCACACCCTCAAACAATTATTTAACAGAGCCAAAGTGCAGATCTAGAGGCTGTGATGCAATAGCTTTCACATTTTAGCACTCAGCTCACTGTTATCAGGTTTTTTTTTCTAACCTTACTATCTTTTTTACTGTTTCTTATCTCATTTACGGGCACCAGTTCAGTGAGAAAAAATACAAAGGGATACATTAAATGGGCAATAGTTTATATAATTTGATAATTTGACACGTTTGACACTGATTAAGGTTATATAATGCTTAACAGATCAGTAGTTCCCGGACATTGACACGTGAAATAAATTCACATGTGAAATGAATAAAAGCTTTATTTTAAAAATCTGTTAAGCTTTGTATAATGTTTGCTACTTAGCAAAGAACATTTTACATTAACATTTAGCCTTTTTGCAGACGCTTTTATCCAAAGTGACTTACAAATGAGGACAATGGAAGCAATCAAAACAGAGCAATATGTAAGTGCTGACAAGTCTCAGTTATAGCTTGACGTAGTACATAGCAAGCTTTTTTTTTTTTTAATTATATAATAAATAAATAAAAAAAGATACAACAGAAAAAATAATAGAGCAAGCTGTTAGAGTTTATATATATATATATATATATATATATATATATATATATATATATATATAGGTTCAACCCATTGGATCATTTTACTGAATTATTTTTAACATTTTTACCCAGGTGCTGTGATATATATATATATTAACCCAAATGCTGGATTCAACTTGTTAGGTCATTTTATTGAGTTATCTTTATTGTTTTTTAACCAGCTGCTGGGTAGTTTTTCTGTAACTAAGCTACTGGGTCATTTTTAACGCTGGATTTTTTTTTTCTACCCGACCACTGGGTTGAGTCTGTCTCTGACTAAACAACCCAGCTGCTATGTTACAGTCAGTCAGAACGCAGGTTTTTTGGAGTCCTATACAGCGCCACCGATTTGCACAGCGAAATAAAGATTTGTATACCTTACGCAACGCAACATGAGGACAAGATATCAGTCAAAGGATATTGTTTCAAAGGATGGAAACGCCTTTTGCCTTGCATAAAATAAATTGATTTTTTCTTTACTGTAGTGAGTTTGATCTTAAAATGTGTTCTCTAATGTCAGTACTGTTTGTTTATGGGCAGTTTTTGGAGTCAGTCATGGCATCTTTCAGCTACGAGTGAAACGCGAGGCCATGGTCTGAAGTTCGCAGTTAACCCGGTGAACAGCAGCCTTTCACTGGCTCAGATTTTGGCGACACACCGGCATGATAATTAGTGCTATTTAGTAAAAAGCAATTACAGAGAACGGTTGAATACACTAAAAGTAAAATTCTGCTTTTGAATGTTACATTTTTTATGTCTAAAATCGCTTGTTAAACAAGTTTAAATCTACGCAATATTGTAAACTATTCTGTATTCACCCAAATAAATTCAATGTGTCTTGTATTTTGTCCATGTGTTCTTGCTTAATAATAAATGTTCATCTTTTGATTATTGCTGTTGCCTCTAGTAATTCTGTGTGTGTATTTATAAATTCCAGTCCATTTTAAACCAGGGATATAATTTTTAAACAATAGCTGACGTAAATATAATAACCCAGCATGTTTGGTAAAAACATTTAACCCAACCAGCCGGGTCTAAATGACCCAGCACGTGTTCTGTCCAATATTTACCAATAATAACCCAAGTTGAGTTGTTTTTAACCCAGCATTTTTTAGAGTGTATAAAGAATAAAGATGCTAGTGAGCTAGTTTTTTTTTCTTTTTAAGAATAGAATTAGAATAGAGAGTGCTAGACTTACAGAGTCATTTTGAATGTTATTATGCAGCAGTACCAATAAATAGCCCAAAACTCTTAAAATCCAAAGGAATTTTTTGAGGAAAAAAAAAAAAAGTTACTAATGTTCCATGGCACATTCAAACCCTGGGTGAGTTCGCTTTTTCCATCACTTCAAACCTGAGGTTGTGCAAAGCAGCACGGCAGCTGAGTTCATTTACTTGCTGGTCCAGCCAAAGAGACATAATGTAAGGAAAAGTTAAACACAAAAACAAGAACATATCGATCGTTTAGCTGACTGACTTTGGATCCTGCTCATTAATAATATAAACATTGTTTATTCTTAACAAATAAAAAACAGATTAAATTAATGATGTAAGAAAGCTTTGTTCTGCCTCAAAACGTGTTCTGGCTCAGTAGACCCAGCAACAACATAGACATAAATTTGTACACCCTCAGTACACCCAGCAACAACACAGACATTATGGATGTTTTCATAAACTATCATAATATAACAGCACGGCAAATATTAGGCAGCATATTTTAATAATCATTCCCCTATTTACATAAAGCTAAAACCTAAATGATTTCTAGACATACAAGGAGCCCTCACTGAAATGAGACACTGAAAACTGTGTAAAATGTAAACAATTAAACAAATTTATAAATATTTTCTGCACTTTAATGCCTAGATAAATATATCACATTCTCACAAACTCAGATTTCCTCTTTGATTGTTCATTTATTGCTAGACTGTAAAGTTTTTCCCCACTCTATGTATTTCCTGAACACAGGACTATGGATTTAATAGTTCACTGCTCACAAACTGGCGTCATTATTTAATCTGGCCTCTGCGGTGCAAACGATCGAATCAAGAGCTGTGGTACCGGACCACTGGGTTTGGATTTGACTTTTCTTGTTCATTACCAAACAGACTGATAGGCTCAATGTTCAGAGCGTCTGCCATGTGACATCGGAATGTACGCCAAGTGATTTAACTTCACAAGATCCTCTCATTAATGCATATTATGATTTCGCCCTTCTGCTGCAAGTCATCTCTAATTATAGCACACACTGAGTGCTCATTAATGGAAATTACTATTAGTCCCATTTTTCCACAAGTCGATCAGGTTGATTATCAAAGAGGGAGCTCATGAACGCAAACATGTGAATTCATGCAAACTGTAGAAAACATTTGGAAATATGTAACTAGACAACCAGGCTGTAAGATACCTTTTCCTTGTCACTTCCTTGTGTAAAAGGATGAACTTGTTAGCAGAAGAGAAGCTTATTAAACATAATTAGTAAAGATGGCCAAACCCAAAACCTGCAACTTTTGTTTTTATTGTTCAAATAGGAACTGATTGTACTCAAGCTTTAAATCTCAAATTATTCCCAGCTAACTGAGCACATGTATTTTACACTTTATGTACAGTAAAACCATCTACATTTTTAAAAAGGTTGGTGAAATATGTTTAATTTAATAAATAAAGTTCAGATACTTAAATAGAAAATATTCACGTTCAAAAAAAAAAAAAATTAAGTAATTGTTGAGGATAATCCTAGATTAAGTGCATTTAACTTTTAATTCACTTTTTGAAATATATATATTATGTAAATTTATCAGTTTCTTTCTTTCTTTCTTTCTTTTTAACAAAATATATTACACAATTTTTCTTACTGGGACTAGATGTGACCACTGACATATTTGCTACATATATTGAGATATGTATTATGACTCTATTATTAGTGTTATCTGTATTATTTTATGTGCTTCCTTATTGGAATTTGGACTCTATTTGGACATTATCTTGTAGAGTAAATGTACAAATTAAGTATACTACCAGTCAGAAGTTTTTGAAGAGTAAAATTTTTAATGTTTTTTCTTTTCTTACCAAGCCTGCGTTTATTTGATCCAAAGCACAGCAAAAACAGTACAATTTTGAAATATTTTTATTATTTTAAAAAACTGTTTTCTATTTGAATATATTTTAAAATGTAATTTATTCCTGTGATTTCAATGTTGAATTTTTATTGTTGAATATTCTGATTTACTGCTCTTTTTTTTTATTACTATTATTATTATATGTTGAAAACAGCTGAGTAGATTTTTTTTTTTCATATTTGTAACATAAATGTCTTTATCATCACTCTTACCGTCACTCTGACTCTTAGCTTTTGAATAGGGTATAATGTTACAAAAGCTTTTTATTTCAGATAAATTCTGATCTTTGGATCTTTCTGTTCATCAAAGAATACTGAAAAAATGTACTGAAAATATACTTAAACATTCATATTAATAATAATAATAATAAAATTCTTGAACAGCAAATCAGCACTTTTAAAATGATTCCTGAAGGATCGTGTGACACTGAAGACTGAAGTAATGATGCTGAAAATTAAGCTTTGATCACGTGAATAAATTACATTTTAAAAAATATTCAAATAGAAAACAGTTATTTTAAATACTAAAAATATTTAAAAATATTACTGTTTTTGCGGTACTTTGGATCAAATAAATGCAATCTTACTGTTAAAGTCTTACTGTTCAAAAACCTTTTAAGCTTTTATTCAAAGCAATTTACAAATGAGGAGTACAGCAAGCGAAGTAGAAAATAACACAAGATGTCCTAGCAATGCAAAGTTTTAAAACATTACCTAGAGCAGTGCGGGGGGGGGGGGGGGGGGGGGGGGGGGTAGAAGAAATGAATAAATGAACAAATAAATAAATGAATGAAGAAGAAGAAGAAAATGATGAAGAAGAAACTAAACAACATTAACTGCAGATAATTGTGGTAATCTTTGGACCAATATTATTATATGTTTATATTATAGGTTCATAAATAATGCCATTAATACCATTGTAAAACAATAAACACACATACAAACAAACAGTACTCACTGTCCATGAATAATAATTAGCCAATTCAAAAAGATTTTCTGATCTAATTTTAAGTATATGTAAACCTAATCACAAATGTGTTCTTGAATCACAGCCTGGCAGACAGTGGCTGTCTTATGAGTAACATCGGCAGTGCAATCAAACTTTATACGAACACGACATAACAGAGCGTTACCCATGAGCTCTGAACCCACGTCCACATGTTGTGGTCAGACTGTGATCTCACCACAGCTCTATCACAGTGACTCACATACAACAGAGGCCCTCACACTCCGAGTTGGGTGGACCGCCAGCCTACATATTAAATCCAGACGTCCCAGTGGGACTGCCAAATGTAGGAAATGACCTACGATGTATCAGCGTGTAAAAGTACAACGCCACAGAGAGATTGGAAAAGGGCTCTGGGAGGAGGTGAGCAAATGTGTGAGAGAGAGTGAATGCTGTTGGGTGGAGGGTGATGGGGGCTGGACTTCCCGGAAAGTGTGTTTACCATGGCAGCATAAGATGTGAGGAGACTGCCAATGGAGCAGCATATGAACCAGAGAAACATGGAGAAAACACAGGGAAGGATGAACGAAATGTTGGATGTTAGCTTCATAGTTTTGGTTTGATGTGACATTGTTTATGTAAATAATCTACTGCCATTAAATTTTGATAATCAAATCTTTACCTCAAAGATAATCTTCATGTCAGTTTCAATTCTATTTCAATTTACCCTGTGAATGTTTATTTCTATGATGGTTTATCCGAGGCGATTTCTACACCAAAATAAAACACTTTTTGGAAGGCCACTGTCTCCTAGTGGCAGATAAATGTATTACAAGAGGGAGGGGGAACATGTCACATGACCAGTAGAGGTCCCTGAGAACATACACATGCACTCTCACATACATTTAAAGGGGCGCATTGCACAGACTTCAACAGCTAGTTAATAATGCTATAACCTAACCCTAACAGAAAACGTTCTAAATTAAATAAATAAATATGCGTACATACATACATACTTTTTTACAATCAAGAATATCCCAAACGGCGGCTTTGGGAGATTATGTCAGGTTTAGCTTACTTCGGGGTACAACTTAATCCCTAAAATATGGTTGCACACGAGTAAGATAAACATACACACACAACTCTACAAAAGTTTGCACAATGTGTGTATATATATATATATATATATATATATACGTATATACATATATATATATATATATATATATATATATATATATATATATATATATATATATATATATATATATATATATATATATATATATATATATATATATATATATATATATATATATACGTATATATATATATATATATATATATAAATATATATATACGTATATATATATATATATATATATATATATATCAGAGGTTGCGTTAGACTTTAACATTGTCCGTCATTTTGACGGGCAGGGTCGTAAAAATTCCATCATAATCTGTTATTACCCGTCATTACCCGTTATTATACCGTTATTACCCGTCATTAATTTTCATATTTTAATTATAATAAAACATTTTTAATTCCTTTTATTTTTGTTCACATTTTGATTTTTAATTATGAACCTACAGGACGCTGTAGGCTTATGCGTTTATTTTGCAGAGAACAGTTCAACCAATGAGACTGCTTAACTTTTTATGTTCAACACCACACCCTGCAGTGACAGCGATTATAATATATTCTCATTTTAATGAACCAATATCGATCTTTTGGTTTATGCTGTTTTCAGCTGATAAATGAACAGTAGTGCGCCTCCCATACAATAAATCGCAATATGCCAAGCTTTGTGTTACTTTTGATTTGAAACAAAGTCTCAGATTTCAAATTCTGTCAATTTCATTAGAAAATTCCAGTAATAAATACCGTTTTGGCGCTCTTTAATGTAGATCGATTTAGCTTCTGTGTACTCGCCTATGGGTAAATCAAATACATAGCAAATCATTCGTGACAGTTTCATTTTAGTTCTGGATCCGTGCTCTGCTGCTGCACTGGAGCGCCTCCGACACCAACTGGACAGGGGTGGGAATTGCAATTAGAAGTTACAAAGTGACCGACGGCCCTCAGATTTTTCCGTCAGTAATAAAACAAAAAATTCCGGACAATTTTCGGTTAAGGCGACCTCTGATATATGTTTGTATATATACACACACTGTATAGCTATCTTTGTGAGGACATACATTGACACAATGCAATCTCTAGCTCCTTACCCTAAACCTACTCATCAGAACTAAGTGCCTCACCCAAAACTCTTACCCCTAAACCTAACTTTTACCCAATTATAACCTCATCCCTAAAATCAAGTACTGACCCTCAAACAGGCCTTCAAAGGGGTCTCAGAAAGTTAGGACCGGCCAAAATTGTCCTCACTCTGATGGTCTAAAACTCAAACCAGCCCTCACAAAGATAGCTGTACAAGCGCACACATACTACCAATCAAAAGGAACTTGAATGTTTTTAATGTCTCTTCTGCTCACCAAGCCAGCATTTTTAGAACCAAAGTATAGCAAAAACCGCAAAATTTCTAAAATATTTATAAAATAACTGCTTTCTATTTGAATACCAGAGTTCATTTTCCATTTCAAAATTCCATACTTTTCCAGACTCAATTTCCCAGACCTCTCAGTAGATTTTCAGATCATATTTAACATAAATAGTTCATACAGAATTATTTTTAAGCTTTATATTTGGTATTAATTTTTATTTGGTATTCATTTCGGCTTTATATTTGGTAACTGCAACTTTTTATCTCACAATTACATCTTGCAATTTGGACTTTCTCAGAATTGCGCGATATAAACTCACAATTGCGAGTTATAAAGTCAAAATAGTGAGACAATTCTGAGAAACAAAGCCACAATCCTGAGAAATAAACTTGCAATAAGAAAACTTTTTTTTTTTTCTCAGAATTGCAGTTGAGTGTTAAGTCAGAATTTATATAAACTAACAATTCTAAGAAAATATAATCTTTTGTTCTCCTTAAAATTGGGACTTTATAACTCACAACTGTGAGTTTATTTTTCACAATTCTGACTTAAAAATACACAATAGCAATTCTGAGAAAAAAAGTCAATTTATTTCTCAGAATTATCTCAGAATTTGTCTCACAATTTATATCAGGCATTTCTGAGAAAAAGAAAGTCAGAATTGTAAGATAAAACGTCACTATATATATATATATATATATATTTATTCAGTGGTGGAAATGCGGAAGTAATAATAATAATAATAATAAACAGACGTTTGTATCCACACAAGAAACTTTTTTTTTTGCATGCTTATGCATTACAATTTCTAGTTTTATATAACATTTTCTTCATCTTATGAATAAAATGAGTTTGCTCAAAATTTGTCTTTCCTTATGGAAGTACCTCTAATCTCAAGGCCTAATGTTCAATTTAACATCCTCTGTTGTGGCGGAGAAAAGGCAGAGTGCACCTTTAAATCATTCAGTCATGTTTGACAATCACTACAGAATCAGTTGACAGCTGCCATGATTTTTTTTATTATTATTAATTTTCTATTATAAAAAACTAAATAGAAGCAAAAGTCTGGAAATGCTAATATTTTTCCATACTCTGCTTTCTTTTTTTCCCCCACTTTTCCAGACCTGGAAATTACTTAATTCCATACTTTTCCAAACCACGTAGGAATAAAAATGTAAAATATATATATATTTTTTTTTTTTAAATTACAGTCATTGTTGATCAATATTGCTAAACAAACTTAATTTCTTTTAAAAAACTGCATTGCCTGCAAACATATGCATGTAGCATACGCATATAAATTTAATTTAATATTAAAAGTGGTGCATACACACAATTTTTAATTTTCAATATTGAATAAATGCATTAATTTTAAACAAAACTAAAGAAAACAAAATTTAGAAATGGATACTGTACACAGTCAGCTGTTTAATAGCTTGCATGTACCCGTATAAGATTAACTTGAACTCTCTACATTACCAAAATTGCAGTGAGTTCCAGGCAAGAAATTCAAGAGCAAAAATGACATTTATGTCCCTTCATTTATTCATTTTTTGATTCATGTATTAACATATCCATTGAGATCAAAGTAAATACATTCGACCTTTCGAGAAATTGAAACAATTTTAAACTTGTAACAAAAATATAAGAAATTCTCTATCCAGAGCGGTTCCCTTAAATAAAATTTCAGCCAAAGCTTTTTTAGCCTTCAATCAATTTAGTGCCTTTGTCATTTGCCACACCGTCCTCGACACAACCGTATCACAACGATGCTTTAAACGTCATAATACACAACAGCAAAGACTTAAAGAATTAAGTTATCACTGAACCCATTGTGTATTGATGATGTTACACGGGAATTCACAACATCATTTCTCAATATGACAATAGCTCTAGCCAGTTTTCTAACTTGCTGTGTGATGGAACAAAAATCCCAACACAGAAAAACACTGCTTTTGTTCAGTCAAGCCATGAATAATTACATCACAGTACATCCAAAAACATCAAGGCACACACTCATACACATACTAACTTAAAGAAACACTTGGAAAAACTAAAAGGCAAACAAAAAAACAACAGCACCAACAAAAATGCTGTTACACACTCACACAACATGAGGACAAACATTTACTTGGACACTAGCAAAATGATGCGTCTGTGATAGGGAAAAGCAATTACTACTGCAGTGACCCAACAGCAAGACAGCACAAGGGAATAAGAGAGGGTAGTCCAGCTACAGGTTCACCATGTGTACAGCTGAGGTGGATGTAGGGAGTTCTTTTAGAATCCAGAGGGTGTAAGGACGTTCATGTCCCGGTGCTTGAGTTTGTGAGGTCGGGTTATCTGTCTCTTCCCATCCATGGTGGGGATCTCCATCTTGGGGGGAGCTTTGAAGTTGGTGGGGTCCTCGGCCAAGCGGGTCGCCTGGGCTTTCATCACTTCCATAGGGGTGGGTTTCTGAGCTCCCTTATAGGACTGCAGGGCAAAGCCCCCTGTGAACATACAGGAATGACGTTGGGTGTGCTGACACTGATGAGAGGGGGAAGGCCAATGAGCTTCCAACATCTGGAGCAATGCATGTGTAAAAAGCTCTCTACAGATGTTTAAACCATTTTATACAGTGGTTAGATGTGGTCCTCCAATGTGATTAGTTGAGCAGTGTTAACATGTAAGACAGAGTTAGCTTCTGCAGGGGTTAGTAGGCTGGTCTAAAAGAAGTTTAAAAGATCTTTCTTACTCTTAATCAGATATACAGTTAAAACATTAATATTAAAGTAATATTGAAAATATTTAGAAATAACAAAATAAGTTTGTGGAAAATTTTTTTGTTTGTTTTTTAAAACAGCATTTATAGCATTACATAACATATTATAAAAAATTAAAACATGACCAAAGTCCCGCAATCTTTAATAAATCATTAATAGTATCATTATAATTTTTCTGCCAAGTATATATAGCTCATAAAATCTATCGCCCATTTTCAGATGCTACACAGTGTCTGGCAATTGATACTGATCACTGATTTGAGATTATAGAGTTGAGGTCAAAACTTTACATACACCTTGCAGAATTGCAAAATATTAATTATTTTACCAAAATAAGAGGGATCATACAAAATGCATGTTACTGCATTTAGTACAGACCTGAATAAGACATTTCACATAAAAGACATAAAAGATGTCCACAAGAGAAAATAATAATAGTTGAATTTATAAAAATAACCCTGTTTAAAAGTTCACAAACGCTTGACTATTAATAATGTATTGTTGCCTGAATGATCCACAGCTGTTTCATTAACAGCCAGAGGTGTAAACTTTTGAACAGAATAGAGATGTGTACATTTTTCTTATTTCACCTATTAATCATCTAAATAAAACCTAACAAATTTAACAATGGCACTTTCCATTTATATTCATTGCCTGACTTTGACATTTATATTCAGCAGCACATTTTGCAGTGCAGGCTGTAATATTAATAATATTACATTTTGTGTGTGTTTTAGAAATGCTCATTTGATAGTAGCTTGAGCTGACAGTAGAAGTAACTTGAGTTAGGATGCAGATATACATTTATCTTCATTACCAAAAACAGTAACATCTGTAAAAATTGTAACAATGTCATTTTTACATGGTAAAATTTAATTATTCTGACTGTTTACGCTTTATTAAAGTGCCCCTATTATGCGTTTTCAAATATGATCTTTCATGCAGTGTGTCATGTAGCTGTATGTAAACATAAACTATCTGCAAAGTTGTGAAGCCGACAGTGTACGATACATAAAGTTATTGTCTATCAAAAAAAAGAGTCGACTCACATTTGCCTAAACGAGTCGTCAGGAGTTCAAATCTTTGTCTGTTACGGCCACACGTCACGAAGTAACAGATTTGCATAATGTCCACCCACGTTCTACGTCGCGAACAACTTGCCCGCCCATAAATTACCATTGGTTTACCTCACATGGAAATTTACACGTACATTATACGGAACACGCTGTATCCTACGCTGTGAGTAAAACTGTTTTATATTCACTTCCAAAAGATGATGAATCTACAAAGATTGTATTTTCTAGCGATCGTTCAAAATACGTAGTTGTGTATGTTATGTTGTGTAACAACCCTGCACATGTCATGCTAACCGGCTAACTCACGCTTGTGTAGTTCTGTTGTTCAGCTGTGGACCCACTGTAGTCTGACAATTTGTGATTGATGCAGCTTGACTGTCTGTCTGTCTCATTAGTTTAAGTACTGATAAAAGATGGCGCACGAAGCGGCTTTCACACCGAATGCGGAGAGCACTGTGCTAGGAAACACATTCATTTTAATTGCTTCCGCCCTGCGAGGATGGCTTGTTTCGGTCTTGAACAAAGCGGAATCGCAGCGGAGCGCGCACGCCGCGGACAAAGTTCAAATGAGTTGTTCAAATGAACTTTTGTCGCAGTGCTCTGAAGGGCTGCACTGAACCCAGCGACCAGCGCAGCGCTTTCCGCGTTCGGTGTAAAAGCCGTTTAATGCATTATACAATGTTGAAGTTTACAATATAGAGGTGTGCCCGGTTCGGTTATAAAAGCAAATTGCGAGCACTTTCCACGGTAGACCGTGCTAACTTGTCGATCAGCCACTTCAGCCGTTTCATCGTCAGACTCCGGCTGGAATTGTTATGGTCGATGCCATCTTTTCTATGTATTGACAAGTATTCAGGGCTGTCAGTCAGTTAAGGCAATGGGCGTTTTGTTCTCCGACACGCTGTACGCGGTAAACTTCCATAGTAGCATACATTTAGATCATGACAACCACAGCTAAAACCATGCATATAGTACCTCAATACCATGGTAAAAATGTAACTATATGATTTCTAGGTATTTGTATGAAAAACAGTAGTCTAAATACATTTAGTATAAATGTACAAATGCTATAGCTTAATTGTAAAAAAAATAAAATAAAAAAAAATAAAAAAAATACTGTATACAGTGCTGCACAAAACATCATCAGATTTTCAAGTTCTAAAAGTTGACAGAAAATCAAATCAAACAAACAAGACAAAAATATACACTTTGTCATTTAGTTACTGAGAAAAATGATCCAGTGTTAAATATTTGCGAGGTGCAAAAGCATGTGAATCTTTGCTTACATTATTGTTCCCTCAATGACGGCAAGTCGTCCTGGCCCAGATGCAGCAAAACAGGCCCAAACCATGATACTACCACCACCATGTTTCACAGATGGATAAGGTTCTTCTCATGCTGGAATGCAGTGTTTTTCTTTCTCCAAACATAGCACTTTATTTAAACCAGTTTGGTCTCATCCGTCCACAAAACATTTCTCCAACAGCCTTCTGAATAGCCCACATAATTTTTAGAGATTCCTAGAGATTCACATACTTTTGCAACTCACAAATATTTAACACTGGATAATTTTTCATAGTAAATAAATGACAAAGTATATAGTTTCATCTCATCTGTTTAATTGTTTTTTCTGTCAATTTTCAAAACTTGTGTGAAAATTTGATGAACTTTTTGGTCATATTTATGCAGAAAAAATAGAAAATTCTAAAGGGTTCACAAACTTTCAAGCAGCACTACATACTATTACTTCTAATATATTTAATACACATCTAAATTAATAATATAATAAAGTTCTATATGAATATCCCTCATTTCTGCCACAATACCATAGTGCAGTTAGTGTTACTACAGTAAACCCATGGCAAATGATGTCAATGTGTAAACTGAAAAGCCTTCTGACTGTATTGCTGCACACATTGTTTCTCTCGTTTGTCACCACGGTTTCATCTGGCTTTAAACTAGTTTAAATCACCAAGCCATTGAATTCAAGTGCTTCACACTGGATCGCACAGCGCTGCTTAGTGCTCGCGTGACCGAGACTGATCAGTGAGACACATCTGCTCTAGTAAGCTCGTGCTGCGCTGCCATTTGAACTTTGAGCCAAGCTGATAAATGGTCTGTGTGGCGTGGTTGTGTGAGTAGTGCTGTAACATTCCGCCTTTGGCACGTAAACATTATTTCAAACATTTTGCGGAATATTATTATTGCTTTATCGAGGAAAATTATATAGCGATAAACATCATCACTGTTTTACTGCCCAGCCCTAATTGAGTGTTACACAGATTCTCGGAAAGGTTTATTTTAACACACCTATGAGTCATTACGTTAATCTTCAAATGTAAAGTGAATATGCAGAAAAGACAGTCTACGTGTAAAGCGCCCCATTTGGTTTACCTGTTACGGCTGGATCTGTACCTGGGTCAGTTGTGGACTTGCTGACTTGAGGTCGTGGTCCAAAAGCGCCCCAGCGCTCAACAGGTCCATCACCTGAAGCCAGATCTATACTGGAGCTAGAGCTGGTGCTCATCTCAGAGCCCGTGAGAGAAGCAGTGGAGCCCTGACTGGTAAACCATCCCCTGCCAAACACAAAATTACCATGTCATCTTTCAGCCCACAAAATAATTCACGCAAAAGAAAGGATGTGAAGCTGTTCACTCATTCAGCACCTGCGTTTCTGCTTTGGTGAGGACTGAGGAGTCCCAGCAGGTGTCGACTGACCAGATGATGGCTGTTTCTCTTCTTTGGCATCTACGCTTTGCATTTGAAGCTTCTACAACAAACAAAACACATAATTTATGCTTTAAAAATGATTTGAAGATGTCAGATCACAATCTATGCTTGTCGAACACTGGATCTCTGCCTACATGCATTGACTCTGCCAGACGATGGTAGCGCGTCTCCTCTGCATTCAGGCCTTTGTGTGGAGTGTAGCCTGTATCAGTCAGTCCTGCCTGCTTCTCGAACTTGTGCATGCTCTCCTGGGTCTGCTCTGTGACACAATATAACAGGTCCCATTAAGGTCAATGCTTTTACACTAATTAACTGTAAAATGTGATTCATGATACAGTGTCATCATAACATTCTTACTGATGATGAGGGAGCTCATGACAGACGAGGCTTTGGCTTTCACAACAGGGACTGGAGGTTTAGTGGATTCAAAGGTAGCACTTTGTTTTACCCCACTTTCTGACTCATCCTCCTAAAGAAGTACAAGGCATACCAGAAGAATTGTTAAAAATCAGCCTACAACAGCAGTTTATAAACTGTGGTAAGGAATGCCCCCAAGTGGTTAAATGTTTAAAAATGAGATTGTTTACAAATAATTAAACAAACCTGAATTTATTTGTGTGATCATTTATAAATGACAAGTTAAAATGTAAGAAATGTTTATAAATGTTATTAAATGTTTATAAATGTTATTTAAATGCAAACAATATGGTTTAAGTTTTTAATGTTTAAAGATTAAAGTGAAAAAACATGACATGAAATATATAAATGCTATATTAAATTCCAGTGTTTTTGTATTTTAATGAAAATATTCACTACCAGTCAAAAGTTTTTGAACATTAATATTAATGTTTTTAAAGAAGTCTCTTCTGCTCAACAATCCTGCATTTATTACATCCAAAATACAGCAAAACAGTGATGATAAAGACATTCATAGTGTTACAAAAGATGCTGTTCTTCTGAACTTTCTTTTCATCAAAGAAACCTGAAAAAAAAATCTACTCAGCTGTTTTCAACACAATAATAATAACAATAATCATAATAATAATAAATGTTTTTTGAGCAGCAAATCAGAATATTAGAATGATTTCTGAAGGATCATGTGACATGACGCTAAAAATTCAGCTTTGAAATCACAGAAATACATTTAAAAAAAAATATATATATATAATAATAATAATAATAATAATATTATATATATATATATATATATATATATATATATATATATATATATATATATATATATATATATATACATACACATACATAAATAGAAAACAGCTATTTTGAATAGTAAAAATATTTATAACTTGTAAAAGTACTTTGGATAAAATAAATACAAGCTTGGTGAGCAGAAGAGTCTTTAAAAAAACATTAAAAATCTTACTGTTCAAAAACTTTTGACTGGTAGTGTAAGGCTAGTGTTTCTTCCAAAACAACAACAAAAAACAAATGTAAAAAATTTAAACAATATATTTTTATGAATTCAAACACCCACATATATACATATACACACACACACACACACATTATATATATATATATATATATATATATATATATAAAAACAGTGTGAAATAAAACACTGACCTTCATTTTTATGTATCTGTGGGAAAATTGGTCACAGAATAAGCAATGCTCACGCACCTCAGCAAGTCGTGCAAACTTCCTTTCAGGTATAACAGGTCGCCTCCACAAGTTGTTAATATTAATGTCAGTTGGAGGTGGAGACATAGGGCGCTCAAGATTATCATCATAGCTGAGAGCTCGACGGGTCATCCCAACAGGGATGGACATCCCCCCGAGGAGTCCGTCTGAGCCGCCTGGACCTGCTTCCAGGGCTGAGGTAAAAGAGCAAAGCACTGTTTCAACAACATCTGAACAAACAGCTACGCAAACAGCCACAATTTAAGGCAATTAAAAGGAGAAACTATTGTCATATACTGATGTCATATCTTTTAAAGTTATTCAAAATGAAGGTTAAAGTATGTTAAAAACCCTTGACAAGCCTTTAAAAGGTTCATTTTATGCAGTGCGATATATATATAATAAACAGGCCTCTCTCCTTTACCTGGAAGGTCTCCAGGTCTGGACATGGCTACTGAATGAAGCGTTTCTGTTGGACCAAAAAGAGAAGACAGTCTGGACAAACCCAATCAGATGGGACTGGATCAAATCTACTGATGAAAGTAAGAGAAAGGAACAAGTAATATATTAACCAGGCTATATTTGAGTTTAGGCCAAAGAACCATCCAACAGACTCAGATTAATCATTAAAGAGACTCAGTTCTTCAATCCTCTGGCACGCCATCCAACTGACCATCTGCATCACTGAGCAAAGGACCACACATCATCTTTACCAGTGACAGAGTAGCTGAAATTCAAAGATCACTAATATCTTTGGACAAACATTCACACCTAGGGCTGGGCGATAAATGGATAAAAAATATTTATCTGAAATAAAAAATAAATAAATAAATACACAGTATTGATGATAAAATGTAATATAATATTCAATATCTAGCCTACATCTAAACAATCAGGTGCATGATGCTAAAATGCCTGCATAATCTTCATGTTCCGTGTTCTTCTGGGTCAGTGAGAGTCACAGTTCACATCCTGAAGCCTGCATGATGGCATATGATGAAATCTTTATGAGGGTCAAAGACCAAACACCCCATTTTGGTGTCCTCATCAAACTAAATTTACAAAAGTAAAAAACAAACAAACAAAAAAACAACTTTCCATCTTTGACCATGAACATTTCACTGTATGAGGACACTCCACATAATCTTCACCAGCTACAATTTATTGATTTATAATTATTATTACTGCTACATGCATATTATTAAGAGAAGAAAATCATATAAAGAAAATATTTAAATTAAGTATTATTTAATTTATTTAAATATTTATTTTAAAGTAAAAAGATTAATATTTAATTTAATTTAATTATTTTTACAGCACCCTTATTTGACAAAAATGATGCAAAAATAAATGTTTTAAATGACTATTAAATTGTCAACGTTTAAGAAATACATTTCCTTAGACACCATTTTTGATAATAAATTGGCCATAAAACACAAAATCCAGAAAAAACAAAAAACTAAATTGAAAATGCATGTTTAATAGGTAAACTAAATGACTTAAGACTTCACTATAAACAAACAAACCTGTGTTTGCATTCATTTTTGGGGTCTAACAAACATGTGTTATGTATTTTCTTCCCTGTTCATGGTATAAATCAAATATCATGATAAATACTGATTTAAAATGGCATGGAAAAAATACTGTGATCATTTTTGTCTATATTGTCATCCAGTCCTATTCACGCCATTTCTGCAACATTCCCATCAAGCGTCCACTCTTAACATTACATTTACATTTAATCATTTATCCAAAGTGACTTGAGAATAATAGAAGCAATCATGCATCCATATGTTCACTCTTCCCATGTCCAATATAATGACAACCTATTTAGGACCCCATTTATATCTTTAGTAACAAATATGATCGTCTTTGCATAAATATGTCTGCTAACATAAATGTAGATGATATGGGGGGCACTTTAAAGTATGTAAGTATATCTGAGACCATATGCTATTTAAGCAAATTATTTTAGTGCTACAAAGATGGAAATCTCTTTAAGCTGGGAGAGGTTTATCTAAACACATGCTTAGATTTCAAAAACACAAATATTTTTATCTACACATGTGCTTTATTAAATTAAATAAAAGGTGACTGTCGCTTACCAGTGAAGGGCAGCCAAAGCACCACTGCTAAAGCACAGGCTGAACTTGCTGACAAGCGGAGGTATGCTCACTCAGCATTGTGGGACACCAGGACCAGCACAGACAGTAAAAGACAGAAAGAGCTGGAGAATAACCAAAACAGCCATTAAAACATAAAAAAAAAAGTTTTGATTGACTGCAATATAAACCAGTTGACTGATAAGACACTAGGCCAGACTTCAAATGCATCTGAATCTACAATAAGACTAAACTGTTTATTTAAATGTAAGTGATAACGCAAGAGTGAGCAGTAGTTTCGTGAGAATCAGTGCATGCTAGGAATGGGATTACACCAGTTGTCCTGGTGATGTTATGTAATGTTGCTCACTTTCCCAGTACTGATCTCCATTACGTCAACAGCTAACAGACTAGCTTTAAACACAACAGCTCGCGTTTGTTATCAAACATTATTTCACTTAACTTAAAAATCAGAAACGGAACAATAAGTCTTTTACTGAATACCACCACACATTTAACAAATGCGACAATAACTGTTAAATGATATGTAAATGAGCGGACTAGCTGTTCAATCCAGTTTTGGCGACTTGAAACCGGTTTGAGGGATGAGCTAAAGAGCGCGCGAATCAATTGTTTTTACCTGCTGAAGTGTTCCTGCACCTTCTCTACAGCAGCTAACAGTTCAGCAGAGGTACCGAGAGCACTTGTAACCGAATGGCTAAATTACACATCACAGATGTTTGAGAAGTGCTGGCCTTTGTATCTGCCATAACTTCCCCTTCCTTTGGGTCTCTGACAATAACCAACACAGACAACACAGCTGGGGCTGCAGTTCCCGCTCAATCTCGCGATACCTCGTTTTGTTATTATCTCAAGCTGCTGCAGTACCTCAACTAGCCACACGGGGTAGTAAAAGACCTTTAAAATCCCAGCAGCTATGCGAAATAGTTGTTTACTCACCTTTATATCGTAATAAACAGTCATAAAAATCCCTCCAACACTATAAGCCGCATGAAGAAAACTGTAAGTCCTCAAAAATGTATGTTTTATTCTACCTGCATAACTGCAATCTTTCAGAATTGCTATATGCGCTGTATTGTTTCATTTTTTCGTGTCAATTCTCATCCTTCTCCCTTTTTTTTTTCTGTGGCAGCAATGGGAAGACCACCTATAAGTAGCTGCTATAAATTGTTTTGATTACACAATCACCACAATTTTTTTAGTAATGGCACCAAACTCCATACAACCGCTGTGTGATGATCAGTTTATTACAAGCTTCAGTTTAGATTATTTATTTTATTATATTAAGGTGTTTAAATATAGAAAACAACACAACCCTGCTGAAAAAAAAACAAACAAACAAACATCTAAAACCAGCCTAAGATGGTTGACTGGTCTAAGCTGGAACTAGCTGGTTTTAGCTGATCTTCCAGCCTGGCTAGGCTGGTCAGGTAGGTTTTAGCTGGTTGTTCCAGCTGGTCTCCCAGCCTGACCAGCTAAGGAAGAGGCCAAAAACCCTTTAAACCAGCCTGCTGACCAGCTAAAGGCTGGATGACCTGCTAAAACCAGCCAACCAGCTTAGGCTGCTTTGTTGTATGAACTGTTATAGGTTTTTATACCATAACTATTTAACTGTATAATTTTAAGGAAATATATGCTCTTAAGTGTTTTGTATATGCGTTATGATTTTAATTTCATTTGGTGTTACTAAGGTTTATGTGTGGGGTGATATGAACCATTCAAGCTCATTTGATTATAGAGTATAACCCCTTGTGTTAATCAACTGTGTCACGCCTCCCACCAAACACCAACACCCTACACAACACCCTTCATTCGGGTTGCTATAAGAGCCCCCATGCACCCACCCATCACTGCCCTGGCAGTAGGGCCATGGTATTTACTTCTGGCATCAAGTGGTTCCTTGGAAGGTGCCTCGTGTAAAGCCAGGTGCCAAATTTAAAGGGTCACAGGCCTGTTTTCCGATAAAGTTTAACCTTTAACCACATAGAACACTCTAGCAGCTCCATATAAACAAGCTAGTAACCACCCAGAACACAATGTAGCCTTATGTAGCCCTGCACCTTTTCAGCACTGTGCTTGTTGTCTTCTGTCTTCCGGTTTGTATTTACACAGTGTAAATGAAAGGTCAGTTGAATTTGTGAATGTACTGCTAGTTTTAAAATCATGTTATGATATTTGCTTTGACTTTAATCCACTTCACCAGCTAATTACTTTTCAACAGTGATGCTATAGAGATACCTCAAAAACGAAAGTTCAAAGACAAAATTCTAATCATGGCTGCCCTCTTGTTTCTTTGATGCATAAGACATATAATCTGCATAGGAACCTCCCATAATATACTAGCAACCTAGTAACCATCCAGAGCATCCCAGCAATCTGTCTATCATCTGTCTGTCTGTTTATATGACAGCCTGCATGACCTTAACACCGTCTAGCTTTTAAAACTAATTTTGGCCAGGCATTTTCATGCCAACATCAAGGTCCTGACAAATGCTTGTCTAGTTTAAAAGTTAGGCTGTAAGCATTGCATTTTTAGAATGCTGTGTTAGTGCTAGACATTGCAAAAGGCATGGGTGCCACATTGAAACACATCTGTCTAGCATGTTTACACAGAAAAAAATTGAAAGCATCAGAGTGGGATGCAAAAATGCATTCTGAGTGAACGGCCCTAACCCGTTCTAGTCAGCAGGTAAATAAAAGTATCTGAACAGATTTGCTATTTCGTGGCACGATTCAGCATCATGAAGCGTCCCGAATTGAGGGTGTTGGTGTTTGGTGGGGGGTGTGGCACAGTTGATTAACACATGGGGGATGGGATGGTTGTTCCCCCTAATCAAATGAGCTTGAATGGTTTATAGAACCCCACAACGGCTCGGCCCGACCCCCATTTGCATTAGTAGATTTTAATCACTGTTAACACCTGCTGTAAACCTTAGTTACGTTGCATGAGATAAAATTCATAACACATACAAAATAACAACTGACAGTACATTTCTTAAAATTATGGCATAACATTACAAGAGTTACAAACAGTTAATTTACAAAGCACAAAAAATATTCTAAATATAAACTATGATTTAATAAACTAACAGAACTGAAACTGTTAGTGATCTGTGTTGCTGCTTTTATTTAAAGAATATTTAAACAATATGTACTGAATGTTGAATATATGAATATTATTTCAAATAAATCATACCTAAACTGAAGCTTCTTATCACCATAAAGAATTTTCATGTGAATACAGTAGTTGGACCTGTAGAGGGCATTATGCTAAACCATAATGTTCAATAGCTTTTTCTGTTGATCAATAAAATTGATTTAAATATATCTAATAATAGATTCTAAAAGTCATCAGGTTAACAGGTTTTTACTAATTAATTGTCTCAGAAGACTCGTTGTAATTTTTAATCTACTTGATGGAATGGTGAAAAAACCCACACAGAACCCATACATAAAACACAGACATTTTATTAATTTAAAAAAGTGGAAAAAAAAAAGTACAAGGTTGCTGAAAATGTACAAACAACAGATTTTCTTCTCTCATATAGTAATATACAGTTTCTCTCAAATCATTACATCCATAATAATAATTTAAAGAAATTTCTTATACATTAATACAAAATAATTTACAAATTCACATGCAACCGTACTGATTAATCTTTTAACAGTAAGACAATTTCAAAATACTGAAACACCAAATCAAAGCAGAGAAAACAGGACTTTCTGGGTGTGTACAAACAGTCTAACATGATAACAGTGCAGTTCTACATTGGCCTTTTGCCATAGTTGTAAATATCAAAATGATGTAGGTCAGATTTTTTATTGTATGGTTTGTTGTTGAACAAAGGTGATTTCTAACAGGACATTTAATCATTTATCCTCCAACCGGACTATCCAGTTCACTCTAAAGCTGATATTTGTGCTTGCAAGCTGTTACACCATGTCCCATTTTTTTAAAACTGCAAAACAAGGGCCTGAAAACAAACATGATAGCCGTTTTCAACATGACTCATTTTGTCTTTGTTGTCAGAAGGTGGCAGTGAATTATTATAGCTTGCTTTCGTAGCCATTTTGTTGCGAAATACCAATCTATTAAAGTGAACGAAGAAGCACTTACTTATATAGAAACAGCATAATATCTCTGAATATATCCGTGGTGGAACTCCTAATCCTAGTCGGATTGTTTGCTAAACCTGTTTCCCCCAAAAATCTTGGAAATCCTGTCAATAGTTTTTTAATGTTTCAAGGAAGCATGGCATATTCATTCTGCATACCAGTAGCTGCCTAATATGCAAATTTGCTAAAACCTGGGTCTTCCCAGCCAAATATAGTTGTGGACACAGTGAGAATCTTATCTGTGAATATTATACATTGCTGTACCGTTTATCATTTGAACTACATTGAGTTTCATATATTAGAACTGCAATTTTAATGATACTTTTTTTTTTTAATCTCACCAAACAATGTTAAAGGCATCCAACAATCAATGCAATTATTGATCACGACTGGACATTACTGGACTGACTCAGTCATCATTGACATTCATTGTAACTCTACACTATGGTGTGGTATTGACACGTCACCATCTATAGGGTCACAAGTTTAAAAATACATCAAAAATGTATATGCATATAAACCTGAAGTGCAAAGTCATAATTCCACAATAATCCACGTTACTCTACGTGATATTCAACCTCACCGGAAAGAGATTTTCGCAGGCGTAGATTACTTCTCGGCAATGGCGGGCAGCATGCAAGCACGAATGCGGGCTTCCTTCCACGCGCTGCGGCACTCTGAGATCCAGTGAGACACTATGGTCTGTTTGTCCATGCAACGACTGCTCTTTCCCCTCCAACCACCAGGGGCACCATCGAGCTTGTTGGAAATGCCGGTGCGTGCGGCCAGGTTGCCATCATCCAGCTTCTTCCTGCTCACCGGCGACCTCTGCAGGACTGTTGCCACAGGGACCGTCTCAGGCAGACAGAGCTCTGGGCAGCTGCTTTTTCGCTTTGTGTCAGGTGCAGAGGAACAGCACGGGAAGGTGTCGCTGCGTGGCCGGCGCGGGGGAATGCTGCCCCTTCTGGTGGAGAGTGGTAGCGCACCTCTGTGGCTGTAGAGGTACTCCAGCGGATCTGCGGAGCCTGGGATATCACCTCTGCATCCGTTGTCCTCCTCTGGGGCAGCCTGGGCCTGCAGCGGTTCTGACGTAGGAGATCTGGCAGTCTCTTTATGGGCTTGTTCATCTGTCTGGTCACTGCTTGTGGAGGTGTGAGGCTGCGGAGGCTGCAGATGGCGCAGGCGGTGTAGTCGTAGGCAGGGCTTTGGGGAATCCAAAGGGCCAATGGAGAGGATGTCACAGTCGGGCTCATGCAGAGGGAAGGTGGGCCGGGCCAGATGGCAGATGGAGAGGAAGTAGTCCTGTGTGGTGGTGTGCTGGCTGTTGGTCTGGTTCAGGTCCTGCACCAGCTCCTCATAGCCCTCCCTGATGGTGGGAAGGCCACGTTTAGCCAGGAGTCTGGACCTGGGACGCATGACTGTAAAAGGGGAAAATAGTATGTGATTATGTAGATAAATCATATTCAAGATTTCATTACAATAAGATTCTGTTAGTAAACATTAACTATAGAGTGAGCAACACATTTTTTTAAAGTATTTTTACTTGTTAACATTAGAAAAAATGTCAATTGTTAGTTCATATTAGCTCAAGTCCATTAAATGATAACTTTCGATTCAACCTTTGATTTTGATTAATGTATTAGTGTTACTGATCATTTTAATATCTCAATTGTTTCAACGTAAGCAATGAAATTAAATGGAGAGTAAAATATAGATCTGTCTTAAAAGTGGGGTCAAATTAATGAAATTTCACAGCCAGAAAAACCCAAGAAATCTGCCCTCAGATTGCATAGATTCCTGTTGAAATGACACTGAAAAAATTCACTGAAGGGTAAATGTGACTTCACGTTAAGTCTCTTGATTATCAGACTTTTCTCCTTAGAAACAGAAAAAAATTGTCTTTTTTAGCTCAGCCCTCTAAAATAATCAATTCACTTGTTAAAAACACTAAAGTTTGTTACACTAAGTGTTATTCTTTCCTCAAAACCAGTCATAGGCAGCATACACATAAAGTGGCAATGTTCGGCGTGGAGCGCTGCCTCCACATATCGAGTCACAAACAATTTCTCATCTCTCTACAAACTGTTCCATTAAAATCACAAATAAAATGCAACAAATACACCACCCTCACTGATATACAATACTGCTGACAAAAACAACAGATGCAATTTATTAAAATATATTTTCAAAATATACAATATTTTAATTATTTTTATAAATATGATATAATTTTATACAACATTTGTAATTATTATAATTTACTCTTACTTATTATTTATGTCTTTGATGCTTACCACTATGTTAACTCAAATATTCCTCACCACATTTGTCTAGGATCAAATGTTCTGGTCTATGATATGAATTATTATTATCTATCCTCTTATTACTGTTTCTATTTCTCTTTAGGCATTTTAGACAATTCAAGTCAGTAAACGAAAGATTACTGAAACTCCATCCAAGTCTCCTGATCTAGGAAAACACAACCTCTAAACAATACAGTTCTCTCCAGCAAACCATAACAACATGTATTTGCAATTCACAACAAGCATAAAAAATCATTCAGTTACACTTTACCCATTAGTTAACACTAGTTAATGCGTTAACTAACAATGAGCAATACATTTTTAACTGTATTTTTTTCAAACATTATTAACACTGTTAATAGTTATGTTCATAATAACTAGGGTCCATTGAATATATATATATATGTATATATATATTTTTTTTTAATAATGTATTAGTTAATGTTGAAAATTTACATTATGTAAAATTAAAAAATGCTTTTAAAATATTGTTTATTGTCAGCTCGTTAATTAGTTAACTAATAACAAATAAGCTTTATTATGTAGTGCTACCAGTCATTCTTACAGACATGTCTGATTCACCAGCATACACATACTTTAACTCACAGACCTCTAATGCATCTTTTGTTGGCTTTGGCATTAATGACCCACATTATTGCTCCATTCATAATTAAACAGCATCATTTTTGAAGTTGTTATTACCTGCCTGATCATCCCTTACTGATGCTCTGTACAGTAAATGCCAAAAATCAATGTATATAATGGGAGGGATTGGTTACAGGAATACGTGCAGCCTAGTCTCCATGGCAACGCCTCTTCCCATCACATCCCAGGCTGTGCTCAGATTTCATAGCAATTGGAAAGCACATACACAGGCACACACATAAACACACAGGCACACACACACCGTGGAACAGCTCCTCCCCACACCCCTACCGCCCCACCGCCCCAAGCCCAAATCATCTGAACACCCCCTTTATTGTGGCAGACCAATGTAAACAACCCAGCACGGATTCCCACCCTTCCCTATATTCAACTAATGCTCACCGCCTAAACCTGTTTGGATTTCCCAGCCCTCGATACTCAGATGCCAATCTACGAAGGGAAAAAACAGTATACGTCAAGATCAAAGCACCCATTACGACAGACATCTGGCACGGATGACCGTTTCTGACAACAACTGATGAAATTCAAAGAATCTCTGACCTTAATCCTCATGAATCACAGCCTAAAATAGATCCCAAACTATTCTGAAAATAACATTGGAATTGTGTTATATATGAAAACCCTGAAGTATGATGTAATCATCGTTCTGCTTTCTATTTAGGCCAGCGGTGTGTGTCGTGTCCCACCTGAGCGGGGTCTCTCCGGCTGCCTGGCTTTGCTGTGTGTCTCTTCTTCCTCCACTCCTCTTGTCTCGTCTCCTCTTCCCTGCTGCTGCCTCCACTCCCTGCCTCAGCTCAGAGCCTCCAACTGCTGGTACACACACAAAAAAATAATGATTTTCTCCCCCGTCTCCCTCCCTCCCTCTCTCTTTCTCTCTTGCCTGTTTGCTTGCTCGCCCTCTCCCGTGCGCCTCACTCTCTCTCCTCCCTTGGTCAGTGCTAAAAATAGCACTTCATTCCCGTCCCTGTGGCTGTAAAGAATCATTTGCAAAATGGATTTTACTGATGTGGTTGGGAGAAAGAAAGAGGAGTGGGGAAGAAGTTGGTATGACAGTGCAAGGAAAAAGAGTTAGATTAGAGAAAAACACCCTCCAGATCTGTTAGCATTTTCTGTGATTGATAAACGGTAAACAAAGTGTGATTGATGAGCTCCAAAGCTAAAAAAGGATCTGATGGATATTGATAAATTACATTTGTTAGCATTCTGTATGAAACACAGTTTCATTCCTGATACCAAATTAGCAGTTTTATCATTCATAAATTATGTTTCAGGTATCCTGCACTGCTTTCTAGTGTTTTTGTTTTATATATATATATATATTTTTTATGAGGAAATAAGTCAATTTATGACTCATTTAGAGACATAAATATTTTTTGACCTTGGTGTACTGAATGATGTTGTTATCTTGAGTGAAGAGAGTTGTTTGTACAGCTAAATATAGCTCCATCTGCAGGTATATTGAGCCCTCAATGACCTTTTATCATGTTCACGTTGCTGTCATAAAGGGCAGTAACTTGTACGCGTCAATATAACAAACAACACCGTACAGGGTCAATTCCCCACGTATGATGCCTCAAATGTTTACAAGTGCGTATAGGTTGTATGCGTGTAATGGAAAACCCAACAAAAATATATAGAGTACATCTGTTGTATACTATAGTAGTCTTTCTCAAGCCAAACCGACTTATTTCACTAGTATTTTTCTAGTTAATTCATCTGCCTGTGAAACTACTAGCTACACAGATTGAAATGTGTCAAATTTGTTGTGCAAATATAAAAAAGTATTGTTCCTTACCTGTTATTGTAGATTGTTGTTCTGTATATTCCACTGTTGTTGGGTGAACTGTTGTTGTTATCGGATGATGCTGTCAACGTAGACTTCATAAGAGACAGACTGTCCTGTTTAAGCCACAGACATCATGTTCACTCTTAAAAATGTTTGTCTGACAAGGAAGGGTGTGAGAAAAAGAGAGAGGGAGTGAAAGGGAGGGACATGACAAGAGGGAGGAGGTTGTTTTGAAGGTGGAGCAGTTGGAAATCAGCACATTTACAGACAAGCCCTGTTAAAATCAATATAATCCCAGTTCATTTATCTGACTTCTGGTCAGAGGTCATATGAGAAGCTTTTCAGTCTGCTTGAACAAATTCACTGCACTCATAGCAGTGTTATTTTAGTATTCTTCTGTTCATATTTAGAATATAAAATTATTTTTATATCAGTTTTAATTTTAACTTTAAATGTTTATTTATTTATTTAAATCAATGTAGTTTTTAATTTTAGTTTTAGTTTTACAGTTTTTCTCAATTGCTAAAACACTATAATTAGTCTTTTGAACTAAAATTTCAAAACCATAATGCCATTTTTCAAAAAGCACACCCATTTCCCTGAACTATAAACACTATTCCCCTGCTTTAACACATGAGTCAGATTTGGTGAACTGTTACTGCAAAACTCTACACACAAATCCCTACATTTCTCAGTGCTTACACCATGTGATCATTTAGAAAGCACTAGCATTCAATATTGTTCACTCGAGTCTGCAAAGTTTGAGCTCAATTAGCACACAATTACCCAAGTGGAAACACTAGGAGTCAAAATCTATCACACACCAATCAGAACCTTCGATGGAGATAAAAGTGCCAAAGTCAGCTTAGTTTGGTGCATTTCTCAGATCAGAAATGAAATTCTCAAAACTACTTGTTCAACCTCCACATCATCTAGTCACTTGTGCACATTGTGCAATTTTTTTTTTTAACAAGTTGCGTTTGCTTTGGTATATTCATGCAGCTGATTATGCAACTGATTTGTCTGCGGTTTTCATGTTGCTATAGTCTTTCCCCTCAAAACATCAAGTCATTAGCTCATTGTATATGTCTTTGCAGTAAATGCTACATTTTTGATCTAGCTGTCAAGCATATTCTACACATTTCTATTAGACTTTTTGTAAATTTGCCATGAATTGTTCAAGTGAATACTGACTTTCACTAATGTAGAGACTACAGATCAACCGATGATAAAGCAGTTCTCTGTAATAGCTCAAAGGTACATCTCAACATCTCATGAACCTTCAGTTGGGAAGCATATATAGACAGAGGACAACACAAGAGTTACAAATTCTGGACTTTCTAATTTATATTTCGGCCTTTGCCCATATTTCTCTTTTCTATTTCACAATGACTTTGTAATGTATTTATATTTTATTTCTTTTTTTTTTTGATTTTTTTTTTTGTCAGACCACTAGTAAAAGTGTAACTGTGTATCCTATCTGGTCTTTTTCAATCAATATCCCGCATACAGTAATATGCAATTTCGAAGACAAAGAATAGGAGGTGAAAGAGGAAGAGGAGGAGAAGAAGGAGGAGGACGACGACAACAACATGGAAGAGAAATAGGAAGGGCAAGGGCAAGAAAACAAGCAGTCTTCTATATTTTAGCTGATGCGTGCCAGGGTTATAACCAATTAGAGTGTGATGTTGAGGAGGTTGTTTGGCCTGTCCCAGACCAAAGACATGGATGCTGGGGTAGAATAATTATTTTTGTTGTTGTTTGCTGTTTTGTGCTGTACTCTACAGTACAATAAATTAAGGATTAAAACACTTGCAAATGCATACATTTGTTGTGTTCATCATTTTTTTTTTCCAAGCAACAGTTATTACCAGTTTTCGTAGTATTGTTTTCAATTGATCTCATCAGTGTGTAAAACTGTGTTGTAGTGTGTGTGTTTTTGAGGGTTTGTGTGTCATGTCTAAGAGAAAAGTTTGTTTTTTTCAGCAAGATTGAGTTGTTTTGAGTGGAGAGCTTCATTTTGACCTGAATATAGTAAGTTCGGAGAATTGAGTTAGAAGTTACGGATTTGTGTTTAGAGTTTCGCAAAAGCGAGGCATAATTTCAAGAAATGTATTTAAGCAATTGAGAAAAACTGTAATAGACCAAGTTAATTACTTGGTTACTTATTTATTTATTTTAGAATAACCCTGACTCAAGAATGGACTGGGCCAGGTGCACTGAAAAATTTAAATATTATAATATTTTTTGTAAAAACACTACAGGAAAAAACAGGTTAACAGTAAGTTCCTGTACTAAATACAGGGAAAAACTGTAATTTCATAATTTTACAGCAAAATACTGTTAACTGTACAGTTTTTAGAAGTAAAAAAAGAAAAAAAATCAATGTATAATTTACTGTTGAAAACTGTAAACTGATATTCCCAGAATTCCCTGTGTGACATTACACATTTGAAAGTATTTTGTTTAAATAATCATGTTTTTTTTAATAGTTTTTGTTAACAGTTATGTACATTTGGGCCTTATGTTACATCTTCTGTTGTTTAATGAATGTTTATTGCATTATTTAAGTGTTGTGTGTTACCATGATGGTGTTTTGTGTTTACGTGAATGACTCTGTGCACCTTTTATATACTAGTATATACTTTTACTTGTGGCCAAGCTACTTGTGATGAGCTTTGATTCTTCATGTGGCTTTCTCTTTAACCACCTGCATAATTATGGTGGATGTCAGTATGTTAAAGTTACAAAACAGATTTTAATAGCAGTGTGCGTTGTTGAATTTACTGGTTTACATTCAAATTTTTTGGTTTTTGTAAATTACAGTTTTGTACTTTAAAACGTACATTTTTTGGTCGTAAATGTGTTTACATTTTTTTTGTATTTTTTTACAGTTTGGGCATAAAAAAAGATCTACAAAGTTACAAATCTCAAAGTCCACTCCAAAGGGAGATATTTTGTTTTTTAAAAATGGCTTTTTTAAGAACTACAGCGAACTTTGGTCCTTTGTCCTTTGGACTACAGCGTTTGTTTTCGGGATGTTATGATGTCACAACGCGGCCCATTAGAATATCATAAAAATAAATCCCACCTACTGAAATTCTAATGGTTGGGTCGAGGTGGGGGATTAGCCTAACTTTAGCGATGCAGCGCCGAAAGCCACTTCTGGGATGCTTCAACGAGGGTATGCGGGTATAAACACAAGCATTGACTAGAGTGCCCGCGATCTGCTCCGGTGGCCGTGTCAGAGCCGCACCATACATGTGTGCAGTATAGAGGGTCAAAACCACTGATCTATAATAGAGATTATTATTATCATTATATAGATCAGTGGTCGAAACACATGCGGAGGTTCAGCTGATGTAAACACAAGCATTGAGTATAGAGTGACCGCTATCATTGTCTTGTAGCGAATCGATACGTTTCTGTAAGGAAAATATCCATATTTAAAACGTAAGAATCACTTAAATCTAGCTTGCGCTAACAGTTGTACACGGAACTTGCTGCTTTGGCAAAGGGTGTGGCAGTACCGAAACACTGTCTAAGCTGTTCGCCAATCACTACGCACTGGGACAGCTAACCAATCACAACACATTTCATTTTTCAGAAAGGGGGCCCTTCATCAAACCTGAAACTAACTGAGCCATTTGTAGCAGGCTGGGGAGTAAGGTATTGTAATAGTGTGAATTATGTGAAAAATAATGTGTTTTTTGAACCACCAAGCATGAGAGCATGTTCTAGTACACCCTAGAAAACAAAATCAAGTCTTTGTAAAAGAGCATAATAGGACCTTTTTAAGGACTTGAACATAGATCTCTATGAACACATACAATGTTCTTTTACAGTTTCTTACAATTGCTTACACAATAAAATAAAAAATAACACATAATTAGTGAAATCTGACACCCAAGGAGCAAAACCTCAGCCCAAATCTATAAGCACATTCTCAGCCTCACACTTTTTGCAAGACACTACGCATATTGTATTGCAAGACACTAAACACACTTCTCTACATTAACATAGAAATCTAACATGATGTCACTTCTTTGCCATTTTAAGGCACTGCTTTCCAAAATACTACACGGCCATCAGGTGTGCAGACACTTAGGTGCTTAACTGTAAACTCAACAATCAAGGTGTAAGCACTATAAAAAGGCAACAGGTGAATTTTTGTCTTCAAAAAAATGAAAGACAGTGTTAGTCCCAGGCCAGTGTGGTGGTAACATCACTACATGCTGCAATCACACAGAACAGTGTGCCAAAATAGGTCCTTACAACACAGACCATATACTCACATTTATAGACAGACTAAGTATTGGACAGACTAGGTATTGGACTAATGCAACGAGAAACTGCTTCCATTATTCCAGTACCTTCCACAACATTCTCCCTTCCTTTCCTTTTTCCCTTTCCGCATGGCATTGAAAGGTTTATGATTGCCGACCCTATGTTATACCCCTCATTAAAGCTATGGAGGAGGCCTGTGTGACCTAACAGAAGCCGAGTCTGAGCAAGGATGGAGTTGCCATTCGAAAAGATTCTTCCCTTGCAGTCTTGTGAGGAACGACATTGCCTATAATGGGGATGAAGTGGCCATATCCAGCTACACAAAGAGATGATGCTAAGGTGTCTCCACAAAAGTTTACGTTCTATATTGTATTAAAGGAGAACTCCACTTCCAAAACAACAATTTACATATAATGTACTCACCCCCTTTTCATCCAAGATGTTCATGTCTTTCTTTCTTCAGCCGTAAAGAAATTATGTTTTTTTTGAGAAAAATATTTCAGCATTTTTCTCCATATAATGGACTGATATGGTGCCCTGATTTTAAACTTTCAAAATGCAGTTTAATGTGGCTTCAAACGATCCTAAATGCAGATGTAAATGATCCCAGCTGAGAAAGAACGGTCTTACCTAGCGTTACGATCGGTTATTTTAATAATAATAATACAATTTATATACTTTTTAACGCCAAACGCTCGTCTTGTCTTACTCTGCTTGGACTGTTTTTGTTCCGGTTCATGACAGTTAGGGTATATTAAAAAACTCCCATCTCATGTTCTTTCAACTTCAAAATCGCCCTATATTGATGTTTTACCTTTTTTGTTAAGGGTGTTTGATCTTCTTTGCATGTTCACGTTGCGAAGACTGGGTCGGAACTTCTGCAGTGATGTAGGATGATTTTGAAATGATTTTTGAGGGAGAAAATATGATTAGAGATTTCCAGCATACCCTAACTTGAATCAGAATACACAGTTCATGGAGAGAAAGGCAAGATGAGTGTTTGAGATTAAAAAGTATTTAAATTGTATTTTTTTGTAATGAAAATAACCATTCGTTTCACTAGATAAGACCATTCTTTCTCGGCTGGGATCGTTTACAACCGCATTTGGGATCATTTGAAGCCTCATTTAAACTGCCTTTTCAAGTTCAAGTTCAAAATCGGGGCACCATATCAGTCTACTATATGGAGAAAAAATGCAGAAATGTTTTCCTCAAAAAACGTAATTTCTTTACGACTGAAGAAAGAAGGACATGAACATCCTGGATGACAAGGGGGTGAGTACATTATATGTGAATCTTTGTTTTGGAAGTCGACTTTCAGAATATGTTCTGATTTTCAGTGCAAAATGCAGCCTAATTGCAATAACGTACTGAAGGATTTTACAATGTGGTGAGAAATAAATACTTCAGTACTTGTCTCGTGTGTTGTATTTTTTTACAGTTTTTCTGGATTGCTAAAACACTATAACTAGTCTTTTGAACTAGAATTTCAAAACCATAATGCCATTTTTCAAAAAGCACACCCATTTCCCTGAACACATGAGTCAGATTTGGTGAACTGTTACTGCAATACTCTACACACAAATCCCTACATTTCTCAGTGCTTACATCATGTGGTCATTTAGAAAGCACTAGCATTCAATATTGTTTACTCAAGTCTGCAAAGTTTGAGCTCAATTAGCACACAATTACCCAAGTGAAAACACTAGGAGTCAAAATTTATCACACACCAATCAGAACCTTTGATGGCGATAAAAGGGCCAAAGTCAGTTTACAGTTTGGTGCATTTCTCAGATCAGAAATGAAATTCTCAAAACTACTTGTTCAACCTCCACATCATCAAATCACTTCTGCACATCATAAAATGTTTCTAATTTTTTTGAACAAGTTGCATTTGCTTTGGTACGTTAATGCAACTGATTTGTCATTATCACTTCCTACTGTCATGTTGCTCAAAATGTATTACATGTATATAGTTCTCTGTGCTACACTGTAAAAAATAAAAAACAATTTGTTGAGTCAGCTTAAAATAATTTGTTACCCTGCTGCCTTAAAATTTTAAGTTCAGTCAACTAAAAAGTTTATTCACTTGGAAATGTTAAGTTGTACTAAGTATCATCATAGATATTTGTGTTTGCTAAACTTAACAGATGGGTAAGTAACCCAGCTGCCTTAAAATTTTAAGTTGATTCAACTCAAATATCTAAGTTGTCACTTAGTATAATTTAACATTTCAGGTTGAATAAACTTTTTTTGAGTTGACTGAACTTAAAATTTTAAGGCAGCCAGGTTACAAATTATTTTATGTTGACTCAACAAATTGTTTTTTTTACAGTGTATAGTCTTACCCCTCAAAACATCAAGTTATTAGCTCATTGAATATGTCTTAAATGCTACATGTTTTTATCTAGTTGTCATAAACTCAAGCAAGCATATTCTAAACATTTCTATTAGACTTTTTGTAAATCTGCCATGAATTGTTCAAGTGAATATTGACTTTCACTAATGTTGAGACTACAGATTAACCAATGATAAAGTAGTTCTCTGAAACAGCTCAAAGGTACATCTCAACATCCCATGAACCTTCAATTGGAAAGCATATATAGACAGAGGACAATACAAGAGTTACAATTTCTGACAGCGGACTTTCTAATTTATATTTCCGCCTTTGCCCATTTCTTTTTCTTTTCTATTTCACAATGACTTTGTAATGCATTTTTATTTTATTCTATTTTTTTATCTTGATATTTTTTTGTCAGATCACTAGTAAAAATGTAACTGTGAATCCTATCCGGTCTTTTTCAATCAATATCCCGCATACAGTAATGTGTAATTTCGAAGACGAAGAGTAGGAGGTGAAAGAGGAAGAGGAGGAGAAGAAGAAGGAGGATGACGACAACAACATGGAAGAGAAATAGGAAGGGCAAGGGCAAGAAAACAAGCAGTCTCATATATTTTAGTTGATGCATGCCAGGGTTGGATCAGGCATGCAAGAGGATTTTGCCCCCGCTGCCTGTCCAGGGCCAATTTAGTCTGTGATGTTAAGGAGGTTCTTTGGCCTGTCCCAGACCAAAGACAGGATGCTAAAAATAATTATTTTTGTTGTTGTTTGCTGTTTTGTGCTGTACTCTACAGTACAATAAATTAAGGATTAAAACACTTGCAAATGCATACATTTGTTGTGTTCATCATGTGAATTTTCTTTTTTCCAAGCAACACTTATTACCTGTTTATTATCTGTTTTCGTAGCATTGTTTTGAATTGATCTCATCAGTGTGTAAAACTGTGTTGTAGTGTGTGTTTTTGAGAGTTTGTGTGTCATGTCTGAGAGCAAAGTTTGTTTTTTTCAGCAAGATTGAGTTGTTTTGAGTGGAGAGCTTCAGTTTGACCTGAATATAGTAACTTCTGGGAATTGAGTTAGAAGTTACAGATTTGTGTTTAGAGTTTCGCAAAAGTGAGGCATAATTTCAAGAAATGTGTTTAAGCAATTGAGAAAAACTGTAAAAAACGGAAAAAACAAAAACAAACCCAGACTGTATCATTAAAAAGGTATAACTGTTAGAAGTGTTTAAGATTGAGCACAGCAGTGTGTAAGTGGTTCAAACAGAATCCGACTGCATGGACCATGTGTGTGCCATACGGTACCAAAACCGGGTTTTGTTAAATTATTGTAAAGTTTTAAATTTAAATTCTGCTACTTGTGTGTGTAGATGTGTGAATTGTGTGTAGTGTTTTATTTTAACAAATAAAATATATTAACAAATTTGTCACATTTCAATCTGTGTATCAATAGTTTCACAGAAAGATAAATTTACTAAGAAAATGCAAAGTCGGTTTGGCTAGAGAAAGACTAGTATAGTATACAACAGATGTATATATTTGTTGAGTTTTCATTCACATGACATGATGAAATGATAACACATCCCCAGTTGATGAATCCTCCAAAGTGAAACAACAGGTGTAAGAAAAATACTAACATTTAAAACTGTTTTAACTAACGGCATCACTTCAGGCTAACTGTTATATGTGGGTTTAGGTGAAATACTAATATTTTCCAAAAAACTTTTCTTGAAAAAAGAATTATACACTGGCAGTCAAAAGTTTTTGAACAGTAAGATTTTTATTTTTATTTATTTATTTTTTTAAAGAGGTCTCTACTGCTCATCATGCCTGGATTTATCCAAAACACAGCAAAAACAGTAAGATTTTGAAATATTTTTAGTATTTAAAATAACTGTTTTCTCTTTGAATATATTTTAAAATATAATTTATTCCTGCAATTTCAAAGCTGAATTTTTAGCATCATTACTCCAGTCACACGATCCTTCTAAAATCATTCTAATATTCTGATTCGCTGCTTGAAAAACATTTATTATTATTATTATTACAGTGTTTCTTTTCTCAAAACCTTAAACACAAATCCAAATGTTCAAAGTAAATTCACTGAACCCCTGACTCTTGTGGCAAAATCAAACAATTGCTTCAAACCCTTTTCCACTCATACATTGTACTTTTTTGTGATATATTCACTTAGGTATAATTTCTTTCTTAGGTGTGATTACTATATACTGTACAGTAATATCATCTTACAGTATATCATATATATATATATATATATATATATTTTTTTTTTTTTTCCCCACACTCGTATTCATACTCTTCTGTACCTCTCAGATTGACAGATGCACCCGTGCCTTCAGTGCACTTTCAACTGGCTTATATTTTGTATGTTTAAATATGTCAAAACAAGTGTGAAGAATTTTGAATTATTGTATGTAAACAATGACAGCCGTGTTGCAGTTGTGCTTAACTTTTGCTTTCTTGTGTTTAGGGTTTTGCATCATAAGTTTATTACAGAGCAAATTGTGTCTTAGTGAGTGAGAATGTGTTTAGAGTTTTGCAAGAAGAGTGCATGAGATCTGCAAACATTGTCTAACCTGCCTAAACTTGTTTTTAGGTTTTGCAGAAAGAGTGATTTATTTTACAAATTGGTTTAGGCTATTGGGAATTTGGTTTAGAGAATGAGGTTTAGTGTTTTCGCAATTGTGAAAAACTGTATTATTATTATGTTGAAAACAGCTGAGTAGATTTTTTTCAGGCTTCTTTGATGAATAGAAAGTTCAGAAGAACAACATATATCTGAAATAGAAATATTTTGTAACATTATAAATGTCTTTATCATCATCATCTTTTGATCAGTGTAAAGCATCCTTGCTAAATACAGTTTTTCACATTTGCTAAAACACTCATACTCTAAACCAAATTCTCAATAGCCTAAACCAATTTGTCAAATCACTCTTTCTGCAAAACCTTAAACAAGTTTAGGCAGTTTAGACACTGTCTGCAGATCTCATGTACTCTTTTTGCAAAACTCTAAACACATTTTAAACACAAGAAAGCACAACTGCAAACACGGCTGTCATTGTTTACACACAATAATTCAAAATTCTTTACACTTGTTTCTAAATATTTAAATATACAAAATATAAGCCAGTTCAAAGTGCACAGAAGGCATGGTTGCATCTGTCAATCTGAGAGCTGCAGAAGAGTGTTAATACGAGTGTAAATATATATATATATATATATATATATATATATATATATATTTGGCCAGCATACTCACCGGACATGTCACCCATTGAGCATGTTTGGGATGCTCTGGATCAGCGTATACGACAGCGTGTTCCACTTCCTATCCAGCAACTTCGCACAGCCATTGAAGAGAAGTGGACCAACATTCCACAGGCCACAATCAACAACCTGATCAACTCTATGCGAAGGAGATGTGTTGCACTGCGTGAGGCAAATGGTGGTCACACCAGATACTGATTGGTTTTCGGACCCCCCCCGGACCCCCCCATACTGTAAAACTGCACATTTTAGAGTGGCCTTTTATTGTGGCCAGGCACACCTGTGCAATAATCATGCTGTTTAATCAGCATCTTGATATGCCACGCCTGTGAGGTGGATGGATTATCTCGGCAAAGGAGATGTGCTCACTAACACAGATTTAGACAGATTTGTGAACAATATTTAAGAGAAATAGGCCTTTTGTGTACATAGAGAAAGTCTTAGATCTTTGAGTTCAGCTCATGAAAAATGGGGGCAAAAACAAAAGTGTTGCAATTTTAATTTTGGTCAGTATATATATATATTCAAAAAATGTGTTTTAGCATTTCAGAAGAACTGTAGAAGTATTAATTTCTATAATTTCTTGAAAACAAAAATTATACTGATTCCAAGCTTTTGAATGGTATAGTATATAATGTAACATAATATATATATATATATATATATATATATATATATATATATATATATATATATATATATATATATATGTGTTACATTAAATATATCTTTTAAAATATATTTAAATAGAAAGCAGTTATTTTAAATAGTAAAAACATTTCACAATATTACTACTTTTGCTGTATTTTGCATATTTTGAAAGTAAATTACTTTTCATTTTTAGGTGGAGTATTTCTTTAACCACAATTTATATTAAACTAAAAAGTTTAAGCTTTTGGAATAAAAACAGAAAATCAAAAATTCAGTAAAACTCAATAAAACAAATTTAGACACCAACAGACAAAGTTTTAGATGAAAATGGACAAAATATAGATAAAAAAGTGCCTCCACTTAACTGTAACTGGCTAATCAATGCATTAATTCACATCTATTTTGTTAGAAACTGCTCAAAAATATGGTGAAAGTTGGTCAAACTGATTCACTATTCTTGGTCATGTCCGCATCAAAATGAACTTGAAATGACTTGAGATAATGACCTGTGACAGGGAACACATTAAAACATTAAAACTGCGCCTTCATGCCTGTGACCATGTTTATGCGTGTGAATATATCCAAAGGCGGATATGAAATGAAAGAAAAAAAGAGGAGGATTGGAGAAGGGGATTTAGAAAAAGATGAATCTAATAATGAGAATAATAGTCAGAAAGACAAGGGTACAGGTTCTTCTTGCTAAGTAGGTCGACCTGAGTCAAATGAAAGAAGGACAAAATGAGCGGCAAGAGGGAATACAGAAGAAATATGGAGCTTTATAATAAAGACTGTAATAGCACAGGCAGTGAGTGCTGAAAGACAGAAAACCATGGCAACACTTGTGCGAATCATGCTAGGAATGAACTGTGTCGCCCTCAATGAACTGCAGTCACACCGAGCTGATATATTCTCATTCTCATCTAGCCATCTTGTGCTGACAGCCACTCTCAGCAATGAAGAGATTCACACGTTCCTTTCATTTCCAGCACTGAACTGAATCACGTATGATGATTGTCCCCATCTGCGCCAAGAGGCCAAGATCAGATTTAAAGCCAATTCATGGCATTTTCACTTAATATGCAGAGACAACTATATAATATTTTAGTAGTTTGTACAATGCATCACCATATAGCACTATTAAAACTTTACAACGTGTTTGAACAGCTGGACGCATCAATATTGGGCCAACCAGTAATGTGAGTTTAGGGGCGGGACTAACTGTTTATTTGACTGATAGCAGTGTTGGGGAGTAACTAGTTACATGTAATGGTGTTACGTAATTTAAATACAAAAGAAATATAACTGCAATCAGTTACAGTTACTGAGAAAAAAAGTGTAATCAAATTACAGCTGCTTATGAAAATGTTAACGATTGCAAAGGGGGTTACATTTTAATTTGAATCTGTATTTAACCTCAGAATGATCTTAAAGTAAAAAGAGGTGTTAAAGTCTGATTTTGTGGTTTTGTGGCTGTGCTTTGAAATGATTAAATTATTATCATTTTAATTCAAGAGATGGAGGATTTTGAAAATTGGTTTAATTGCTTCTATTGTCCTCCTTTATAAATAGCTTTGGATAAAAGTGTCTGCTAAATGACTAAATGTAAATACAGAAAAATAATCAAATATAATCTGTTACATTAGTTAGTAAGTAATTAAAAAAAGTTACATTACTTATTACCTTTTAAATATGGTAACTTATTTAAATAGAATAAATGGTAATCTGTAACCTATTACATTTCCAAAGTAACCTTCCCAACACTGACTAATAGTAAACATGGTAACTAGGAAACCTGTTTGAAAACAGTCAGCTATTTCTTTTGAAGTTGCTAGTGGCTCAGAAATCTCCTCTTTCCAGTTATGTTTGCTTTGTGAGTCAACTGGTGAACAGATTTACATTGTTTACCAAACAAATTATATAACCGTTCTTTCCTAAAAGAAAGTGTTTAATGAATGATGTCATCTGATGTTAATGATCTGTTTGCCCATCATAACATACCATATCAAACACAAGTCCCTGATACTTAATGGAATATACAGAGTCACCAATATTTATTTTAATAATCACAATCTATTATGAACAATTTCTCTAAACAAACTTTGCAATAACCTATGTGTGGTCATAATATGCACTGGTTATATAGTACACTTAGCTTATTAACAGTGTTTAAAGTACTGTTTGCATAGTATGCGCCTGGATTTTATATTTTATTTAAAGGAAAAAAAAAAAACGTTAGTGTCTGTACAGTATTGTTTGTACGTAAATGCATGTTTGAAAAATTCAATGTTTTGCTATTGTGTTTGCACTTTTACAGATATTATCAAATAAATAAAATAATCCTATATATAAATACATATCTAGCAATGCGAACTTTCTCCAGATATAATAAAATAAGTAATATATTAATCCTATAAAAACATTTCACCTGTGAGCAGGTTTATTTTTTGTTGATTTGCCAGAGTGTCTGCACTAAAATCTGATTAAGCGACTGGGTGCTTAGATGTCTTAGTAAACACGACACAGCAGGGCAATAAATGTACTGTGAACTGGAGAGTCTGGTTTATAAGTAACTGCGCACGTCTTCTTTAGCACGTGTAACCTGTTTATCACGTGCAGGATAGACCCACCGAGGACCTTTGAGAAGATGACCTTTATCATTCACCCTCAGCACTGACAGCGTGTTTATTACTAAAGTTTTTTTTTTTTTTTTTTCTTACCTTCGTCCTTCTGTTCGTGACTGCTGCATCATATCCCTGTCACTTTAATAAATGAAGCGTGCTGCATGTGATCCGGCATCAAAGGCTTTGATGGAGCTACATATGGCAAGCCAAAAATAGCTTAGCCTCCTTTGATATTTTGCTAGTTATTTTTGAAAAACATTTTTTTTAAACCGTTGAATGAATAATTAGCTGCGTCTCAAATACTTACTGGCTATCCAGAGCATTTCATGGCTTTGGAATTTGTTTACTAGTTTTGAGTACATCCAAGATGTAGTAGATGAGTTTGCTTCTTCATTGGAACGAATTTCAAATCTTAAAAGAGATTGGTCGGCATTTCAAAGATACACATGATACACAAACAGCAAAATTACACAACCGCATGTTACTTCACGTAAACACAGAAAGCAATTTGCCCTAAAAAAACACCATTAGTTTGTCAGTTGTATTCAGGGTTCGTTTTAAGTAACTCTTACACAATGCGGTTATATAAAACGCCACCATGCAGAAGTGTGCGTTGGTTGAAGCGAGATAGAATAAGGCCTCGAGGTTTCAAAGGATTTTTTTTTTTTTGCAACTAAATTATTCAGGAATTTTTAAGATAAAGTCAACTTCAGCAGAGCAGGACACGCAATGGAGTGACCATTAAAGTTTCACTGCTGCTCTCTGTGGTAAGAAGTACATGTATGAAATATTGATTGAACGACATGAATGGATTTGTTTGTTGTAAATGTTCTGTACATACTGTATGGGAGTTGGAAGCACGTCAGAACATTCTGGTTGATGTTCTATGTAGATAAGGAGGATCCATACAAAATACTTAGTTAACAAGCTACAATTTAAAACGTAGTGTGCTCTACAGTAATATTTGGCCATATTTACAACTGTTTATGAGCCATATATTTCTACTTAACAGGAAGCGGCTGTGATTGTATTCTCATGTTTTGTTTAAATTTTAATAACTTACATGATACTTTGATATTTTTATTTTTATCTTGCAACAACTGGTTATAAAATATATTTAGTTACCTTATCTATTTATTTACAGTACATTTGATAATGCAATGACTCGTTGATTGGTGTAAACACTATAAATTGTTCACTCTTGCTGGTTTTGTTTCATTGTCAGTGTTCCAACGTGTTTTTGATCTAAACATAAAGTTACTACAATAGCCACATTTCTGAACAGTGCTTGCTTTTTTTGTGGTAAAACAGTGTCAGCTATTCAAGAATATCTGTCAAAGGTGTTTACAATAGGTACACATTAAGGGAATTTGAAGGGGAAAAGTTAACTGTAAATTTGCTGTTATTACAGTTTTTCTCAATTGCTTAAACACATTTCTTGAAATTATGCCTCGCTTTTGCGAAACTCTAAACACAAATCCGTAACTTCTAACTCAATTCTCCGAACTTACTATATTCAGGTCAAAATGAAGCTCTCCACTCAAAACAACTCAATCTTGCTGAAAAAAACAAACTTTTCTCTTAGACATGACACACAAACCCTCAAAAACACACACACTACAACACAGTTTTACACACTGATGAGATCAATTGAAAACAATACTACGAAAACTGGTAATAACTGTTGCTTGGGAAAAAAAAATGATGAATACAACAAATGTATGCATTTGCAAGTGTTTTAATCCTTAATTTATTGTACTGTAGAGTACAGCACAAAACAGCAAACAACAACAAAAATAATTATTCTGCCCCAGCATCCATGTCTTTGGTCTGGGACAGGCCAAACAACCTCCTCAACATCACACTCTAATTGGTTATAACCCTGGCACGCATCAGCTAAAATATAGAAGACTGCTTGTTTTCTTGCCCTTGCCCTTCCTATTTCTCTTCCATGTTGTTGTCGTCGTCCTCCTCCTTCTTCTCCTCCTCTTCCTCTTTCACCTCCTATTCTTTGTCTTCGAAATTGCATATTACTGTATGCGGGATATTGATTGAAAAAGACCAGATAGGATACACAGTTACACTTTTACTAGTGGTCTGACAAAACAAAAAAATCAACGTAAAAAAAAAGAAATAAAATATAAATACATTACAAAGTCATTGTGAAATAGAAAAGAGAAATATGGGCAAAGGCCAAAATATAAATTAGAAAGTCCAGAATTTGTAACTCTTGTGTTGTCCTCTGTCTATATATGCTTCCCAACTGAAGGTTCATGAGATGTTGAGATGTACCTTTGAGCTATTACAGAGAACTGCTTTATCATCGGTTGATCTGTAGTCTCTACATTAGTGAAAGTCAGTATTCACTTGAACAATTCATGGCAAATTTACAAAAAGTCTAATAGAAATGTGTAGAATATGCTTGACAGCTAGATCAAAAATGTAGCATTTACTGCAAAGACATATACAATGAGCTAATGACTTGATGTTTTGAGGGGAAAGACTATAGCAACATGAAAACCGCAGACAAATCAGTTGCATAATCAGCTGCATGAATATACCAAAGCAAACGCAACTTGTTAAAAAAAAATTGCACAATGTGCACAAGTGACTAGATGATGTGGAGGTTGAACAAGTAGTTTTGAGAATTTCATTTCTGATCTGAGAAATGCACCAAACTAAGCTGACTTTGGCACTTTTATCTCCATCGAAGGTTCTGATTGGTGTGTGATAGATTTTGACTCCTAGTGTTTCCACTTGGGTAATTGTATGCTAATTGAGCTCAAACTTTGCAGACTCGAGTGAACAATATTGAATGCTAGTGCTTTCTAAATGATCACATGGTGTAAGCACTGAGAAATGTAGGGATTTGTGTGTAGAGTTTTGCAGTAACAGTTCACCAAATCTGACTCATGTGTTAAAGCAGGGGAATAGTGTTTATAGTTCAGGGAAATGGGTGTGCTTTTTGAAAAATGGCATTATGGTTTTGAAATTTTAGTTCAAAAGACTGGTTGTAGTGTTTTAGCAATCAAGAAAAACTGTAATTAACATAAAAACAGTCACAAAAGTATCATGTAAACATCAAGCCAAATATTACTAGAAACTTTTACTAGAAGGTTTTACATACTATGTGTGACAGAAATAACTATCACATACATGTATAAAAATACAGGACATTTATTTTTATACTTCCAGTTTATTGTTTGCTATGAGATCACTTTTTTGTAAGCTATATGCAGATAAGGTTTATTTTTGTCCTGTTTGTGTTTTCCACATAGATAAGACAGCAATCTGATACGAAGGCCACGAGGAAATTGATATATAAACATGTGCCACGGGGCAGCTCTGGTAAAGGACATTTTTAAGATGCCCCCTATGTTATTGTGTGCAATTACAAGGTCAATTTATTACAGACATTACTAATCTGTGAGAATCATAATGTTGGCTACAGTATGATTATAAGTATGATTATAAGTTATGATTACAGTATGCCTAGCCCTATTATTTAACTATCATTGTGTACATACAAATTTTGCATACTTAACTATAAAACATGTTTTTAATGTAGGCCTGTTATAATAAATCTAAAGTCTATTATAGCCAGAAGCACTGAAACTTTAAGTCATGTTGACTATTAAAGGCAAGCTATTTTTTGTCAGGCCTTCATTATTTAATTTGTTTCTAATGACACAAGGTTACAAAGGAAACAGCAACTTTAAGACCTTGACCACCCAATAGTAGGAAAACATTAGTGAAAACAATGTAGTTGACACTAAACTGCCATCTGCTGTCTCGAAATCTACCATACATTGGCTCAATATAACAAAAAAAAAACTTGTTCCTCATCCACAAATAAAACTAGTCTGTATGTAACCAGCTTAATGGCAGTTTAAGCATGTATATTGATTCGAGACAAATCATTTCAGGAAGGTGATACTGAGAGAAATTAAGAATGAGATAAAGACTACTCAAATCAGACCAGAAAAAAACGATAAAAAGAGAAGCACTGCCATCTTGTGGCCATCAGTTGATTTCTACTTAGAATTAGTGACCCAGAATTATTTTTCCAATCTTTTTTTTTTTTTTTTTTTTTTACACACACACAGCTGGAATAAGACCAAAATTGTTAGTTCATTTGCAGCTTTATTAAGTGAAGAATGATGAATCAAGAATGTAGATGTCCACTTGTACCCCTTGAATCAAGAATGTAGACGTGATAAATAAAGAATGCAGACGTTCCCTGCATTTTTAAAATACACTGATTTCTCAATACAGTGTTTGGACAATGTGGAGGAGATATCATATTATTGGCTCTTGGATACGTGTAAGATTGTCACTCATGCCGCATGCACAAAAAAATGGTCTGATAAACACAAAATGGCTTTGGGAAAAAGCACACAGGTACTTCAATAAATACAAAAAAATAAATTCTAGTTCATATTTACAACATTTACGAAGGGATTCAGTTCTGTGCATTTATTAAGAGAGAAGCCAGTTAAGTTTGCAAGAAATAGTCATGTGGTTACAGAATTAATGTTTTGTTCCAAAATTTCATGAGATGACCAGCAATCCCACAGCGGCCATTCTAATGCTGTTCACACTTGAGTCCATCTGTTTTCTTTTTTCCCCATGTAAACATTGTGACATATTTGCCTGCTGCGATGCGTCTTGCTGTTTATTCAGCATATTGCTCAAGTTAGAAGTAGTTTACATTCCATTATGCAGCATCTAGCTAATTTGCATTTGTTCATTTAGCAGAATATAAATATTTCTGAACACATTACGACACCTAAGTATGATTTTTCAACATAAGGTTTGTAGTATCCAGGTTTGATGCGCAGTCACATGTAAGGTGCAGTCAAAAACCATTGTTCTGTAAATTGAATCCAGTCATTTCAATAGGAATCCACACAATCTGGAATTCCGTGTAGTGGGAAAAGATTTCCCTATGTAGATTTTGCAGGCTGGACACATGGATTCACCGTACTGATCAACAGAAAGCTGCTTCATACACTGGTTACACTATTGACGTACACTGTAAACTTGACCGAAATGAACCGTTGTTCTGTTCATTTTTATGGTCAAAAGTGAGTTATTTCAACAGGAATCCACACAATTCATAAATACAGATTTTGCATCGGGGTCAAGTTAGTCACACAAATTAACAATAGAAAAATGGACATTTTTGGAGCTGAAACTTGGCAAATTTTACACCTGCATCTTTACACAGGATCCATGGGCTTGGGCGGTTAGCTCTATATATACTATAAAACAATGGAGATTTAAAGCAAGTTGACCTGAAAAGTTTGGACAAGTTGAACTAGATGTTGAAAAATCATTCTCCTGATGGAAAAAAAGAAAAAGCAAAACCCAGTAAACCAACTTTTTAGCAGATCTAGATTAAGTTGGTTTAGCTGGCCTCCCAGTCTGGTCAAGATGGTGTTTAGCTGGTTTAACTGGTCTGCCAGCCTCACCAGCTGACCAAAACTCATCTAAAACCAACAAACCAGACCATCTATGACCAACAAACCAGCTTAAGCAGATTTTATTTTCAACAGGGTCAACAGGGGAGAGTGGGGTAAGTTGAGCCAGTGGGTAAGTTGACCCACCCCCTGTATCTTGGCAACAGTACACTTTTACTGTGACTATGTATTTTGAAACCACCCATCATTTATGCCAGACTGTGAAAAGAAGAAACAACATGGGAGGAGTGGAAAGCACCCATTTACTTTAAAAACTGTTTTTGGCTTGTCAAAGTAAAATTTTAGCATAACAGATGTAATGGCTGTTACATCAAATCAATTGTATCCAGGTCTATATTTATGGTGCATATAGGTGATTTAGAAACATATAAAACCATGCAAATCATTTAGCTAAATATTAGCCTGAATTGGTAAGCTAGCTAGTTTTATTATTTTTTTTTTTTTATTATTATTTTTTTTTTCAATATGCCAGCTATGGGGCAAATGCTGTTGGGAAGGTGAGCAAGCACTTTAACTTACCCCATAAGGCACTGATGTTAAGTTAAATCTCTGAAATATAAGCAGGTATTTTAATGTGATATTACGCAACTGGTTTAGTTTATCATATATATATACATATTATTACATAATTATTACATTATTACATAAAACCAGTCATAAGGGACAGTTTTTTAAAATTGAGATTTATATTCATCTGAAAGCTGAATAAATAAGGTTTTCATTGATGTATGGTCTGTATATGACAATATTTGCTCAAGATACTGAAAAGATAAGAAACTGTTCGAAAATCTGGAATCTGAAGGTGCAGAAAAAACTAAATATTGAGAAGATCGGCTTTAAAGTTGTCCAAATAAAGTTCTTAGAAATGCATATTACTAATCAAAAATCCAACTTTTTAAATTACTAATCAGCTAATCAAACTTCATTTGATTGGTTTTATTTTAAGTTAGCTTTACGAAAATAACTATATTTAAATTGATTATTGTATTTGTTTTTAAAAGAAGTAAATCATATTTAAAATTTCACTTGGGTTTGAATCAGATTTCGTCAGATAGTCTGTTTAAACCCTAACCTGGGGCAAATTAAGTATAAGAAGCTATATTTTGAGAATCCTTTCTCCTAGATACATTCAGATCATTTAAAATGATAGGAAACATCCTGAAATTACTTTAGATACTTTCATTGTACTTCTGCCTCATTTCTGCTTATCTTTTACATGAGTAAAAAATGGCTCATCTTACCCCACTCTCCCCTAAACCTTTGGGAAGGTGAGGCAATGACTAACAACATGACTTTCCCCTCACAGGTTAGAGAAAAATTGCGTAACATTTGTAAAATAATATGATTCATGGATCTCTTCATTTAACAAGCTTTCATTTGAGTGTATTCTGAAAAATCATGCTTTAAGTCAGGTTCAAACTGTACGATTTTGCCACCTGAGACAAATTTCAGCATCATACAATTTCTGTAGCGCAAAATGTGAGGTCTTTGTGTCATGTGTATTCACCATAGGATGATTTATTCTCTTAAAGGAGTTCCCTTAATTTATTCCCTTAAAGTTCACTTCCAGAACAAAAATTTACAGATAATGTACTCACCCCCTTGTCATCCAAGATGTTCATGTCTTTCTTTCTTCAGTCATAAAGAAATTATGTTTTTGAGGAAAAAACTTCAGGATTTTTCTCCATATAATGGACTTCTATGGTGCCCCGAGTTTGAACTTCCAAAATGCAGTTTAAATGCGACTTCAAACGATCCCAAATGGGGTTGTAAACGATTGCAGCCGAGGAAGAAGGGTCTTGTCTACCGAAACGATCGGTTATTTTCATTTAAAAAAATACAATTTAAATACTTTTTAACCTCAAATGCTCATCTTATCTTGCTCTGCCTGAACTCTGTCGAAAAACTCCCATTTTATCCATTTTTATCCTATTTTCTACCTCAACTTAAAAAATCATTTCAAAATCATCCTACTTTGGTACAAAAGTACCGACCCAGTCTTTGCAAAGTGAAAATGCAAAGAAAATCAAACACCCTTAACAAAAGAGGTAAAACAGCGATGTAGGATGATTTTGAAGTTGAGGGTGAACATGAGATGGGAGTTTTTCGACATACTCTAACTGTATTGAACCGGAAAAAAAAACTGAGTTTAGAGCAAGACTAGATGAGCATTTGACATTATAAAATCTATAAATAACCGATTGTTTCGCTAGATAAGACCCTTCTTCCTTTAGCTGGGATCATTTACAGTCGCATTTGGGATCGTTTGAAGCTGCATTTAAACTGCATTTTGGAAGTTCAAACTCAGGGCACTATTGAAGTCCACTATATGAAGAAAAATCTTGAAATGTCTTCCACAAAAAACACTTTACAACTGAAGAAAGAAAGACATGAATGTATTGGGTGACAAGGGGGTGAGTACATTATCTGTAATTTTTTCTCCTTTAACAACAATTCTCATCCTCCAATGAAGTACTGGCAGTGAAATTTTATTGTAGCCTTGCAGTGACGTCTTATATATGCTGTAAACAGCACCACTCAGACCAAAATTGTGGATATAATGTGTATTGTACAGTCTTGACACGCCATGACTTTTACCCAAAATCTTAGTGGGATTGTGTACAACCTGGAAAAATCGTACGGTATGTGCCCAGCTAAAGCTTAAACTGCTAGATCTTCACAACAGACAGTTTCTTACGCCCTCATTCACACCATGCATTTTTCAAGTAGCCAAATGTGGTAAACCCCTGGGACAATGTCATCTTCAAAAATAAAAAAAAGCCTTGACTAGGGTCGTTCTTCTTTCTGCTCAGATGCCTTGAACAGATACTACATGAAAGATGGAGATCTGAGGTTATTTCCTGTAAAAATATTGCAAATGCCAAGAAAGAGTTTAGAGGCCGTAAAACCACTTAAAAATATACTCACAAAATACCACAGGGATAAAGAAAAGGAAATGTATCAGTCTCCTGGTTTTCGTTTCAGTCTTTGAAGCAGGAAGTCTTGTCGTCTTTTCTCCGCAAGGAGCTCTTGAATTCTTTTATTATGTGTTTTCTCACGGAACGGCACTCGCTTTCTGGGGACAAAGTGGTTGAGTGTGACCTCGTTTGGATTGACAATCCTGTAGGACACGTCGATGGAGTTATTCTCCTTCTTGTCTTCTGACTGATCGAGACTGATTATGGCAGGAGGGCTTGTTGTTGCAGTAACCTTAGGCTGTATTGTTGTCAGAAATGTTGTCTCAATGTTGTTATTCTCAGGTGTGCTTGTATATTGTGGAGTGGTTGGCCAAGGCTCAGCAGATGATGAGATGAACTCTGATGATTCGGATTCTGAGAAGAGTTCGCTTGAGACTTCACTCCAGGTTTCGTCCTCGTAGAAGGGGGCGCTGGTTTCCTCTTCGTAGTCAAATGTGCTGGGATCCTTAGAGTGCACAGGGACAGAACCAGTGGTGAAAGGGACTGTGGTTCCTGGTTTTAGGGTTAGTGGGTTCACAGTGGTTGTGTAGCCCCAAGCTGTGGGCTCAGTGCTGATGTTTCTCCATCTGCTGACTGTTGGTGTGATGCTTGTGCCGGGCTTCTGTGAGGTCCTGTACAGATGTGTTGTGCGAACGGGAGCTGTTGCAGTGGGAGACACTGGTGGGAAGACAGTGGTGTACATCCAGGGTCTAGTCAGGTTGAATTCAGAGGTGTAGTTGACCTCGCTGCAGGACTTGCAGCACATCTGCCTGTAGCCGGGGTTGGAGCAGTACTTATTGAGAACCTCCATCCGACAGAACACAGACTTGTCTCCTTTACAGCGAAATCCTGAAAAATAAACCAACAGGATGCACAGTATTAGTGATGTCAGTACAACAATCGGAAATTATAAAAATGAAATGACAAAAGAAAAAAAAAAAGTATAAAATATGAAAATGAAATTAAAAAGCAGGACTCTGGAAGATAGTTAGGGACTGTTTCAATACAAAGATTGAAATAAATAAGAAAATATATGAAATATGAAAATGAAAGAAGCATGCAGCAGCATGACCCTGGCAAACAGTGATGTCAATATGATAATGGCAAATCAATAACATAACATAACATAACATAACATAACATAACATAACATAACATAACATAACATAACATAACAAAAAAGAAGTAAATGTGAAAATAAACCAACAAAAAAACAAACACAATAGAAATATAACATAACATAACATAACATAACATAATAAAAAAAGAATGAAATGTAAAAATAAACCAACAAAAAACCAAATATATATAACCAACCAAAAACCAAATATATAATTGTAATTACATAACATAACATAATATGACATAATAAAAAAGAATGAAATGTAAAAAAACAAAAAAACAAAAAAACAAAAAACGAACACAATACAAATATAACATAACATAGCATAACATAACATAACATAACATAACATAACAAAAAAGAAGTAAATGTGAAAATAAACCAACAAAAAAACAAACACAATAGAAATATAGCATAACATAGCATAACATAATAAAAAGAAATGTAAAAATAAACCAACAAAAAAACAAACATACATATATAACCAACCAAAAACCAAATATATAATTGTAATAACATAACATAACATAACATAACATAACATAACATAACATAATAAAAAAGAATGAAATGTAAAAAAAAAAAACCCGAACACAATAGAAATATAGCATAACATAACACAATAAAAAGAATGAAATGTGAAAATAAACCAACAAAAAAACAAACATATATAACCAACCAAAAACCAAATATATAATTATAATTATATAACATAACATAACAAAAAATAATGAAATATGAAAATAAACCAACAAAAAAAACAAAACAAAACGTATATATATATATATATATAAACAATGAGAAAAAGTGAATGAAAATAAATCCTGAGCAAAACTGAAATTATAGAGCACAAATTCAGAGTATTTAAGTATTCAATATATTACTTGACCCTTTATTCCCATAAACACAGCCGACAAGAAACCACATTAGTTACACAGAGACTTCCTGTCAAATATAGAGCATGTACAAGACAACACATACAACTTTTCTCAGTACAATGTAAACTGTTTTGAAATGTCACACCATTCACAGTTTAGTAAACACTTTGGTAAAACACCTGAACACCGTCAAATCCATTGAAAAACAGACAATTTGGAGGAATATAGTTATAAAAAAATGGAAATGGCACATCCTGGATTACATTGAAACAATCACATAATGTAACCGCATATAATGAAAGGAAATGCTACGCTCTGGAGTGAAAGAGCTGTGACAAATAAGACCTACAGGGGCCAGCATTCAGCAGATATCTGACTACAGACCAAACGCTGCCTTCAACACTCTCTCTGAAATCAGTTTAAACCAGTTTTAATTACTAATCAGTCCAGATGCAAGGTGCTTTGAATATGTAATTCCAGAACGGGCTGGAAGAACAGTCTAAACAAATGCTACCATTAGTGCTTTTCACTGTAAAGCTCATATCGAAGTCTTGTGTGTGAAATAAAGAAGGATTTTCACCCTAGACCCTGTCACATTTATTTCAGTTACTCAGATGGACAGACATTCCCGTTATAAAACAGCAGGACCTCACACACGCACACACACACATAGTCAGATACTTTATAATCCTTTAAAATATCATTATAACCTTAAATACTCTTTTAAACATGATATATACTGTATACGTATCTCAAATCATTACTTTCCAGGCAAGGAAACATGGCCTGTAAGGTCAAAATACATAGATAAATACAATATATTACTTTTGTTACTGGTGTAAGAGATAACAGTCATTGAATATGTTATTAACGTTACTAAGTATGTTCAACGTCATTTAATATATACACATAATTGCTGTATAGTTTAAAAAAAAGGCCTTTAGACATTGTCTGCATCGCTATAGCTTCATCTTTTCCACAGACTTACAATCATACAGCAGTGAAAGACAATGATATAACCGAAGATCTGAGGAGCAGCAACCGTCTACACTTGCTTAGCTGTAAACATCCATATTTGTTGTTGTTCTTTTCTTTAGCTGCCTCTTTTCGAAATTTGGTGGGCATGCAAACGTAAACTCGCGTCCCTTCAACCTAAAATAAGGCAAAAATGTCTGATGTGAGTTTAAACAAACACGTAGAAGCATGAGGTATTTTTGATCCTTCAAAAGGATGTCAAACATCGACACGCAACCGATTTATAAAATAAAAATATGAGTGTTAAAGCGTGCACCATTTTACCCTTCTAGTCTTTTCATACCATCATATAGGAAAAAAAATGGGTAAAAAATAATAAAAGTTGCTTTTCGTGACTCCTTCTATATATTTAGTTCTTAAACCATTTTTCAAGAAAATATATACAAAATACATGACATTTAACAGTCAAAATAAATAAAGATTATAGCCCACATTGTCATTTTAGTGATATATTCTTTATGCTCTTATATATGTATTTATTTGACAGACTGACTGAAATGCTCCAGTTACTGACAGTACCGGACCAACTCCCTCACATAGAGGAGTCTGTTTCATAGAGTTTGTTGAATGATTCACCCTGGAATTCGTTACAACAGTCATATCCATATTACCTGACGTAGCACAACCATCACGGCTTCTTCCGCACAGGCACCTACTGCCCTCTTTCAATGCATTTTTAGGCCTTGTTTAGCCCTCAGCCCTGTAGAAGACTAAGTACAAAGCGGACAAGGGCAGAGGAAAAAAATTAGCCCGCAGAATTCCCTCGGATGAAGGAAAAGTTAAGACTCTGAGAGGGACAGAGAAGCGGTCAGGACAGAGTGTAACAGAGCCATAGCGTTAGAGAAAGAGGCAGGGTCCAGGAAAGAGCGGCCATGCAGCACACAGCAGGCTGATGACTGGAGATCGGCCGTTTACTTGAGGAGATCTTGGGCGCTGGGAACTCGGGGTCTGCTCTGGACAGCCACTGGATGAGGAAGTTCCCTCTGTCATCTGGGAGTTAAGAGAGAATTTAAGAACAGTGTTTTGAAAGTGAATACTGAATAGCCGTATAGGTTGCAGTGGACACTTACTTGGACATGGCGCAAGCAGACATGACTTGATGCTCTCAGGCTTGGTGTCCATACAGATGCCGATGGCATTATCAGCGGTGCTGCACATAACCTGTCGCTCCTGAGTCCCATTGCCACAGGTCACTGAGCACTGCGCACATAACGCAGAACATTTAAACATATACAGTAACAGATTAGGACACAATAAAAAGATAACATCAATTAACTTACTTGTTTAAAGAAGTCTGTTATGCTCACCAAAGCTGCTTTTATTTAATCAAAAATACAGCAAAGTAATATTCGAGAATAGTTTTATAATTTAAAATGATGGTTTTCTATTTCAATATATTATTTTAAAATGTAATTTATTCCTGTTTCAACAGCCATTACTTTAGGAAACTTTTATTTTGGCGAACTAATCCTTTGATATCTGATGTTGACAGACATTTTTTCGATCTTAAACTCTCAACCACCCTCATACTCACCTGAGACCAAGGTCCAGTTCTCCACTGTGCCGGGCACAGGTGACGATTACAGGGTCGTCGCCCTTCGGGCCGGTCGTCATTGCAGTACTTAGCGTTGATGGCTTTGTATGAACCGTCCAATTCAGGTCTCACACAGCGCACAGGTCGGACTTGAGAACCAGTCTTACCACATGATTTACTGCACTCATCCCATTCTCCTGTCACCCAGCTGAAACACATTAAAAAAAGGTCATCATTACTCATTTAGACATCAAAAGTACAACTGCATTATATTGGTTTGAAAACTGCCACATGGTGAACCTCATTTGCTTACATTGGTTCTGAGCACTCCTTCTGGTTGCAGGCTCGACTGATGGCACGAGGTTTGGGTATGTTAGCGCAGAGTGTGCGGTGTACCATTTTGCCATCAGACTTCCTCCGGCATCCAAAGCGTGTGTACTGTTTCCCTACAAGCCAGACAAACAGACAAAACGCCACAATACAAGCTGTTGTCTCCTACCACTGATCCAAGTTTCACTCAAAGCTCATGTCTGTCAGAGTTGTGCACCATACAGAGCTGAATTAAGAATTAAATTTGTTTAGCAACTTTTCTCAACATAATACAGAATGCAGAAGTGCAGTTTAAGGAATTAAAAAAAGAAAAACATAACTAGCAAACAAAACCATACTTTTATTTTATCTAAAATCTATTGAAAAGTAGCCAGTTCTTATATATACTGCTGTGTACCTCCACCACATGGCTTGGAACAGTGCGACCACTTCCTGAGAGCCCACTCGAAGTAAACTGTGTCGTCCTGAGGCAGGGCGTTCTCCATTGATGAGAGCGGATCTTCTGGCAGGATGTATTTGTATGAAAGCGTGACTTTAGAAATGCTCTGAGACTGAACCTGGAAAAGGAGTTTGATATTAGTAAAGCATGTTACTTTAAAAAAAAAAAAAACATTCAATAGACTAGTCCTATCGTTATCATGTGATTTGACCTAAATTGTTATTAGCTGACCCAAAGATGTTACCCAAAAATTAATTAATCGTTTATTCACTCTGGTGTTATTCTAATGCTGTATCTCTTCTTAATTTGTTGGCAACAAAAGGATATATATATATTTATTTATTTATTTATTTTTTTAAATATACCCAGCACAAGCACACTTTGTGAGAAATCTAGATTAATAAAAATGAAACACAAACTACAATTGATGTACTTTCTTCTCTGAGCTGAATATATCTGTTGTGTTCACATCTGTCAACTGTTATTCTGACTGGCATCTGACAAACCGTTTCTGTCCAGAGATATTCAACTCACTGGATAAAGTACACTGACATTTTTTGAAATTTATAGGCTCTGTGTTTCAATTTAGATTTCTCAGATTGGTGCACTTGTGTGCACCACTGCCCTTACAGAGTCTCATGAACAGCCATGCACAGAAGACCAACAGACCAAGGTCAAAACCAATATATGATAATGTTTCACATAGGACCATTCTGTGATACTTTTGCACCTTTTTTAAAGCTTTATTCTGGTCACTATTCAATGCTATTGAACTGAAAAGCATGAGCAGAACATTTTTAAAATTTCTCCTCTCATGGTTTGAAAAAGAAAGAAGGGCAAATGCCATTGACACAATACCAGGGTGAGTGAATAACAACAACTGAACTATCCCTATGCACTAGATGTACTGCCACTAGATGTACTTAAAGAGTTTGTTCACCCAAAAATTCTGTCAATAATTACCCACCCTTATGCCGTTCCAAACCCATAAGACTTTCATTCATCTAGATATTTTTTATGAAATCCGAAAGCTTTTTGACATTTAAGGTTTTCCCATGGAATTGGGCTACTTTACCACTGTTGCCGCAGGTTGTTTTTCATGTCCGCGGGTTGAGGCGACCCCAATAATGTAATATTTAGCCCCTAGAATGCTAATTTTACCAGGGGAATCCAGCCACAAAATGTGTATTTTACCGCCCGGAATGCAATTTTTACCGGGGAACCCCCCTCGACACGCAATTGGGCTACTTTTGGGCTAGTTTTGAGTAGCAATTGGGCGTAGTGTTGCCAAGTCTGCCGCTTTCCCGCGGAACTGGGATACTTTTACACTGTTGCCGCGGGAAGTTTTTGATGTCCGTGGGTTGAAACGAACCCAATAACTTCATATTTAGCCCCTAAAATGCGAATTTACCAGGGGACCACAGACAAAAAAATGTGTATTTTATCCCCCAGAACACGTTTTTTAATGTGGACCCCCCCTCGAAATGTTGTAAAAAACCTGGCAACCGTGATTGGGCAGGTTTTGTTGTGAAAACCTGGCAACCCTGCATAGAAGGAAGTAAGGACATTGTTAAAATAGTTAGTCTGCATTCCTCTGTTTGTAAACAAGGCACAGTGCATCCAGGTCCAACGTCAGAACACATACGCTGTGCGACTCTTGTGAATGTGCGTTGAAGACTGATATGGAAAAGAAAAAACTGTTGCAGGGTCAAAAAGCTCTCGAATTCCATCAAAAATATCTTAATTGGTGTTTTGAAGATGAACAAAGTTCTTATGGCTTTGGAATGACATGAGGGTGAGTAATTAATGACAGAATTTTTATTTTTGGGGGAACTATTATTTCAATAACCTTGAAAGTTAGGCATAGTTATGGATTTGGTCTACTTTGGTCATTTTGGATGGTACAATGCCCATTCTTACCATAATGAGAACTCCATATTTGAGTGGTCCGGTGGTCTGGACCGTCTCCATGTCATCATTGTTACTGTACTCCCACGCCACACCTTTCTCAATTACTGTACGTGACTCAGGAAAATCACCCTCGTCGTTCAGGAAGATATGATCCGTGGCCTGGTTCTTCACCGCTAGCAAATGACAATTTAACATTAGGACAGTCCTAACTCCATGCAATTCGATTTATGCATGCAGTAAGACAAAAACAAGGATTAATCTTCATCAGGCTGATTTTATATGCGATTCTTGTACCTATAAATCATCGTTTTGGAAGGCATTACTTCTAAGTAGCTAAGGTGCTTCACGGCCACTGAGCTGGAGCTCCTAATGTTTTCAATGCCAGGAGGAGTCCAAACCTCTCCATCAATAACAAACAGTGGGAGGCCAGACACTTGAATTATGAGGGCCAGTGTCTGAGTAATTAATCACATGGGTATTTGCTGAGAAGGAGCTTCTACCTAGAATATGTGGTGTTCCTTTGAATTCACGGATCTGAATGTGGCGTGCTCCTTTAGGAATCTCCAAAATCTTCAGAAAACCTAAGAATACAAGTCACAAGAATAAAAATGAGATTTGAGAATTGAAGAATTTCCTGGATGTGGTGAATTTAGAATTTTAGAATAAATCTGGGTTGAAAATATGGAATGAACTGCACAGGTCATGTATGTAGACTTGTTTACCTGGTTTCCTTGTGCTGCGGGTGAAATTTCCTTTGACAATCTTGCAGGTAGAGTTGTCTCCTCCACACACGCCACACTTATCGTCCTCTAGCTCTGAGGCTATAACATTGTCACAGCCCACTTTCTGTGCAGAGAGCAGGGTTTAAGAGAACCAAGAACATATAGGTGGCAAGGGGGGGCCTTTTACCCCACACACAGGGTGCACACAGTATTGATACAAATTTGTTTTTTAAATAATGTCTAAGTTAATACTTGTCCAAAACAATTACTTTAGCAAAGTTTGTACTATTTTCTGCTTATTTTGATAAATAAAATAATTCATTTTTGTTCCATAAATATACTGTCATTAAAATATGTTAATATAAAACATATTTTAAAATACAGAAGCAAAATGTAAAGATTCTGAAAGCACTGAAGGAGATACCATAGTAACTGAATATAGATTTACAGAAGTAACAACAAATTATATTTTATTATATGATATGATTAATATCATGTTTTTAAATATGATGGTTTCATTCTAAACATGGTGATTATCTCTAAGATGGACACCCAACATAATATATGATATTTACAATCTGAATCTAACAATGTCATGTCAACAAATGGAAAAGTCATCCTTCTATTAATTATCATGTTAATTATTGTGCCTTTTAGCCCCAACAGCCTGGGCGCTTTTTACCCCAAATACCATACTTTTACATATTATTTAATTATCATATTAGTTCTTTAAAAACTGCTGCTTTAATTATCTTAAACAAAACTGAAAATCATGAAGTAGACCTTTGTCTTAACATTTATTATTTTTTTTAATCAAATCTCATTTGCTTCTTAAATCTAGAATATTTTTAAAAACACCAAATATTAGATCAAACAAGCATTTAATCAACTTTGCGCTGCTGCTCACGATCGTGACAAAGATCAGGCAAATTTGCATGTGTATCTTGAAAAGTGTATGTTTTGAAAAGTGCTATGCCACGTTTTTCTGCCATCTAATGGTTTAAAGGAAAATAATATCAAAGGTGCCTTTAGCCCTGTTGTACCCTACTTTAAAAAAATGTTTAAAATCACATGTGATCACATTGGTAGACGAAATCTAAACAGGCTTATAAAAAAAAGAAATAAAGGGAAAAAATAATCACCATTTTTAGTTTTTCAAGTAAAAGAGCATCAAAATAAAATGTATAAAACATTAATTTATATTATATTTACATTAAATATATATATATATATATATTTTTATATATATATATTTATTTACATTAAATATATTTTAAATTATAAATATATTTAAAAAATAATAATAATAAAAATAAAATACTGCTATTGACCATGAATGGTGAACTTACTCTAAACTTAATCTTAACCAAAACTCCTATTTGCCAATAAAATCAATAAACACTCTTGAGCACACAACTGGATGGAAACAATCACAACTCCTTTTTTTCCCTTAGTGAGTGCCAGTGCTGGTGCACATTCAAACCCAGTTTTTTTTTTCCAGACATTCATATCCCTCTCAGATTATAAAGCAATACATCTTGGAATGCACTTCATCTTTTAATTCCACTAGCAAAACATTGAGATCTAAGCACGTCCTTCATCAATCTGCCTCACTTACAGGGCTTCACATTCATGTATTCCACCAATAACACAACTAGCTAAACACAAACCATTGAAAACAGCCTCCAGTTCTAGCAAATCAACAATTTACCTGGCAGTGAGAAGTGGAAAGGCCTCAGAAGACTGATTAGGCCTGATATTATTCATTCTATGGCATTTTGGAGCATGAACTTCAGTGATGGATGGTTTGTGTGGGTGTGTTTGAATAACCTTTACCTCACACTCCCCACGCACACACACGCTGTAAGGGTCTTTGTAGGAACAACGTGTGCCATCATGCACCATTCTCTTCATGGACACCACGTCGCCGGTTTCTTTTGACTGGCAGTATAGTTGACATCTCTCATCAGCTGTCCAAACAACAGACCACAGACAAATTCACACAATTCATAATTGCAGCTATTTGCACATAAGGTGTAGTTTTAGCACACATACATTTTTGCATGTTTACAGAGACACTGAAATTATTAATGTATTGTCAGCATCAAGCTGTAAGCATTTTAGGCATGAGGAACTTGTGAGGAAATGTACACATGTGTACAAAACCTTTTAGGTTTATAGAATTCATTAAATTAAGGTTGATTCTATTGTATTTCAATGAGATGGATGAAATATGCTAAATGCCATCAGTTAAACATAAGAGACTTATTTTAAAAACAAAACTGACCCCAAACTTTTGAACAGTAGTCTACATCCAAACATACAAAATGTACAAGAATGAATACTTGTGAATAATAAGGAGATCAGGAAATCAGTAATTAATTACATTGCTACTTTTAGAAAATTCAAATGCCACTGATACCAGATTTGTGGTTTAAAGATAATTATTTTAGAGTCGTAAGTCTTAAAAGTACATGTCTGCTACATAATAATCATAAATCATAAAGATTTAAATGATTTAGATTCAAATAACATTGTTCATACTGTACGTGCACTGAAAACAAGACTGTTTACTCATTTCAGCAGAAGAGGGGGAGGCTGGAGTGGTTATTAGCTGGCTACCTGCATTCCCTCTACTGTAGCAGTAATTCCGCCCCAGAGGATAACTGGAGATGCCATTGCTGCTTAATCACATTTCCATGTGCCTTTCTTCCAACCGCTGCTGTCCACCTCTTGGCTGATATGACTGAGCCAAGCCTTTGGTGAATGTTTCCAAGCAGCTAAGTTGTTACTTAACTCTCTGTAACACTTTAGAATATTGTTCCGTCATTAATGAATAATTACACAGGAACAAATGACTAATGCACTATTAACATTCTAGTAACTACTATTAACTAACAAGAAACTCTGATTAACGAATCAGTAAGTCATAGCACTCAGTTGAACGTGGTAATTCACTATTAGCTAATCAGTAACTACTATTTTTTTTAGATCTCCCAGAGAATTACTAAGAACTACTATATACATGTTCATAATTAATGTAAATAATGCAAAATGTATAATTAATTATAAAGTGAAGATCATGATAACTCCTTAGTAATGACTAAAGTCATTAAACACTATTGAGGTTTTTGTAAGGTTCTAGATAGTCATACTTCCGATGGCTTTGGTAACACTTGAGTCGTTACTAGTGGGTTACCATGATCTTCACTTTAGAATACGGATCCAAATAATTAGTAATTCCTTTAGAAGGATGTAGTAACATTTGAGTCATTACTATCCAAAACCTTACATATACCTCAATAGCTTACAATAATTTCAGTCATTACTAAGGAGTTACCATGATCCAAAAAATTAGTAATTCCTTCTGAAGTATTTGGTTTTACCTGAGTATTACTAGTGGGTTACCATGATCTTTACTTTAGAATTAATGATACATTTTGCATCATTCATATTAATTATGAACCTGTATATAGTAGATTTTTTTTTTGGGAGATATGAAAAAAAAGTAGTTACTGATTAGCTAACAGTGAACTACTACTTTCAAATGAGCACTATTACTTACTGATTCATTAATCAGAGTTTCTTGTTAGTTAATAGTAGTTACTAGAATGTTAATAGTGAATTAGTCATTTATTCATGTGTAGTTATTCACTAATGAAGGAACCATATTCTAAAGTGTTACCTAACTCTCCATTTAAGTAACAACCCTATTACTCTTTCTAAAGTCTTAATGTTGAAGTTACCAAATACCAAAACATAAAAAATACACCATGGTCCTGAAGGAGAGATGCAGACCCTTTTTTCCCAGGCAGTTTTGCTTTCATCCTTTCAATGAATTCAAGTTCCGTCTTTTTAAGTACCATCTTTGTTGTGCATTTAGGTTTCGACATCTCAACATTGTCTCGAAACTATTAAAATTTGTTTCTGCCACAGAATTAAAAGGGTAACTTTTGTGCAATTCTGAGTTTATACTTCACAATTTTGACCTTTTTTTTAATCAGAATTGCCCGTTTTTGTCTCACAATTCTAAGAAAAAAAAGTCAAAATGGTCAAAACTGCAAGACATAAACTCAGGTCTGAGAAGAAAAATCAGAATTTTGAGATAAAAATCACTTTTATTCTGTCGAGACAACTATCAGAGGGTTTAGCGTGGTAATATACTGTACCAAAATGATCTCATTACAAAAACGAACCTGTGGTTACTTTTTTGCAAAGATGTGAAATACACCATACGTTTTGTGACATATTCGATGTGAAATGTCCACTGAGTGGTGCTAAAAGAGTGTTTGTGAACAGATGAATGTACATATGGTACGTTTTATGTGACATAAGTTCTGTATGTGTCACCACAGTTCTGACTTGAAATATCCATTGAGTGGTGCTATAGCTCTAATGCTCCATGATGTTTTAAAATAAGGTACCATCTGCACTACACCCAAATCTTCCCAATAGCATCAACAAAAGCAAAAGTGATGTAAAAAATGCAACTGCAAGCATGACATTTTAGCTTGTTTTTCAATATCTCATCTTTCAGCTGTGTCATTGTGAGTTATGTTTTTCACCGGATTCATACCCAACTATTCCGCATCCTAAGTCCAATTCCATGCCGGCTGAGCTACCGAGAAAGCTTGTTACAGCCGAAAAGCAAAACATATGGAGCTGTAATCATAACTGTGTACGAAAATGATTACAAGTACTCACTGTACCCACCTCTAGTGTTTATTTCTGTTGGAAACTGTAGTGATATGTACTTATATGTACGTATTTCACATCTTGGGAAAAGTTCCCACAGGTACGTTTTCGTCATAAGATCAGGTACTGTAGTAATATACATGGCAATGTTCATGTGTCTGGTCTTGGTAAAATAGATCTGCTACGCTGCTTTTGCAGCAGACCAAGTATCAACACTTGCTTCTGCCAATATATCCACAGACATGGTGCTGTGAGCATGCAAGAAATACTGCTACTGCACATATAACATACATGAAAATACCCCATAGCAGATCTATACAGGTGGAGCTGGGGAAGGTGGAGGGTTTCTAAAGTGCACTACAACTGCTACAGCAAGTATTAGACAAGTAAGTCTAGCAAGCTCATTGGCTGCTGATGTGAAAAGAAACCATAAACATCAACTGTGCCATGTGAATTGTTCATTATTAATTTTAACTAATGTAAATAATTGTTAACAATTGTTAAATAAAACCTTATTGTAAGTATTATCGATATCTCAAAATTCAGAAAACAATTCTTTATGACACATAAAATACAAATAAACAGGGGTGAGGAAAAGCTCTTATGCTATGAAAACATTTACAGAAAAACTAGCATTGTAAATAATATTTCAAAAGCACATTCCTTTGAAAGAAAGATGAACACGGGCCCAAGACACATGGCGGACATCAGGAAGCATTAAAATTAAGAGTATAATACCATATGACTGTGCCAATGGCTTTTTCACTAGCATAAAATGAGATTGAACAAAAATGATGTGGAAATGAATAACACTAAATAAATCAGGTCATCTCTTACGTTCAGAGTGCTCGTAGGGCAGCCAATGATGTTTGGTGTCCTCATGCTCGAAGTGGGGGTTCCACATTTTGCACTGCTCCTCTCTAAAGTCAGCCAGGGCCTTTGCACACTCCTCCATGTTACAGAGCTGGAACTCATAGTTGTTTCCATAACAAGTGCGCCCCCCGTTGGCTGGACTACAACATAGAACAGATTTGTTTAAGTCAACAGAGAAATGTGAGAAGATGAGAATACCGTTTTCACTGATTGATTTGAAGACACTCACATTGGGTTGTTGCACTCTCGAGTTCGGAACTGTACTCCACCACCACAGGTACGAGAGCAGGAACCGAACTTGGTCCACTGACCCCAGTGACCATCCTGCCTAAGAATGTCTGGCGTCAGCTTGATACAGTGGCCCTTAAAACAGTGCTAGAGAAATAAAGAGAGAGAGCGAGAAAACAAAGTATAAAATGGTATTTTTTATTTTGGTTCTGGGTAAATGCTCAGGTTCTGTGTGTAAGGTCTAACCTTTCCTGTCTCACACTTGGTCCCATCAATAGGAGGGCCCTTTTTGGTCTTGCAGAAGAAAGGGTTCTCGGGGTGGCTGCACCACAGCTGCTTGCAAGGATCGTAGGTGCTGTACTAAAAGAAACAGTCATGCTCGTATTCATACACACAGACCATGTGACAACCACAGATTACATGGCCTTATGGTAGACTCAGTATACTGCATTGTCAGATTTACTGACTAGTTTGTGGGTCATTCTATAATTAGAGGTATATTTAGAATTTGACGATGTGAAGAAAAAAGTTTTCCTTTTTCCCAAAAACCCAAACATGACCTTACACAACTGCTTTGAAACAATCTATATTGTATAAAGGTGATCTGTAGGAATATGTGCATAAAATACCATCTATGTTTGCTACTGTCCGCCATGTTACCCTTACTGGGTAACACAGTTGACAGGTAACTTAGTTGACATTTTAGGTGTGTTGGGCCTATACTCAAAATGAAGGTAATGGGTAACTTAGTTGACGATAGCACAAATAAAACAAGTTATATCACAATGAACACTTATTATTTTTGAAGCGCCCATCCAAATGTCTTGATAACCTAATCCAGCTGAAGGCAAAACTATGAAATTAATTTATATTTGAGGTAAATGTCATGTTTAAATGCAGAGTATAATGAGCAACTTTACAAAGACACCTAAATACCAGGGTTGTATGTGATATGAATAAAGGTTTTATATTGATTAAAATATATTAAAAATATATTTCATGGACATGAGATGTACCCACAATAATAGAATGACCCTTATATGGTTGAATGTGAAGGGAGATGGCATGTCAGGTTGGTTGGTATGATGAAATTTCTCTTACACTCACCGCAGTGCACATCATGTAGCCCATGCCAAAGTCAAAGCGGCATTGGTCGTTCATAGAGTAATGCAGACCAGGCAGCTGGGGCAGAGTTGGCCACTCATGATCGAAGGGGTCGTCACGCAGACAGTCATATGTACTGCATGAGCAATAGTACTATCTTAGATTTTGTGATCAAGTAACAGGATGAATAATAGAATATATTCATATACTACAAAGCAGGAAGCTACCAAAAGCAAGTAACTCACTTGAGGTATCGCCTGAGTTCCTGTTGACTGCATCGGGACCAATGAAAGCGGTGGAAGGCTGCTTGAACCAGAGGAGCCATTATACTGCCCATTGGAACCTCATCCCCACACTCATTTGCCTGGCCATCATGCTCCATCCCCAGCCTGAATATATTAAAAAAAAACATGCACATTCACTGACCCCATGCACATTCAATCTTCTTCTATACTCAGTGTGTGTATCAGTAAGAGAATGTCCACACAAGTCCTGAAAGTTGACAAAGAGAACCCAATCAAACAAATGAGACAAAAAATATACTTTGTCATTTATTTACTGAGAAACATGATCCAGTGTTAAATATTTACGAGTTGCAACAGTATGTGAATCTTTGCTTTCAGTGTCTGGTGTGACCCCTTTTTGAAGCAATAACCACAGTTAACGTATTTTGTAACCGCTGCTCAGTCCTGCACAACAGCTTGTATGAATTTTTGCCCATTCTTCAGTAAAGAAACACCTGAACCCTGTGATATTGGTGGGTTTCCTCCTATGAACTGCTTGCTTCAGGTCCTTCCACAACATTTCAGTTGGACTAAGGTCCGGACTTAACTCATTCAACTTTAACACATTCAAAATCATTAATCTTGTTCTTCTTTAACCATTTTTTGGTAGAATGCTGTCCTGACATTTTCCTTTAGAATTTGCTGGTATAATTCAGAATCCATTGTTCCATCAATGATGGCAAGCCATTCTGGCCAATATTCAGCAAAGTAGGCCCAAACCATCCATGTTTCACAGATGGAATAAAGTTCTTATGCTGAAATGAAGTGTTTTTCTTTTTCCAAATATAACACTTCTCATTTAAACCCAAAAAAATTTTTTTTGGTCTCACCTGTCCAAAGAACATTTCTCCAATAGCCCTCTGATTTGTCCACATGATCTTTAGCAAACTGCAGACCAACAGCAGTGTTTTTTTTTTTTTTTTTTTTTTTTTTTTTTTGAGAGTTGTGGCTTTCTCCTTAAAATTAACTGCTAATCCCAGAGATTCACATACTTTTGCAACTCAAAATATTTAACACTGGACCACTTTTCTCAATAAATAAATGTTCTCTTTGTGGGTTCTCTTTCTCTTTGTCAACTTTCAGGACTAGCTCTGATTAACTTTTTGGTCATATTTATGCAGAAATATAGAAAATCCTAAAGGGTTCACAAAATTTTAGGCAGCACTGTATATTACCATGAGGAATGCCATCAGCATAGTGTCCACTAGAGGATGCAGTGTCTCATTTCCTATCAGTGAACAATGGTTACATGCGTAACCCAAGATGTTCCCCTTCAAAGGAACTTGCATTGAATACTCTAGTGGACACAATGCTGATGACATTCCCCATAGTGTCCACTAGAGGACGATCAATTGTTTATCTTACAATTTTGACATTGTTTCTTGCGATTGTGTTTACATCTCACAATTCTGTCTTTTTCCCCTCTCAGAACTACCTTATATAACGTTGGAATTCTGGCTTTTTCCTGGGAATTGCAAAGTCAGAATTGCGAGACATCAACTGACAACCATCATGACTTTTTTTCTAGAAATTGTTAGTTTGTATCTCATAATTCTGACTTTTTCTCACTTATGCCTCATACCTCAATCTCACAATTCTTCACAAGACTTATTTTCTATGGGATTATTTTTGTGCCAATAAGAATGAACGTAACTTTATAAAACTGAACGTAACTTTCCAAGAAACGATCAAAAATATGCCACTGCAAAAGAAGAAAAACACAATGAAAATGAAAAAATGAACTCAGTCGCACGAATTTAACATGCTCTTCAAATATGCTTCATTCTTTGTTAATGATTTTCAAAGAATCGTTTTCGCGAATCATGGATTCTGAATGCGTTGCCACAGCTTTCGCTTACGCTTCGCAAATTTTCGTTTGCTGTTTTGGCACAAACCTCTTGTGGGGGCGGGCTTAACAGCGATCTACTCTGATTGGCTAATGAGCTTTTGATGGACAGTTGCTCTCTGACCTGGAAGCACGGACGGTGACGTCAGTGGCGCAATACGTCGTGCTTTGTTTATAGAAACTATCAGAACTGTTGCACACTGTACATGAATAAAACTTTTATCGATGTTATTGATTAACGTTACTTTAGCAACACGAACTTCAAGCTGCCCTGAGGGACAAGCTGAGGTGGAAGATGATGCCACTCCGTGTCTCTCCTGGGAGCTCATCTTTAGAAACTAAGAGACGACCGTAGGTGAAATACTAATAACATTAATACTTAATATAAACAAAGCACGACGTATTGCACACCGCAACAACTTTCCAATATGCGCGCCACTGACGTCACCGTCCGTGCTTCCAGGTCAGAGAGCAACTGTCCATCAAAAGCTCATTAGCCAATCAGAGTAGATCGCTGTTAAGCCCGCCCCCACGAGAGGTTTGTGCCAAAACAGCAAACGAAAATTTGCGAAGCGTAAGCGAAAGCTGTGGCAACGCATTCAGAATCCATGATTCGCGAAAACGATTCTTTGAAAATCATTAACAAAGAATGAAGCATATTTGAAGAGCATGTTAAATTCGTGCGACTGAGTTCATTTTTTCATTTTCATTGTGTTTTTCTTCTTTTGCAGTGGCATATTTTTGATCGTTTCTTGGAAAGTTACGTTCAGTTTTATAAAGTTACGTTCATTCTTATTGGCACAAAAATAATCCCATAATTTTCTAATAATTGTGAGATATAAATTCGCAATTGCGAATTATAAAGTCTAGTTCTAAAGAAAAAAGACTGAAAAAAAGAATGAATTTTTTTTTTTCAGAAATGTGAGCTTTAATCTTGCATTCCTGACTTTATAACACGCATTTGGAACTTTGTCATGCAATTCTGACTTTATAACTTGAAATTTTGAGTTTATATCTCACAATTCTGAGAAAAAAGTCAGAACTGTGAAATTTAAACACAACTGTGAAAAAAAGTCAGAACTGTGAGACATAAAGTCACAGTCCTTTTTTTTTTTTTTAATACAGTGGTGAAAATGGGCTTCCATTATTCCATTATTAGTTCCTGGAATTGTAAATACTTAGCGTCTTGAACTACTTTAAATTATGATTAACTTTAGGCTTGACTCTTTCATATTAGCTTCTCCAACACTTTACAATGGTGGCATTATGGTGGAATTTTTGATCAAGTTTTCCTCACACATGTCCTGTCTCATGGGCCACAACAAAAGCAGACGAGAAGCCATCCTCATGGTTCAGAGTGCAACTTCTCACAGGATGACACATTCCCGTCACAGGAGCATAACCTGCAAAGAGAAGGACGATAAATTGTTGACAGTGGTCTGTTGTTCATTCTGCATCACATTGGCAATTTTCTCAAAAACAAAAAAAATTTAAGTGATAAGATTACAATTTACTTTTCCGGTTCCATGAATTTTAATTGGCCTGCATTAGTGGTGTCAAAAGTAGCGCGTTAACGCAGGCGATTATTTTTTTTCATTTTAAAGCATTAAAAATATTTAACACAATTAACGCAGGGGCGGGGCTATACTTTCAAAAGTATTACCTTGCATGCCAGTGGGCCCAAACTCTTGTCTGGTGAGGAAAATGGCATGATCATGGTATTCTGCATCATTTTTATCCTCTTTTTGCTGCAGGAAGGCCCAGCGGCAGACGTTCTCCAGACTCTGAGAAGCGTTGCCCAGTTCAATCAAACCCATGGACTGACAATACCAACACAAAGCATAAGTTAATACCAGACATTGTTTATTGAAACAATTTAGTTTCAGAAATTTGAAACCATTTTAGAATCCAAGACAGAAAAAAAATGATCAAAATCTTTCATTCCACTTATATAGATTATTAGAATGCTTAAGCCATATCTATTAATGTTATTATACGTTTATACATTTCTAACCAGTTTTTGAGTATTTTGCTAATGTGTTTTCAAGACAAAACTTTTGTAACTTTCTACAGTTTGATTTCTAGAGTTCTACTTAAGCATTCAGAGTTTAAACTTTATTTTAATTAATTATTTTTAAATCTGTAATTAAATGAAAAGTGGTCCAAAGAATAAAGGACTTTGGCACCACGTTGTAGCTACAGTAATTAAACTTTCTCAATTTCAGTATGCTGTTTATTTATTTATATTTTTTAACAGTGTACTCAGTTTTATAGTTTTAAGTTTCTTAGGCGTTCAGGTCATTGTTAATGCGTCCATTACAAATTCCAAAAACCCAACTTTGAAACTTCCTTGGCTACAGTGGTGAAACTTTTCTTTGGATTGTGATAACAGAATATACTTCAATACAATCTCTGTTGGACAGCTACTGGAGTCGAGTACACTAGATATTTTTCATAGTTAAGATATTTTCATACTTTGAAGTGCTGTTGGTACAACCACAGTCATCCAACAAAGTTTCAGAAGTAAACTGGCTGGTGCCATCTTACCTTGGAGGAGCAGAGCATCATGATTCTAACCAGGACAACATTAATATGGGCACCCAGGGTGCTGTCCTGATAAATCTCATTCACCTATGGAACAATTCATAAGAAAAACAAATGATAAACAAGCAGAAAGGTAACATAAACACAGCCTTACTACGGAGAGCCTGGACGTGACGAATGGATGTGTAATTGGTCTTTAAAATAACATGGCTATGAAAATTATGTAGGCAGGAAAGGCAGAGTTTACTGCATGTAAGCTGAAAAACACACAGCACTTACCCTTACAGCCAGCTTGAGAAAGATTTAAAGGTCAACTCTGAACCTGTGTTATCATTTACTGGTGCCATGTGTTTAGGTATTTATATAGTTATATATTTGTGGAAGTGTTATGTCTATTATACATTCAGAATAAAATAAATAAATATTTGTAGGCAAATATTTGCAGGTAATTTACCTGTAAATTCACTAGAAAATCTAGACAGGTGGAGCTGGGGAAGGTGAAGGCTTTATTCTAAATTTATCTATGAATAAATAAATAACAGGCATATCTGCACCCCTTCAAAAATGGCACACATATTTTATATCACTAGTGAATGCAAATTATACAGTTCAATTTCAGCATTACTTGGCTCCTCAAGAAGAGAAATTATTTTACCATGCTTACACCTGACTTCTCTCCACTCATTTACACAATACCCTGGGGCAGCCTGGGAAGAAATCTGTAAGGAGGTGCTGAGGCTTCAGTTAAATGACCAGGGTGTTGAGAAAAAAGAAGCACTGTATCACACACAGAGACGCAACACACATACACAAAGACAGTGACAGATGGATGACAGCTCGACTAGAGGCTGTTTGAAAATCTGAGTCTGATTATGGAGAGCAGATACTCAGCAAAAGAGAGAAATTCTAGCTATAGTTTCCACTAAAACACTCAAACCCTCCCCAGAATGCATAAAGATACAATTAGATGCCTATTCCTCGTTGTTTTGTCAGTAAAACTAAACTTTAGATAGGTGTGTTTGTATGTGCATTTAATCTCAGATTTAACTCTAACAGGAATACTAATTATAAATCTAATCATGAGTGTATGTATTCACATATATAAACAATATGAAAAATATATGTTTTTAAAATCTGTTTATAAATAAATAAATGAAAAATACAATATTTGCATTTAAATGCAATACTTGATATTACATTCAGTATTTCATTTTATAATACATTAAAAATGATCATTATAACATAGTTTAATGAGAGCACAAAGAAATGTGTCCCTGTTGTTAAAGTAACAGTTCATTACCATTGTTGCTAAGCATAAAAACGGTTGAAATATTAGTCTCTGAAAAACAGTGCTAGGTAACCCTGTTCCCACCTGAAACCATGTTTCCACTCAGGCACTCAGTAATGACAGCTCAGTAACCCGGCATATAAATGACTATTATCAGCACATACTCTCTCGTTTTTATTCTCTTCTCTCCCACACACACAAACACACACACCGTACTAATCACCTTAGCAGCGAGTCTCTCATTAGCACTGGCTGTCTCTGGCCCTCTCCAGGACTAGATCTCTGCTTGTAGCTGGCAGGTAGCTAATTGACGTGTAAGAGGCCAAAGTGCCAGAAAATCATTAGGACTAAATTAATAATGCAGCAAGGTCTTCCATCGGAGCTTGTCTCATGCTTAGCAACGGAACCGCCGTGCAAACAAAAATGAACTGTGAGGGAATTACAAGTAAGTTGCAAGAGCTTTGAAATTGCTATCCAGTCACTTGTATACCTAAAACATACACAAGTACACTTCTAGCTGTACAAATTCGATTTAATGCGTTGTTGCGTTTCGCAAATATGAACATCGCCACAAGGGGCACTAAAATGGATACTAGAGTAAATATTTTTCTTTCGTGGTTCGTTTTATTTATGTTTCATGTTAAGTTTAATAAAGTTAGAGTGCTTATAGTTAGCTATCTAAATAAAACACATCTAGTTTAATGTCACAGACATTCGGATGTAATTCTGAGGTTTGTTACCACCACAGCAATGCGTTAAAAGTAGATGTTAAGCATTTTCAAATGGGCTACGGGACATCAGTCAAGCATTTTGGTCTGTTTTTTTGAGAAATTTCTGGCAAAAACTGAATCTAAATAAAAAGGAAAAACAGGGGGAAATGCAGAATATGTTTAGTTGTGCAGGTTCGACAGAAAGTTCATTGCGAGTCTGGTCTTGTCGAGGATCTCAAGTACATCAATCTTGAGGTAGGAAACCTTGTCAGGGATGTGGATGTAATTTCTTGACTTACAGCAGATGTCAGGGAGACGGATGGAGGTTTGGATTAACATCCAAGCGTCAAGCGCTAATGTATACAGTAATGCTAATTTCTCTGTTCGAGTTTGAAGACATTCGTGTAAATGTCTGTCTGATAAAATCATGATTGTAAATAACCATTAGCTCTGTCTGAAAAGTCATGTTGAGGGAGATATTTTGGATAAATGTTGATTTGTTTACATAAGACGGAGAACCAATAACGTCTTGACACTAAATTACTATCATTTAGCTAACGCATAATTTAGCAAATGCCATTTGGCTAACTTCCTTTATACAAAGTAACTTAAAACTAGAAGGACACTTTTTCAACACTCCTAAAAATAAAGGTTACAAAAGGGGGTTTCACAGCTATGTAATATAAGAACCATTTTGGGATCCCAAAAAATGTTAAAAAAGTGAAACAATTAATCAGTAAAACATTCTTAAAAGAACCATTTTCCCCCATACACTTTAAAAAAATAAGGATTCTTAACTGGCATTGATGATTCCATGAAGAACAGAGGTTATTTAAAATGGAAATGGTTTTTCAGATTCAAATGGTTCTTTTAAGAACTGTTCACAGAAGGGGCTTTCGCATTTGGTAGTTACAGGAACTTTCACACCACGTAGTTCTAAGAACTTTTGCAAACTGTGTACATTTTTTTAGAAAACAAAAAGGGTTCTATCTACAGAAGTCTATGGAACCCCAAAACTTTGAAGCTCGATATCTCAGAGCTGCTCAGAATGCAGATAGAACCTTATAATTCCAAGGCAGCGATGGTGGTTCCTAGAGAACCAGTTTCTCCTTAGGCCGTTTTCCTGGTTGCATTCGCACTGACAGCAGGAACTCTGAAGCGTCTTTATTCACGGCATTTACAAACGTTTACAACCAGTGAATAGAGGATGCCGTGATCGGCGCTGTTTTTGTTGCGTGTCATGGGTTTTGTGATAATGGGTATAGAATGTAAAGACTCAATTTACGTGACTGAAAGAGCATGAAAATCTTACTAAATCTCCTGTGACAACTTGCAGTGTTACATATCATCTAGGCTGAGAAAGAACACAACGCTGCAGACAACAGGTAGCTAAATGCTGTTATCGCTGTTTTAAATGTTTGTGGAATAAATATTTTTACACGGCCTTTTAAAAATTTAAAAAGGTTTCATATGTGTTTGGCCAATCAGCATACACTTACATCACTGGTAGCTCCTATAGAACTGTATTAGACCCTACTCTGAAGTAGAAGCTAATTTAACGGAGTTCCTAGAGCTAAATGCTTTCCTAGTTCCTGCGGTGCAAACACGCCAAAAAGCAGGAACTTCCGCTAATAGTTCTAGGAGCTATGAAAAGGTTCCTCCGGTGCGAAAGCCCCTATAGGAACGTCATAGTTAATGGTTTGTTAATAGTGAGAACTAATAAATATTTAAAATAAACTGTATTTTATTTTATATGTACTTTATTGGCTTCTGTGGTTTCATGAAGAGCCATTAACCAAAGAGCCTTGCACAAAAGGTTCAGAAAAAGATTATTTAGGCTATTAAAATGTTCTTCCCACTACACTCAGCTAACAAAAATAAAAGTGCAAAAAGAGGGTTTTTGTAGCAGTGCAACAGAAGAACCATTCTGGGTTCCCTAGAGGGAATCTTTGGGGCTTTTGCACTGGAAGAACCGTTTCATAATTTCTAGAAATAATGGCAGAAGTCGCTGTTTTTTTGGTGTTTTTGCAACGCAGGATCTGGGAGCGAAATTTAGTTGTAGGAATGTCTTTTCGGGGAAATAAATTTGCTCCTACTTTAGAGTAAGGTCTAACACAGCACAATGGGAATCTGTATTTTTTTGTATTGAGCATATGCATATGATAACAGGTCATGCAGATCATCTCAGTACTTGTAACTATTAGCTACCACCTCAAGCTTGAATTGTTTCTAATGGGGTTTGGAAAACTTACAATATTCATGAGGGTTAGGAGGTACTTCTGGATGTGCTCTCTGCCGTGAAACATCACCACAGAGCAGTCCACTCCCAAGAGAACCTCGATGTTAAAGATCTCATCTTCATACGTCTCTCTGCGTGTTCGCGTGTTGCTCTTTATTTTCTTCTTAACATGGTGGGGTAAATATTCTAATCCAGCCTGAAGACCCAGAGGAGAACCTGCAAAAAATGCACAAAAAAGTTCAAATCATGAGGAATCAAATTTTCCTTGATCTTTTGAGTAAAATGAAAACATACTGTAATGTTCAGAATTAGAAGCTGATCACAGATAGGGAAAAAATATTTTTAAAAATGTGTACATCATAAAGAAGGCATATGTAAATGAGCCATATAACCTAAACTGCCCATTGTAAATTGTTCACACTGTAGATTAAGATTATTTTTCAGCCCATTACTTAAAGGGGTCATTGGATGCCCATTTTCCACGTTGATATGATTCTTTAGGGTCTTAATGAAAAGTCTCTAATATACTTTGGTTAAAAATTCTCAATAGTTGTGTAAAACAATACCCTTTTTACCATGTCAAAATGAGCTCTGTAAAAATCATCTCATTCTAAGGGGTTGTTCCTTTAAACGCAAATGAGCTCTGCTCGCCCCGCCCCTCTCTTCTCGCTGTGGAGTGACGAGCTTGTTTACTTTAGCCGCATTTAGCTGCGTTTTGCCGCTAAACTTCCTAACTACCATGTTATAAGGAAAGGCAATCGCAAAGATTAATTAAAAAAAAAACTTATACGCACTTCTGCTGTAAGTGACGAATGATTCGTGCGGACATAGACGAATATATGTCGATCGGGAGCCGCATTCCCATCACAAACAAACGTAATCCACTGCATCTTCAGCGGCTCAGATGTCGAGAGTAAATGACGACCACTATGTTCATTATTACATCCAGCAACACAACACCTCAATCACTCAATCTAACTTACATCTATGCTCCGGCATCGAAACAATAGAGGTTACTGGACTGTGACAGCTGGTCTGAGGTAAGGCGCTCATGTCAATCAACTATCGTGGGAGCGGCCTCTGTGGGTGCGACGGCACATCGACAGGCATCTGAGAATGGCTCAATTTAAAAAAGGGGATATTATTTTTACAGATTAATTAAAAAACACTTCACGGATTTGTATCATTATAGGGTAGATTTGTACATACACTGCCAACACACATTAATGTTTAAACAACATAAAAAAGTGAACTTTGCATCCGATGACCCCTTTAATATGAAAATAGCTGTACAATGATAAACAAAAACAGTGGCAGTATGTTTCTCATTCATTCAGCAGATTTTCTCTGTCTTGTCACCTAATACACAGCACAAACACTCTCGCAACTCCAAAAGCTTTCATGTTCAGACTGGGTGCCACTGAAGCATGTCTCTCAGGCTCTGCCTGTGCCAAAACTGCTCGAGCGAGGGACAGCATAAGAGGTAAGAGAGAACTAAAACGGATGACAGGCAGAAAAATATTACTGTACCAATTCAGTGATATCTTGGCTTTGACTCCCCTTACTAAAAAGCACAATTATCATATCTATTTACCATGTATTTACATGTTACTTGGTATTGTGTCCAACACATTTGTAAGTCCCTGCTATGTGCTTGCTGACTTCAGTCTGTGTGTTTTGAGAGAAATTTGATGTTTCTTCCCAAGGTGATAAACCTTATGATTACACATTTTTATATGCCATTTGATGTTCTGATTTAATTTCTTAATTTATTCAGAAGTAATGAGATAATCCTGAAGGGCGATTCACCAATCAGAGAAGTCGCTGTTACTATGGAAACCAAAATCCCGGCACAAGAACTCACAAGTGACCACCCACTCCTATCAAGCATTGTGAATGACAACTGATTTTCCAGATACTCTCACACAAAATGCAATGAATATTTTGCAAAAAACTTAAAATATATGGCATTTCATACTATGTTCAATCACTTTAAGTTTTATTCAATAACTTTTTAATGCCTGTAATGAAAAAACAGCCAACCATTATACTACCAGCCTCACTTTTACAGTCATCTATCATTTTTGTGTTGTTAATCCATAAAATATCTTTAGGGTGAAAACAAATTAAATAGATACAAGAAACTTTTTTTTCTTTGGGATCAGCGATTCAGGATTTCCAGATCAATACCCACAGAATTGTTAATGTGCAGTCTAATTAGGCTGTTTGAGTAAAGTGTAATTTAAAAAAAAAATGCTCTTCTTTAGTTCCATTCAGATTTTACTTTCCAAACATATAGCACTTGTAGGGTAATATATGTAAATACAGTCTATTAACATGGTTCAGAATGGAGGGATCTTGACAAATGTTCCTTGTTTTGGAAGAAGAAAAGCAGTGTACATCTTCTCATAAACTTCTTGGTTATGCTGAATAATAAAACAGAATTTGATAAACTTCTAGCTCATTTCTAAACAAGTACAGACACCCTAATATACAAACCAAATGGGAAGTCAAACAAATGCATCATAAAAGCAGAAATGTTTACCGCCAAGACAACAACAATTATTTACTAGTGTAGATGCTGCAAAACCTAGCAAATGAAAATCTGCAGAACAAATAAATGTAAGAAATCCTAGATAAATTCTATAACAACTAACATTTGGGGCAAGTTATACAATCATCTTGGAATGTTTTATTATCTTGACAAATTTTACAAATTTATCTAAAAGTGGGTCATGGGCTTTGTTTGTGCAATAGACATTTGTTTTGCTCTTTCCATTCATCATACTGTGTATTTAGAAGCACATTACACTAGAAATAAACTATAGTGGAAAACCAAAGCTGCATGGTCCATGTCACTCATACTAGAGTTGTCTGCATGGGGTCAAATTAGGATTTGGAACAAGAACTAGCATGTTAGGGTGACCTGTGAATGTGCATCCAGTGCTGGAATGACACCAAGGATAGAGGCAATTACCAGGACATCAACACAAAAGGCCAGAGTCACGGAAAAGGTTAAGTATTGGTTTAGAATAAAAATAATTTTTAAAGGAGAATCAGCACTGACCATAAGGAGTACCTACTGCAGCTACAAACAGTGTTGTTACTATAACTTAAATACATTTCCCAGCATTGTAACAGTAGTTCAGCTATTTTCCTGATGTTCATAGTGTGTACTTTGCTAGTAAGGAGCTACTTTATCAAATGATATGCTTATTTATTAAGGCAATAAGCAAGCACTCTCATCTAAACACCCTCACTTTCATATGCAGTGTTGGAAAGTCTGATTAGTGTTAATAAACTGGTTCATCCTAAGTAGTACGCTTTGTCATATTATTGCAAACTCTGATTATTTCAAGTAAATACGTTTATTTAGATGGTTTCTAAATGAACAGATTCACAACACTGATTTACAGATTCTAGATAATCGATTCTACCAACACTGTCAAAAATCTTGTATTTGTTTAAAATATTTTGCAAAAAACATAAAATATATGACATTTTATGTTATATTCAGTCACTTAAAGTTTTTATTGTACAATTGTTTCAGATTCAATAGTCCGAATTCTTTCCAGTGTATAGAATATGTTAATTTAAATAAACCATCTAAACAACTACAAAAGAAAATAACTAGTAAGAATCACACAATTAAAACTGAAACAGTGGTACAAAATAAAACTTTAAGTGACAAAATATAGTTTTGTTTTTTTTTGTTTGCAAAAGATTCACACATTTACAAGTTTGTTTGAATGCGTCAACTAAAAGAACAGATTCACAGATTCTAGCACCTATAGGCTAAAATTCTACTCGACTGTATGTTAGATGTTTTTGTTGTATTTCATATAAATGTACCTGTACACGCTTGGCAGTCACGCTACTTGAAAATCATCCAAACCCCTTTATTGTGAATAGCATAACTGATTCTCCTGATACTGTCAAAAAACTTGTAGTAAAAAATGTAATTTCTACTATATTCTGTCACTTAAAGTTTTATTCTGTACCACTGTTTTCAGTTTTAATTGTGTGATTCTTTCTATTGAATAGACTTGTTTAGATTGTTCATTTAAATGAACAGATTCACAACACTGATTCACAGATTCTATATAGGCTAAAATTCTACTCGACTGTATATTAACTGTTTTTGTTGCATTCCATATAAATATACCTGTACAAGCTTGATATTGTCACACTAACTGAAATTCATCCAAACCCCTTTATTGTGAATAAAACTTTAAGTGACAAAATATAGCAGAAATTACAGTTTTGTTTTTTGTTTGCAAAAGATTCAAACATTTACAAGTTTGTTTGAATGCATCAACTAAAAGAACAGATTCACAGATTCTAGCACCTATAGGCTAAAATTCTACTCGACTGTATGTTAGATGTTTTTGTTGTATTTCATATAAATGTACCTGTACACGCTTGGCAGTCACGCTACTTGAAAATCATCCAAACCCCTTTATTGTGAATAGCATAACTGATTCTTCTGATACTGTCAAAAAACTTGTAAATGTTTGAATCTTTTGCAAAAAAAAGAAAAAAAAAAGTAATTTCTACTATATTTTGTCATTTAAAATTTTATTCTGTACCACTGTTTCAGTTAACTGTGTGATTTTTTCTAGTGAATAGACTTGTTTAGATTGTTCATTTAAATCAACAGATTCACAACACTGATTCACAGTTTCTATATAGGCTAAAATTCCACTCGACTGTATATTAGCTGTTTTTGTTGCATTTCATATAAATATACCTGTACAAGCTTGATATTGTCACACAAATTGAAATTCATCCAAACCCCTTTATTGTGAATTATATAACTGATTCTCCTGATACTGTAAAAAATGTGTAAATGTTTGAATTTTTTGCAAACAACTGTATTTTCTACTATATTCTGTCACTGAAAGTTTTATTTTGTACAGCTGTCACAGTTTTAATTGTGTGATTTATTCTAGTGAATAGACTTGTTTAAATTGTTCATTTAAATGAACAGATTCACAACACTGATTCACAGATTCTATATAGGCTAAAATTCTACTCGACTCTATATTAGCTGTTTTTGTTGCATTTCATATAAATATACCTGTACAGGCTTGATATTATCACACAAATTGAAGTTCATCCAAACCCCTTTATTGTGAATGATATAACTGATTCTCCCGATACTGTCAAAAAACGAATCTTTTGCAAAAAACTTTATTTTCTACTATATTGTCACTTCTACTATATCGTCTGTCGCTTAAAGTTTTATTTTGTACCACTGTTTCTTGTTTAGATGATTCGTTTGTTGACTCACAGATTGCAGTCTATTAGTAAATCTATTTTATATTTTTTGTAGTTTATGTAGATTAAGGAAAAGCCATGAAGTCACAATAAAGTAGCACTACTACACTATATTCTCATTGTCACAGTCAAGTGAGTATCACAATGTCAGCTGACACCCAACTAAATTCCACAGTCATCGTATTTCAAGGGTAACAGCCTTGTGCCACTGCGTTTTTTCTTGCTATTGACTATAAATAGAAAGTTACAAACAAGCATCTTGTGTTCTGGCTGCCATTCTGAGAGACCACGTCCGTTCCTAGTTATCCCCTGACCTGAAGTCATAGCCGTTTCAACTGTAGCTGGGGTTTCCAATGCGGGTCTGCTAGGAACGATGCTGATGTACAGAATATTGATGAAGGCCCGGGCAGTCAGTAACTGTTGCCAATTATCATAATTCTTCGAATCAATGAGTGCTGGGGTTGTCAGTTCTGACATATCAGGCTCACGAGGGTTATTTGTATTCAGGAAACGGGAGCATCAGGAAAAACTGCAAGGATAAAATGAAAACCGAATCTTTTAGAAGCATTCAAGTAGAACCTTTGCTTTGAAAATGAAAGCAAAGTCATTCGGATCTGTTAATAACTGGAGAAATCCTCTTTGAATATGGCAGTGGAAGTTTGACCTGACTCTTTCAAAATGTTTTTTTTTTTTTTTAAACATACTTTAGAGACACTGTTTTGTTTTTAGATTCCTGATGGTAAAGTTAATGTTAAATCAAATTAGATATGATTATTGCAAAACATTGCAAAGCAAAACTAATTACCGTGCAAAACAAAAATACAACTTGGCTTTTAAATCAATGCTGGCAGATGTGACTGGAAAAATTAAGACATGCTAAGTCAAAGTAAATGAAACTGTAAGATACAAGACTTGAAATGTAAAACAAACAGGAAGGTTCCTTAAACTCCAAACTGGTCTGATTTCAATAAAGACAAGCATGATGTCACTTTGATGTCAAACTTGAAACATTTTTTTTACGTAGATAAAATAAAGACATGGTTATGAATGTTGCACGAATTTTGGTTGGCTATGAATGCAACATCTTGTTCCTTTATTGCAACTTCACTGATTGAAAAACTATGTTGTTTGCAGGATGAATGAAGGTCCATCTGCTTAGACAAGCAAGAGTATCCTCAATGAAGGCGTGACTCAGCACGGAGGAATATGAGCCCACGCACACACTCATACACACAGAAACAGTGATGCAGGAGTTGCACCGACCAATAGTTCTGCCACTAGTCAGTGTAGTCGTGAATCACATACAAGACCTTCTGTCCTTGTGAGGGACCCTCTACAACATAAAAGCAGCTGTATATTTTCATATAAACATCAATTTATACTGTGAAAAAGAGGAAAAGATGTACATTTTTTTATGTTTACTTATATTTTGTAGAATCTTTTTTTATACATTGTAGATGTATTTTCTGAAGAAAAACACAAAACTAAAACTATCATAGACTAAAATATTTATAATAATAATTTATGAATATATATTTATTATTTAAAATTAATAAACAGCAATAATGTCAAATATTTATTTATTTATTTATTTATTTATTTATTTATTTCTAAACATCTTTTCTGTGCATCTCTAAACACCCCTTTATGACATCCAATTTGAATAATGACACAAATAAAATTATATCAGTTAAAAAGTTATATCCAACCCAATGAATTTTAGTGACACCCTGAATAACATGACTTAAGTTGCACTTACTCTATAGCTGGTAACAGTAAAAATAAAAATGTAAAAATAAAAGTAAAAAGGTCCTCTTTCTTTAAACCGTGTCCCATTGTATCTGCATGTTGTTTTCTTTGTATTAATGGTCAAATATTTTTGGAATGGTCTTCTCTTAAAGTTGTGGTTACATTAGCGAATTTTGTAGACAACAAAAAAGGTCCATTGTCCACTGTCAATACTGTAACGTTGTAAAATATAAAATTAGTTGAATAATGGTAAATTTGACTTTACCTTAAAAGACAGCTGATTTTCCATCTGGTGAGTCATTTAGAGTTTAGAGTTAATTCGGGATAATTGGGCCACTTTTCCCCACTCATCTCAATGGCAAAAAGTGTCTTAACTTTTCAGAATTCATCTTACTTTAAGGGGCCATGAACTGAGAAATCAAAATTCCAACCTGGTCTCATGACAAAAAACGTACCTTTGGGAACTTTTATGTGAGATGTGAAATATGTACCAATAAGTACGTATTACTGCAGTTTCTAACAGAAATTAACACTAGAGGTGGTAAAACAGTGAGCACTTGTAATCGTTTTTATACACAGTTATGATTACAGCTCCATAAGTTTTGCTTTCTGGTGTTCTGACAAATAATTCTACCAGATTATGCTACCAACACTGTATTTTTTAATACTTTAAGGGTAGGTTTAGGGTTGGGTGTACACGACAGGGTAGCACAAATTTCCATAACACCATATGTAACAAGATTTCTCAGTAGTTCAGCCGTCATGGAAATGGACTTAGAATGCGGAATCCTTGGGTATGAATCCCATGAAAAACATGACTTATGATGAAAGAGCTGAAAAATGAGAGATCGAAAAACAAGCTAAAACTGCATGCTTGCGATTTTGTTTTTACATCACATTCGCTTTTGTTCATACTATCGGGTAGGTTTCGGTATATATTGTGTGTATATACTGCAGATGGTACGTTATTTTAAAACGTCACAGAGCATTGGAGTTATAGCGCCACTCAACGGACATTTCAAGTCAGAACTGCGGTGACATGTACAAAACCAACGTCACACAGCTGTGGCTGGAAACTAACAATAAATTACATTTTCTACCATTACACTGTGTTTTTTTTAATGTGTACACCTACCCCAACCCTAATCCTACCCCATACAATAATTCAAAAACAGTAATTATTGTACAGTACATCTGTATACTATATATCTAGCCTTTACCATAAAACATACCATATGTATGTTCATCTGTTCTGGGGGAAAAAACAGAACAATCTTTTAGCATCACTCAGTGGACATTTTTGTTGGAAACTGCAGTAAAATGTACATATTGGTACATTCCCAAAGGTACATTTTCGCCATGAGACCAGATGAAAAATTCCCTTGATCTTTAGACATGTAAGAGGTCATTGTACCATGAAAACATTCTGTAAGTTTCAGAACTCAAAACTTTCTCATTAGTCTAAAAACAGCTTATAATGAAGCCAGTCTGCCCAAATGACAGTTTGTGAAAAGTGTTGCTTTATGACGTAACAGTGTGGCTAAACACCACCTCCGCAGAAGAAGATCAATGCCTGCTCCTACCCAACTGCCTTTTTGGCCCCACCCACAGATATGTGCATAACGAGAGGGCAAACAAAGGTCTACGCCAAAACCAAATGAAGAGTAGATGTACTTTATTTTTTAATGAAGTTCCAATAATAAGAACTTGGAAAGACTGAAACTAAAATACGATGCTGTGCCAACGATATTGGATCCAACAGTAATGTCGCACCACACAAGTGCGAGTAACTGTTTTTATTACGTGGTCCCTTTTGCTTTGTCTGTTATTACAGATTGTTTGAAATGTACTGAGTACTTATGCATTTTAACCTAAATCACAGCAGTGTCCACCTATGAATAATGTAGGCTGTCAAACATACATAACCCCTGATAGCACATAAACATCACAGAGACGTCTATTTGACGTTTGCATTTATATCTGGAAGAGGTATTTTTTAAGAGTGTCTGCTCATCTGCAATGCATCTATAGGACGTTTCCTATATGTCTTCTATACGCCTACGTGTGCTATTTGGGATTGTTAGCCAATCATAGCAGAGGATGTTTACTTTCGAGTCTATAATCCAGCACGGACAGAGCATTCTGATGAGGGGGGTCGAAGCAGGACAGAAAATACCCAGATAGCACACATACGTCTGCAAGATGTCTGTTAAAGATCACTTGATCTGGAAAGCATCTGCTGTGTACAAACATCTGACAGACATCTGTAAGATGTCAGTATTACATACATTCTGAATCATAAACATCTTGAAGACATCTAATGGACGTCTATTTGACATCTGATAGGAAATGTCCTATAGACGTACTGCAGATGAGCAAACACTCTAAAAATATGTCATCCAAATATAAATGCAAACGTCAAATAGATGTCAAAATTACTTTAAATTATGTTTTTTGATGTAAAAATCTTGACCATTACTAGTTGACCTCACTAGTTGACCATTTACATCTGTTGGTTGATATCAGCATCCGAAACATGTAAAGAGTGAACTTAAAATGAAAAGTTGCCCAAGCACACAAGAACTGTGAACCTAAAGTCTCTCCAATGAAGATGTCAGCCAACAAACTTTTTGACCTCTATTTCACAAACATCTCTCAGGAGCTCTTAATCACCTTGGCCATCAATCTTAAAACAAGAGCCAAGTGATGTCTTATTCACCTAGGCATCATCAGGTAACACAGCTCTGTTGAGTTAGCTCATCTTACAGAGCCAGAATTCCGAGACACGGAAAGATCAGTCTTCATTAGCTCTCCAGACAAAATGCCACAGGCCCTTTCCTAAGACACTGTCTTTAACTTGCACTGCAAAGGTGGTCCAGCCCAAATGGAGATATTTGCAGCACAGGAGGAAGCTGAACACTCCTCCTTAATGTAAGACCAGGCCAACAGCTCTTAGTCAATGGAACAACCAGAATTCGTTGTTTCAGGGATGGGAAAAATGTTAAATGAAAAACACATGCAGTCACACATTTTCTACAGCCATTAACACACACATTTAGCCGCACACACAAACTTATACGATCTCTGATGGCTAGCTTGAGGCATTATGGCACATTTGGTATGCTGCGGTGAGATATGTGTGGGCTGAAATGTCAGGGTGACTGAGGTGAAGAGAAACTGACAAAAGTGCAGAACCGACACTCTTCTCAAATGCAGGAAAGAAAATCAGACTCAGATTTTCCCACCTTCACATGTAAGGTCAAGTCCAATTATATTTGTTATGAAACCTACTGCTGAAGAAACCTACAAAGAAATTATTTAAACAGAGCACAGGATTTTTTTCCAGCATGTCTGATTATGCTATTCACATATTTTGTACATTCACAGAATAGTGGTGGATGGAAAATATGCTAATTAAATAATTACATTATTTTATTATTAGGGCTGTCAGTTTGACGCAATATTTTAATGCAGTTAGCACGTTGGCCCTGCCCCCAGACATGTAAATCATCTTATATTTCATACAGTTGACTGTTGACAGATATGATGCAGTTATGCCCTAAAATTCAAGATATTGGTGCAAAAAGCCCCTGTATGTGTTTTGTCTCATATTCATATATATCACACAATATCACACGAGCAGCAAGAGCAATATGACACGAGTGCTAATTTTTGTCCCGATCTATCATGAGCTTAAATGTGATTTATACAACAGTTCAGTAAATAAAAAGTTGATATTGTGTTATATTTTAAACATTATATTATGTGTTTTTGCTCAATTTTGCAGAGAACATATTACCTTTGTGGCCATAGAATTGTTGCACGTCTCCGACCAACACAACAGTGTTTAGTTTATGAATAAATCTGTGTTTTGAGCGAATTATGTGAATCAATGATTCAAAGGCCAATCTATAAAGACAACCATTTACTTAATTCCTGAATGAATCAGTCATTTGAACAAATCAAATCAAATGAATGAATGCCTCATAAAGACATTTACCGCCGCGTGCTGGCAGATTTAGTTTCATCCAAGATGTTCATGTCTTTCTTTCTTCAGTCGTAAAGAAATTATGTTTTTTGAGGAAAACATTTCAACATTTTTCTCCATATAGTGGACGTCTATGGTGCCCTGAGTTTGAACTTCCAAAATGTAGTTTAAATGCGGCTTCAAGCGATCCCAAATGCGGTTGTAAACAGCCGAGGAAGAAGGGTCTTATCTAGTGAAACGATCTGGTATTTTCATAAAAATAATACAATTTATATACTTTTTAATGTCAAATGCTCGTCTTGTCTTATGCTGCCTGAACTCTGTTTTTTTACGGTTCATGACAGTATGTCAAAAAAAACTCCCATCTCAGATGTTTGATCTTCTTTGCATGTTCACTTTGCAAAGACTGGGTCGGTACTTCTGCAGCGATTTAGGATGATTTTGAAATGATTTTTGCAGTTGAGGGAGAAAATACGATTGGAGCTTTTCGACATACCCTAACTGTCTTAACCCTTAATACATAGAGTTCAAGCAATTGTATTTTTTTAAATGAAAATAACCGTTTGCTAGATAAGACCCTTCTTCCTTGGCTGGGATTGTTTACAACCGCATTTGGGATTGTTTGAAGCCACATTTAAACTATATTTTGGAAGTTCAAACTCAGGGCACCATAGCAATCCATTATATGGAGAAAAATCTTGAAATGTTTTCCTCAAAAAAATATAATTTTTTTTACAGCTGAAGAAAGAAAGACATGAACATCTTGGATGACAAGGGGATGAGTACATTATTTGTACATTTTTGTTCTGGAAGTGGACTTCTCCTTTAAATCAAATAAAGTATTTCTTTCTAAAGCTACAATTTGTAATGTCTGCTTGATACTTTCTCATTTAACACAATAATTGGTTTAAATAATATTTTGTGGGTATTTTCATAGTTAATTTTATTTCTTGATTAAATAGATTAATTGATCTACACATCATGTAATTTTAATCGACTGACAGCCCTATTTATTTTATATAAAACCATATACACTTACTTGTGGTGGACAAGTTTGTTTTCAATCTGTAAGAAAATATGCATATAAACTATGATGTAATTTACAGAATTAATATTAGAATGGTGTGATTTTGATGTTTCATTTTTAATTTTATTTAGTCAAAATACATCAGCTTTGGTGAAAATTAAATAATGGAAATAATAATCAGAGTATTGGTATTAGCCAAAGATCACACAATAGTTGCATCCTTAATTAAATGTGCAACTTGGATGTAAACATGCTAATAACTAGCATGTCCTCCATTAGAAAAACAGCCATCCTCAAATGGCAAAGATCCAAGGATAGGAGAGAAACTCTGGCTTCACCTGTATTGTTCTGATAGGTCAGTGAACAAAATGCCATAAGCCATGTTTGAAGAGAAAGCACAAAGTATTGATGATTCAGTATTGTAAAGGCTAGCCCTCTTTCTCAGGTTACAGTAACAGGAAGTTCCTTTATGATTATATAAGTGAACAGAATGAGAGCTTTCTAGAAAGAGTGCTGCCACAGCGTACAGTAAACAAAGAAGCATACTTCGTAGCATGTTAGCATGTTGACCTCTGTCCTGACATTCATCATTATAGAGTCAATACAGACCTAGAAGGTCAAAGACTAAGTCAAGGTCAGCTTTTGTGAATACACGTGCATGGTAATTCACAAAACAGCTCTCCAATGCAGTTATCTAAACCAAATAAACTACAAATAAATTATATAAACAGAGCAGAGGGGTTTTTCCAGCATGTCTGATTATGAAACCTAATTTTGCAGGCTTTTTTCTGAGGAAAAAACCTCTCACCCTTTTCCCCTCCCACTACTTTTGCAGTGCTTCTCAATGTTGTAAGCTTCACGTCTGCCAAGTAGAACTTAAACTCTCATCAAGCTTTGCCACGTAGACACTGGCTGTCTGAGTCCAGCGTGTCTCTGCTGGAATTCACTGAGAGCTGCAGCTTCTCATACGCACACACGCACTCCAGCTGATGTCGCCAAAGACCTGCTCGCTCAAAAACATAGAGATTCACTTACAGATATATTGTCCTGTTATTTTTAGTACCGGCTTGGGCATACCTGCACTTCCACAATGCAATTCAACATCAAGCCTACTGCCACATGTGTAACCTTTCCACTCAAGTAAAAGCTGAATATTGCTTTCTTATAAACGGACACACCACACAGTATGACTATGACTGATTTATGGCTTTCATTTTATGTCTAGGAAAAAAGGGAAAGTACCAAATGCTGTGCTGAAACAATTGCCTGAAGATGTAGGAGAGAAATTGCCTTTATACTGACCATACACATTTCACTTTTAAATTCTGGTTTAGAATCGTAATCTTACCAAAAATTAAAAAGTAACCATAACATACTCTATCCCCCGGTTTCACAGAAAAGAGCTGTTTCAACTGAAATAACCTTGCACTGACTGATCTTAAAATACATCAGTGCCTTCGTTTTGTCTCAAGATGCACACCAGTAATATTTTTTTTTGCTAAGGCACTTTTATAAAAAATACTTAGATGTCCTAACTGAACTATGACCTAATCCTGGCTTAGGCTAAGCCCTGTCTGTGAAACCAGACCTACATTTAATAGGTTTTGTCATTCTTTAATAATTGCGCATCCTGTTTTCTCTTGGTCACACCTGAGGAAAAAAAAAAATAAATCTGTTCCAGTTTGGTCAAAAATTGTACAATCGGGTTTATGATTCATTCATTGTGACACAGGTTTTTCATTATAGCAAGAAAAAAAAACAAAAAACAAATGTTATTGCAACTTTTTTCTCACAATTCAGACTTTTTTTCTCAGAATTACATGATACAAACTCGCAATTCTGACCTTTTTTTCTCAGAATTTTGAGATATAAACTCACAACTGCAAGATATAAAGTCATTATTTCTTACTTTTTTCTCAGAATTGCATGATATAATCTTACAATAGCAATACATTTCTTTGTAAATGTCAGGTTATATCTCACAATTCTGACTTTTTTCTCACTTTTATAAAAATTACTTAGATGTCCTAACTGAACTATGACCTAATCCTGGTTTAGGCTAAGCCCTGTCTGTGAAACCAGGTCTAAATTTAATAGGTTTTGTCGTTCCAGAGAGTGTGCTTCAAGAAAATAATTGCGCATCCTGTTTTCTCTTGGTCACACCTGAGGAAAAAAAAAAATATCTGATCCAGTTTGGTCCAAAATTTTACAGTCGGGTTTATGATTCATTCATTGTGACACAGGTTTTTCATTATAGCAAGAAAAAAACAAAACAAAAAAAAATGTTATTGCAACTTTTTTTTCTCACAATTCAGACTTTTTTTTCTTAGAATTACATGATACAAACTAGCAATTCTGACATTTTTTTCTCAGAATTTTGAGATATAAACTCACAACTGCAAGATACATAAGTCATTATTTCTTACTTTTTTCTCAGAATTGCGTGATATAATCTTACAATAGCAATACTTTTTTTGTAAACGCGAGGTTATATCTCGCAATTCTGACTTTTTTTCTCACAGTTGTGAGTTTATATCTCACAATTCTGACTTTTTTCTCACTTTTCTCAGAATTGTAAGATATAAACTCGCAATTGCAGGTTATAAAGTTAGATCTTGCAAGAGTAAAAAAAATATATGTTGTCAGAATTGCAAGTTTATATCTCTCAATTCTGACTTAATTCCGCGTAATTGCGTTTCATAAAGACGAGCGAGATATAAACTCACAGTTCCACAAAAAAAAGGTCACAACTGCATGATATGAACTCGCAATTCAGAAAATATACGTTAGAATTTATATTTAGATCAGAATTGCGACTATTTCTCAGAATTGCAAGTTTATTTATCAGAACTGCGAATATATGTCTCGTAATTCTGACTTTATAACTTGCAATCGCACGTTTATAAAGAAATACTGAGAAAAAAAGTCAGAACTGCAAGTTTATAACTTGCGACTGCGAATTTCTATTATGTAATTCTGGTTTAATTTCTCAGAATTGCGAGTTTATATCTCCCAATTCTGAGAAAAAAGTCAGAATTGTGAGATGTAAACCTGCAGTTGCAAGATAAAAAGTTGCAATTCCCTTTTTTTCTTTTTTATTCAGTGGCGGAAACATCCTTTCAACTGATATTAATAAGAAATATTTAGAGTCGGCAGCGATAGCCTTGTGGTTAGTGTGCCGATATATATATACGCAGCGACCTGAGTTTGATTCTCGTCTTGTGGTCCTTTGCTGATCCCACTCCCCTCTCCCTGCCCAGTCATTTCCTGTCATCTGTCTACTGTCCTGTCCATTAAAGGCACAAAAAGACCAAAAATATAACTTAAAAAAAAAAAAAAAAATTAGTAATAGCTGCTGAAAATTCTGCTTTGCCCTCACAAAAATAAATTAAATAAATGCAGAAATATGGTGGAAAAATTAAATAAATGCAGTTTTGGTTAAAAAATATTCAGCCAATACTGAGAAAAAGTAACGCAAAAGCAACTTAATGTGTTAATTGCAAAAAAAAAAAAAAAAGTAATGTAAGGCCTGTGTACACCAAGAAGAATACCTATATGGTAATTATAACCACACAACAGCCATAACAATAATGATACCAAAAAAAAAACCCATATTATTGGGGGCAGTTTCTGTCAAAAACAAAATTCATCTGACTTTAAAGGGGTAATAAACTAAGAAACAAAATTCCCTTGATCTGTTAACATAAAAGAGGTCCTTGTACTATAAAAACATCCTGTAAGTTTCAGAACTCAAAACTTTCTTGTTAGACTAAAAACAGCTTATATTGAAGCCAGTTTGCCAAAACGACAGTTTGTTGTACACCACTCTATACTGTAATATGCTGCAGAAGATCAACGCCTGCTTCTATATCGCTGCCTGTTTAGTCCTGCCCACCATTTAGTGCATGTAGTATAAATGATGAGAGAGGTGAACGTAGGTCTATGCAGAAACCAAATGCTAAAGATGGCTCCGAATACAAGAACACACTGTGCAGTGCCAGGTTGTGGAAGAACAGTCTTTGCATTGCCTTCCTTGTGATCCCAACGTTAGGAAAGAGTGGATGAACAATTTTTTAAGATCATCCAGACCACATCAGTGAGAACTTGGGCCTTTGTTCACTTCGTTTTACCACGGATTCGTTTACAAACGGTACAATTTGACGCACGATTTTCAGAAAGGTTGAAACTACAAGACGATGCTGTGCTGACTATATTGGACCCGATAAGTGTAACTGTTTTTATTATGTGGTCACTATTGCTTTTTCTGTTATTAAAGAGTGTTTGATATGTACTGAGTATTTATGCATTCATCTATGAAGGATGTAAGCTGTCAAACATACACAAGTGTTAGCCAATCATAGCATGAGTGAACTGAGCGTTCTGATGAGGTTGGTCAAAACAGGACAGAAAATAGCCTATTATTTCTAAATTATGATGTTTTTTGATGTAAAAATCTTGATAACATTATAAGTGGACTTCAGGGAACAGTACAGAATAATAAAAAAGGCAGTTCATGACCCCTTTAAAATACTAACTGCCAGAATATAACCGCAGCACAGATTTAAAAACAACATCATCATCTTCTAGTGTAAACACTAATATAGTTATAGTTTTCATTCTTGGTATGAAGAGGTCTTTAGTTTTACTTTTTATTAGCAAGATTGTAACGTGGCTTTTAAAAGTAAAGTAAAAGTAAATTACTTTTACATTTAAAAGTAGCATTGCCCAACACTGGTATTGATTACAGTGCTAATCCTAAAGTCCTTTTAAAAGGATCAGCAATAATTTTTGTATTTCTGTCAAACAGGGTTTGACAGTACTGCAGATAAGCAATTCATGCAGCTCTCCAAAACAACCAGGCTGAGAAGAAAAATGAAAACGCGAAGGGACTATGACGCATATTGAGCCTCTCCATATCCCCCGGCTGAACTCGACCGCTCAAACTCAAAGTGACATGTGAATCCTTTTTAGAGAAGTTTATGACTTTATCCAGTCACTCTGCTGCTCCTCTCCTCACACGTCTCACACGGGATGCTGAGAGAGACAGAGCTGGGGGGTGGAGGGGAATAAAGAGTCTGGGCAATGACTCAGCCCTGAGAACTTTCCTCACATTATCCACGTATCCTGCTTCTGGTCCATTTAGTAAGGAATAGTTCAAGGAAAAACTCAAAATTCTGCCATTATTCACTCACCTGAATTTTTGAACAAACTATTTCTTTAACACTACAAGACATGGCTTTTAGATTTAATAGACACTGAAGCTCTGTTTTTAAATCTAGCTCAAATGGACTGGATACAGCCTAAACAGTCTTTGCAAAGACTGCATACTTTAGCTAAGAGGTTACATTGAACATGCTTTAAAATTTAATGAGCTTCACACATCATTTTAACACTCATGCCAAATACTTTATCTTAGCCCGCCCATCTCTTTCTAAAGAAAAATACCATGGTCACCAGCACATGTTGTGTTTTATATGCTGGCATGCCAGAGTCGCTCCGGGTCAGTGGGAAAGGGCCAGAACTATATCTTTACTTTTTTTTTTTTTTTTTTGGACGGTGTAAATACATTTTTATTTCTTTCATACTTAATTGGTTTTCTGAGACATTTAGTTGCAAATTATTGTAATTATTAAATTATTAAATTATTATAAATTATTGTTTTATTTTATTTTATTTTATTTTATTTCATTTTATTTTTCCACAGTGGCAATACATATTTAATATTTAAATATTCGTATCATTAAGAATGGGTAAAAATGAAAAACAAATCAAAAATTTGCTATGCATAAAAATAATAATAATAATAATAATAGTAAAAAGTAATAATAAAGTATTATTATTATTATTATTATTATTATTGTTGTTGTTGTTGTTATATTAACAAATAAATAAATATATTAATTTTACAGAAAACTCCAAAAGTAATTATAATAATAACAAAAAATGTAATTGTAATTATTATTGTTTTTATATCAACAAATAAATAAATGAACATAAAAATCTATTTAACATAAAAAAATATAAAAAAGTTCCATAACTACTACTACTACTACTACTAATTATTATTATTAATTATTATATTAAGAAATAAATATAAAAATCTGATTCAGATTTTGAGTACATAGTTATAATTATACAAAAAACTCCATAAGTAATAATAATAATAATAATAATAATAATTATTATTATTATTATTATTATTATTATCATACATTTTTCTGTAATTCAAGGAGTTTTCTGTATAATTATAATGGTATTCTCATAATTTGAATCAGATTGTTATATTTTTCACTTTGTATAACAACAACAACAACAGCAATAATAATAATAATAATAATAATAATAATTTATGAGTTTTTTGTATAATTCTAATTGCAAACATAATTTGAATCAGATTTTTATATTTTTTGTTTTTGAGTTTTCTTTATAATTCTAACTGTATGTATATACAAACATACAAATATATTTTATTTTAAAACAAAATAATAATTCAAAATAATATTTTTATTATATTTCATAAACAATTTATATTTCTAAAAAAACTATATTAAATTATTATAATAAATTAAAAAGGGCCCACGGAAAATGTTGGTATAGTATAAATCTCAACTACTTGGCCGACCTAGCAAGCAGAAAAATTCTTACTTCTAAAAGACGCAAACTTAACCATGGCTTAGAAAGACCATACCAGACCAGCACCAAACCTACATAAACCAGCACTAAGCAGTCTAAAAATTAATGTTGATTCAGTGGCAAGAAGCTGAACCTCAGCATCCCTCCCTAGTCATCAGCATGCATGTGCAGGACTCGCTTCAGCGCTCCATGACGAGCTGGTGTCAAGAAGGTGATCTGACCTCTGGGGTGAAAGTCAGTGGGCTGACTGACGGCCGGCTTCTTGATGTCAGAGGAGCGGTAGACGATGTGATGACGCCCAGGTCCTCCTTCCTCCTCTCCTGTCATGTCGCCTCCTCTCTCCAGCGGCTCGATAAAAAACTCCTCTTGACCTGCACGGATCATCCCCGCCTGACAGGTTTGAAAGGGAGAAAGAGAAGTAGAGATTAGGTTGTTCAAAGGCAGGTACAGCACAAAGCTTGCACATCAAGTCCATTAAGCGAATCAGCTATAAGGGCTATTTCTGTAAGCCTGCTATATCATGTTTTCATCAGCTTTGGAAGAAACCCTCGGGCAACCTGATCTCTGAATCGATCCATCCTCTTTCTAACTCATGTGTTCGGGCCCGACCATCTCTAAAACTCTGTGACATTGCCTGTCATAAGCAAAAACAAAAGCTAGCTAATGTTTCCGAACAGTTTTAGGGAGCAAACATGAGATTGTCTTGTTTATACAATTTAAAGACGAGGGTGAGAATAGTCTACGAGGGCAAAGAGGGAAATCCAAACCGCGAGCGAAGATCAATACGAATCTCTCTGCCAGAGTGAACAAACTCACTGACAGATACACTTGACAGCTCATGTTCCGTTCCCGCTGTGTCTAGTTCAGATTCGTTGGCTTTGAGTGACGGTCCATGTCCACTGCCAGGGGTGCTGTGAACGTAACGAGAGCGAGAGAGAGAGAGAGTCTACAAGGCTTTAAACACACAGGGCTAATCGATCACAGGACACATCGCAGTCCCTACGACTTATTGGCTTTTCCCTGCCAGAACGCAGGGTCTTTTCCCTTTGCTTCCATAGCAAATTAGACAGCCCGAACGAGAGCGCCAATCGATGGCAAGGTTAGACCTCTTCTCTAATGTGGTGGAATATCAAATGTGAACTTCAAACAGGGCCGTTAAAGTCACGCCGGAGCCCCCTCAGTCATCACAAAAATTCAAGCCTGGCAGAGCGCAGGCCGCTGAGCTAGTCGTTTAGCTTGGTCTCCCAGGAAATATTACACAGCGAGTGGTCCCGCCACCACCCTCGCTCCCTCTTGCTTCCCCCTGAGGGTTCATTACGAAGGAAATGCCCGCACGCTGCATAAATCGACACCACTGCATGAAGGGCTACCGTCGCACGTGCTGAACACAGACTGAAAGTGCTGATGTAAAAACAATACAGACTCACATATACTTTTGTCCTCCTCCAAAATGCACTCAAAATATTCTGTGTCATCTCTATTGCAAATGAAAACGACAGTGTCACCAGAGGTCAAATATGCTTTTCTTTTCTTAATGACCTGAATGGGTCTACCAGACATCTTACATCTGGGAAAAAGTGAGCGATTAAAAGGATAATGCACCTCTGCATGATGTAACAGGCTTCTCATGTTATACACTCTGCAAAGTAAGTAAGTTTTTGCTTAGTTTACCAGTAAAAAAATCATTAAAACAATATCAATTTACTTGAGAAGCAAAATCGCACCGGATATTAAATCTTAGGTTTAAGATTAAGAATAGAAATAAAACACATTTAGAATACAAATACATATTCACGCACACACACTGGTTTCCATGTTTTAAAGGGACATTTCATAGGCAATTTTTTTTAGTGTACAAACTGTATTTTCTGTCCCCTTACTCTAACCCTACCCCTTAATCAAAACTTCTGCATTTTTCGATTTTTAAAAAACTTCTGTATGATGTATAAGCTGTTTTCCTCATGGGGACCAAAAATGTCCCCACCAGTGCTGGGCATGTTACATTAAAAAAGTAATTAGTTATAGTTACTAGTTACTTCTCACAAATAGTTACATCATTATACAAGTAACTAATTATTATACTAACTATTGTGTTACTTTTAAAAACAAATGTTCAAATATGTCAAAACTTGGATGCCCCCAATATTAAATATGTTAAATGAATGAAACATATATTAACTCTTATGCATACCTCGGGTCTTTAGCGACCCGGGACGTCATTTACTACCATCTCCCTTTTTTATTTTTTAAAGTTTGACATTAGCTTTCCTAGTATTCCTCAGTCTGTTCATTGTGAACAATAAAACAAGAAAAAGATATAAGAATGTCTGATTAATTTTTTGTAAAAAGTGTATAGGGTCGCTAGAGACCCAAGGTGTGTAATTGTGTAAATATATTTTTTTTCGGATATTTTTCATATTTCAAAAATATGTTATCTGATGACTAATTTCACCTTTAGTTCTCGAGATGGCACTGACGATGACGGCGATGGCAAAATCATCTGCTCAAATCGAACTCTTCTAAGTTTCAAAAGGTAACAAAATATGCTTTATTTTATTCTTCTGTAATTGTTCTTAAAATATCAAGAGAGTTTTTGCTATTGCAGCAGTTAGAGATCCATCTGTGCTGGATATACAGGTCCAGGTCGCTGAATATGACCCGAATATGTAAAAGTGATTGGCGAAACAGTCATGCATTTAAGGGTTAATGTTGCTATAGGACAATATGAGAGACACCTTCCAGGAGCTAAATAGCATATTCTTTCATTTGAAACAGTAAAGTCTACCTTTATTTGTGTATAGTCATAATAACAACAAAGCAATGTGCTTTTGTAAAGAAAATAAACAGGGTGCGCTCTTTTCAGACACGTAAATAAAACAACCTGAATCTTGGCGAATACCTGCCTCAGAGACATGAGAAATATGTATAGAAAGCTTGAAAGCTTGAAAAAAAGTCTACTTTTAAATATAGAAAGTCACGTAGAAAACAAATTTCCTCTGATAAAGAAATCCGTACCATACCAGTTTGAGCTCCAGTTTTTCCCATCTAAAGTCATTATCTCTAATGTAATCACACCCAACAGCTCCGCTTTTCAAATTTTAATCATTCACATGACATGTTTTTTAACAGCAACTGAGGCTGAGTGACTACTTGGAAAAACTAGCCAACTAGGGTTTTACTGGCCAATCGAACACGTCCGCATTTCAACCGACTAATTCTTTCCATTTGGAGTCCTTTGGGACTTCGCCAAATCCTGTAATCTCAAATGGAACTCATCATCAAAGTCAAAGCCCCTCTTTCCTCATGGAAAAACTATGGCTAATGTCTATCTCTTGGCCCTCGCTAGCACACACAGTTAGGTTTTTAATATACCCATATGAACAATCTATATTAAAGTGTTCTGTTTTGTTACAGTTGAAGAACAGAAACACAGCACAAAACCTACAGAACAAGCTGAGCCAGCAGCAACATCTTGGCTACTTTTCGCTTCTGAAAGAAGACACGCTGAGAGGAATAAGCCAGAATTTACCTAAGAAGAAGAACGCAATGCAATGCAACGCAAGGCGATGTGCAGCTTTGCAGGTCCTATGGCTGAGAGAGAAAGCCTACTCAGATAAAAACTGCTTCAGTGAGCTCAGTTATAGTAACGCTGCATTTTACTGTCAGTAAGGGTAATGGCGCTATAATGGGGGAAACAGTAATTTGTTTGATTACTCGTTACTGAAAAAAGTAATGCTGTTTGCAACACCATTTATTTATAACGCCGTTATTCCCATGACTTGTCCCCACAAGGTCAAAATGTCAGTTATTAGTATCCTTATGAAGGACATTTGGTCCCCATAACGTAGGTAATTTTTAACAATAATATCATTTAAAATAACTTTTTTAATATTTTAATATATTTTAAAGTTGGATTTACAACTTGTTCCTTAAAATGTAATTTCTACATTTTCAGGATTTCAAACTTTGGTAATAAATAAATAAATAAATAAGTAAATATTAGTTTATATTGTTAATCAAATTGCTTCAGTAAAGTGTACTGAAATGTCAGTCAAACCTCAAACATTTCTATTTAAAATCATTTTAAAAATCATATGACTCTCTGGTATGTTTGTGCACTCACTTGAATAAAATAGTTTGTAATTTCTGTGTTAAAATGAATTCATCTGCCCTACTAAGGCAGAGTGTATCTTCAAACATTTTTGAAAAGAATTTTGATGGATTGGATTTCAAATATTTATTTTCATGTTAATAAACTAGTAATGACTTTTTTATTAGATAGGACAGAGCAGACAGGAAAGTATTGGGTGGAAAGAGGGGGGCTGACAAAGGATCTCAAGACAGGATTCGAACTTGGGTCACCACAAGCACAGTTATGCAACATGTCAGCGCACTAACCACAAGACTATCTGCGCCTTAATAAGCGCCTGCTTTGCTGAACGATAACTTGTTACTGTGATGTAATTTATGCTTACATAAAAAAAACTATAGTCATTCAAATCCTTCCTGTTGAAGTCTGTAAAAATAAGACCTGAGCACCTTTGAAACTACAGAATACAGTAACTCTGATTACTGTTCAGAGGTTGGGCACAAAACACTGTTTCCAATGACATTTCTCTGAAAAACACATTTTCGTGATTTATGCAAGGAACTCAGGCCGAGTGACTACTTGGAAAAACTAGTCAACTAGGGTTTTACTGAACAATCGAACACGTCTGCATTTGAACCGACTAATTCTTTCCATTTGGAGTCTTTTGGGACATCTCCAAATCCCGTAATCTCAAATGGAACCCATCATCAAAATCAAAGCGCCTCTTTCCTCATGGAAAAACTATGGCTAACGTCTATCTTTTGGCCCTCTCAAGCACACACAGTTAGGCTTTAATAGACTTGTATGAACAGTCTATATTACAGTGCTCTGTTTTGTTACAGTCGAAGCACAGAAACACAGAGACACAAAACCTCCAACAGAACAAGCTGAAACAGCAGCACCATCCAAATTCATCCAAGACCTCCATATCAGAGAGATTGTGGTTGGGCAGATTCAGCTGATCTGAAGTGTTACTATCTGCCAAAATATACATGGGAGAGTTCATGAGCAGATTTAGATGCATTATCTGTGTTTGTGTTTGCTTGAATGTGGAGAAACCGGCCAACCTCCCTGTCTAATAAGTAATCCACAACCCTCTGTGGTCACTCTATATGTGTGTGATTTCTCATAAAGCTGATATATGTTTGATTCTGACAGCTACAAAACAAAGAGCACTGTATCTATTCAACTGCTACTACCGCTTCATGTTTTCTTGGCTCCAGGTGGCCAGTTTGGTTCTAGCATAACTTTTCTTGTTGTCAAATTTAACAGGAATTGATAGCCAAGATGCAAGGTATTTTTTCTGTGTCCCACCGCCTAGCAAATTACTGTCTCCACTTCAAAGAGTGAGAAATATTTTTCATTTACACCCAATCCACACCTCGGAGAAAATACAATCAGTGTCAATTTAGAAGTTCCCATTTGAACTGAAGTATCACAGTGTGGAAAAAAAAAACACTGCTTCAACATTATGACATTTAAGACAAAAGCTCTACTCTGTACTTAGCAAGCTGCCTTGCTCCTTACAACTTGTGTAAAAGAAGCATACTTTAGCATACTTTTATTATTTATTACAGAAATTCTGGACATGTAATTGACCCTTTGCAGGGAGTTTGATTGATTGGTGATCTAAACCAACTATAATGCAGAATCTTCCATTTTTGTCCAACAAACAATAATCTGCACTTGTCAACATCATTCAATAAAATATATATCAAACATATAACAACATATAGCAAATATATATGCAAATCATCCCAAATTATTTTGGTTATTGTGTCACTTGGTAGAACATGGCACTGAAAAAGTGTTAATACTCGGAAATGTCCTACACTTCTGTATATTTTGCACTTTTTTGCATATATATTTGTGACCTCTAAGCAATAAATGAAATGAATCTAGACGAGTGTGGATCTATTTCATTTCTATATTATTGTATTTTTGGATCTACATACCTTATGTTTTTTGTCTACTGATTTTTGGATGAGTGTTTGGTGCTACAACCTTTTCTATTTGGGGATTGAGTTTAACATCAATGGACTTAAAAAAATGGTGTGTCTTGACTTCTTTCCGTGGCTGAAAAAAAATACCTATGATTACCTATGATCAAAAAAATACTAATGTTCATTCATGTTTATTTTATTTTATAACTAGTAAAGAGAAAGAGATTATTGTTTCATGTACCGCTTGAACTGAGGCGCTACAGGGATCTGTCATGACACATTATAGAGCTACAAAATGGTATTTATTGTTCGAATTTTTTAAAAATTACAAAATTTGAAAGCTGTGACTGTTTTATACATAAAGTAAAATGCACTGTCTTGTCTGTGGCCTTGTTGTTATTTTTCTCTTTGCTCCGCAATGTATTTTTCACTGCTTAAGAACATGTGTGATGTGAGAGCACCATGGCAGGCAATCTAATGGATGACCAATCGGATTCTACATTTTAGGGCTTTAAAAAACAATTAATCATATTCTCTGCGTTAACATGAATTACCTTCAATCTGCTAAAATGTTAATATAAATATATTTCCCTTCCGTATGTGCATTCTGAATAATAAATAAATATATTTCCCACCTAACCTGCCACATTCCCATGAACAGTATTTTTCTTTTACTGATCATATTTCATACCTGTTGAATGTACAGTTTTAAATGAGTTGATAATAAACACCCTTACAAAAATTAACCATGGTTTTACTATAGTAAACAAAGTGCCATGTTTTTTTCATTTTTACCAAAGAACACTTTTACTACAAATAGCCTACCATCGGTAAACTATGGTCAGTGTAGTAAAACCCGAGTTAATTTGTGGTTATATGGTTTAACTTTAATTGCAATTTTCATTTAAAATGGCTGAATAAATGTGTGGTAACTGCCTTATTTAACAATGTTAAACATTTAAATAATTTTTAACAGTAACACGTTGACGGTGTGACTATTTTAATATTTATATTTTGACATTAGGTTACATACAGTGAAATGATGATACAGAATATGAAACAGAATAGTGACTAACATATTTATTACAGATAAATAAAGGTTCATTATGATCTTATTCATCAGATCTGCAACACTGCAGCGTCACGATTAGGTCACCAGTGTAGAGCACTGACACCCTGTGGTGAAACAATCATGTATGATTAATGTACCAGCCACCGCTTTCTCAGATCGGTTTATGTTGGATTAAAGCTCCACGTTCCGTTGAGTTTGGGAAATTCTGTATGCAGTAATCATCAGAATATGGCTTCTCTGAAAATTTCCAGATTTTGAAATCATCCCGCAAACTCTCATTTATTAGGCGTTTAAGTCAACTAGTGGACTACAGCACACTGAAAATATACATAACCGGAAATAACCAAGCCCTAATATTTCAAAACAGAAGTGCGTCACAAGTACTCCATTATGACTCCACCCTCTGAACTTTCCCTTGCCCTCTTATCATGCTCTCTCATTGGCTGTAGATCATCACTGATGTAATTTCCAGTCAAAACACATTTCACACTGCAGGACTGTGAGTCGCCGACAGGTCCAGATATTTAGCATGCTAAATATCTTGACGTGTTGGTGCTTCTCTCAGATGGCGTCTTTGAACACACACTATGTGATTGTCACTCGCGTGAACGAGCACTGATACACCTCTGATTTCGGGCATGTGTCTGCAATTTTCACAAAACTGTCGAAGTGTGAAAATTAGGGCTAAAATCATGCAGTGTGAACCCAACATAAGTTTCTCTTTAAGACTGTAATGGAGGCCAGCTGGTAAAAGCTGCGCAGATAAACCTCACTTCCCTGATCTCAAGAGGCATATTAGAGACTGACGCTAATTCACCTTTCTCCCATGCCAGGTTACATTGGTTCCGTGACCCGGATGGGTGTGAGGTTTATGGGGGTGAGCGTAATAGAGGCTAACTTGTAAGCGCTGAGTAAACCTCACTCCCCTGATCTCAAGAGATGCAATGGTGACTGACACTAGAACAGTGTCAAGCTCAGTCCTGGAGGGCTACAGCCCTGCAGAGTTTGGTTCCAACACATATACTGTGTAGTATTCAAATAAGCCTGAAGGACTTGATTAGCTAGTTCAGGTCCATTTAATTAGGGTTAAATCTAAACTCTGCAGGGCTGTGGCTCTCCAAGAATTGAGTTTGACACCCCTGCACTAGAGGCTGAGGTCTTTAACTCTGTGTCAACTCTGTATCATACACAAATAGAACTCTGCATGGAAGACTCCAATCACAATTAATTTCAATACAATAATCTTAAAACAGAAAACAGATACAGCACCTTCAAATATCTGGTAATCATGTTATAACAACACAGAACCTTTTATGACACTTTAGTTTGATATTGAATAAAAGTTTTAGTTTTTTTTCATTTGTGATTTCATTCACCTAATCGGCCATTTTGGATCTATCTTTTCATTTTGTAGATTCTTGGATTGATTTTTAAGGCTTCCTGCAACACCGCATTAGCATTTAATGATAAATAAAGGCTCTTAAAAGGCTAAAAATTTAATTGCATACCTCTTTGAACAGTCTAACTAACATTCTAACTAACAGAGATGAAATTGAGACAAAGTGTTTGTGTGTAAGACAGAGAAAACACACACACACACACACACACACACACACACACAGAGAAAGACAAACAGAGACAGAGAAAGACGAAAGATTACAGTCAGAGCTGAGCCCAAGAGACAGGGAGGAAGTGCAGCGCACTGCTTCTCCAGCATGAGGCCCATGAGAGGCCAGACTCTGACATAACACAGGAGGCTATTAGGAAGCTGTTTATATAGTGTAAAAAAAGAGTTACACCGGATGAAAGAGAAGCCTGTGGGTGGTTGGATGTAATGACACTAATGACGACGGACAGGTTGCTACACTTAACTTACTGTACTGTCCTGTCCAATCCGTCACTGGGATATTGTTGGAGTGTGGACTATGACAAATGAACAAAATGTTAATGGAACAGCTCATTATAAGGAATAGCCATAATTCACTATCCCTGATAGTTGACCTACTCCTTAAACTGTCTCAGCCAAAATTTGCCAATTTAGCTCCAGCAGATATATACCTGAAAGATAATATTTACGCGTTTTTCTGCGGAATTGGGCTACTTTAACACTGTTGCCGGGGGTTGTTCTTGATGTCCGCGGGTTGAAACAACCCCAATAACATCAGATTTAGCCCCTGAAATACGAATTTACCAGGGGAACCCCGACAAAAAACATGTATTTTATCCCCCCCCGAATGCGGGGGGGATAACGGGGGTTCCCCCTCGAAACGCGATTGGGCTAGTTTTGGGCTAGTTTTGAGTAGCAATTGGGCGGTTTTTGTTGTGAAAACCTGGCAACCCTGATTATGAGTGGGAAACTCGAGTTGGGGACATGTCAGCGTGAAAGCAGAAGTATTTGTAGAAAGGTTAGATTGGCATCTTCTTCGCACCGCACTGACATGAATGTAGCCAAGCAAATGCTATTGAGATGAATGGAAATACTAACCGACAGCTCTTTCCAGGTATATCAGAACTCTTTGAAAGCATAGCATATTAAGAGCTAGGCTGTCAGTCATGGAATATAGAACATAGAAGACCAGCTGGTTTTGGCCTTCTGGATCCCAGATGAGAGCAGTTTTTCCATAGTTCTGTTAGATGACTGTTATTCAATACTAGCCTTGGGAGAAAGAAGAGCAGCTAAGGTTTAGGTTTCAATCAAGATCGGATTTGGATGGTTTCTGAACATGACTTGGTTATAAGAAAATGGGATATTAACCTTGTTTTTAAACAAGATTTGCTTCACTAAGAACTGTAAGGAGATCTGCTGTACAAAGCAGTGACTTATGTTTTCATTCACATATACAACATTTGCAGTGTTTTTTATTCATTTAGTTTAAAGCAAAACCAAGAGACATATGAGGTCTTTGAGTGTGTTTACGCAACACTACACTTATTGAAGACTCCTTGTGAGTTTTTGTTGGGACAACAGAGTCGATTGTGATTGCCTGTGATCTATGTTAATTCTGTCTCCTCTATCTATATCGAATAGGTCAGTCTTTTTAAGTTTTAATATCGTAAAGGGGCCACATCCAGATAATTAAAACAGTCAGACCAGATGTTGAAGTTCATCTTGGTGTTCATATTTTAGAATCATGGATTCATGAATCATGAATCAATGGATGTTGACTTTGTGAAGTTTTTTTGTGATACATTTTTGTGGAAACAGGGTCTTCAAGGTGAATATTGAGATTTGCTGTCACTTTGCAGCAGTAGTTCTGTTTTGTTTGGACACAGTAGTGTTTGATGATCCCTATCATTCACTTGCAGTTTTCTCCCACTGTTCTTTTTTGCTAATGTTTTTGCTGAAGTCTTGCCATGCTTTGTGTGGACGGACGCAGTCATAGTTGTAAATATGGTCTTAAAACACTAAACAACTGGGCTGTTAAGGTTACAGACACTCCTGTTAAATGGGCTTCCATGATTTGTAGGAATGTAACAATATTATCAATATCGTGGTATCGCAATAGTGAATCTGTCTCGATATTACAATGGTCACATGACAATATGACATTATATAGGTCTTTCGGGCAAAAAGTGTAGATTTATAAAATACTCTAACATAAAAGGTCTTTAAAGTTGTGTTTTGGGCCATTATGCTTTGGCACAGTATCTGTCAAACCAACTAAAACCAAAAGCACAATATGGATTTATCCCTTCATCAAGTCGTTTCGAAGCGAAGCATGCACTTCATTCAGGGAATCCGATGATCTGGTGTTTTCCATGCCTCAGAATGGCTCAATTCCTAATCTATCTCTAATGATTTGCCCTTTTTGGAAGTCACTTATATCACAAGGCACTTAGGGGTGTAACGATACATGTATTCATCCAAAACCATCACGGTACAGACGTTACGGTTCGGTGCATGCAGTCAGATGACGAATAGAGTCAGTCATCAATCCAGTCGATCAATCCACAAGGGGGTACATGCGTTAATGCAATCCTAACCGTCACAACAGGAAAGAGCAGAATTATAGACCTACGCACCAACCCAAAAACAAGAGCAGTGAGTCTGCTTGTTTTAAATTAGCAGGGTGGGAAAGTTTTGAGTTCTATAAATGCAGCAGAGACTGATTATATATCAAACAAGTTTTAAGTTTTATGTTTTATTTTGGCTGATCCCTATTGCAGAATTGCACACAAACTGCATTGCAATAATGTAATTTGTGTGGATTTTTTATGAAGTCTGTAAAGAGGAGAAAATGCTAGGCCAGGCAGTTCTAGCTCATAGTTCACGATGCTCAAAATATTGGAAGACAAATATGTGGGGGTTTATATAAATGCATCTCTGAGAGGAACAGAGCATCTTCAAAATTGTTTTTTGATGGCATTTTCTTTTCCTCTTAAAGTGGTGTTTATAAGCAGCTGCTTTGTTTACAGTGGTAACCAAGAAAACTCTATCGCTGCTGTTCCATAAGTGCCATCTGCTGTCAGAAAAGATATCTGTATTTTCATTCAGCCCCTCTGCTGTTTTTGTTTTGTGCAGGTGTCCTATGTAGCATAATTTCATAAACTTAAAGTCAGACCATTGTGTTTTTGCTTTAAATCCTGAAATTGCACTAAATCAAATAACAACTGCTCATGCTACATACTCTGTTCAAAATAAATGAAAAGTACATTTCCTGTTATAGTAATCTTGTACGTAAAACAGTTACATCCATAATTGTAATAAAACACTACTGAACACAACTTATACTACACTGATATAAAACTTTCCTTCCTTTTTTAACTTTCCTTCCTTTTAAGTCATGCAGGTTTGGAATGACAGAATTTTTATTTTGAACTATTCCTTTATTCAAAATTAAATAAATGCTGTCACCTTGCATCTGTTGTGAATGTGAATTTTAGTCTGTGTTACCCATGTGGCAAATTGCGCCAGTCCAATGATTCAGGTCAGATTACTCAAGGATTATTGAATTGTGATTTAAGGCAGAAACCTGAGCGCGTGCGTGATCAGACACACAGTGAAGTGGAATAGCAATACCACAGAAAGAGACACAGCCTTACATGTTCCTTCTGATCATTTATCTCCTGAGCCGGGCAGAGACAACCACATTCCCTGAGCCAAACCTACTGCTTTTCCACAGCATGTCCAATGGCTGGCCTGTATTTCATACAGACGTCTCTTCTCCTCTCTAAACAACTGACGGGGAATATGAACAGCTCTCAGAGAAGAGGAAGAGCTCTGGACGACTTCACAGATTTTTGGTTTTGGAGCTGTTAAAGAATGACAGATGATGAAAAAAAAGAGCCAGAATTCCCCAGTTATGGCAACGAGTTTAGCAGGAATGTTGATGAGATGAAGCAATGACAGTGGATGCTAAATACTGGAAAGTATTTACACACATGTGCACACACACGCTGTATATGAATCAAGCCAGACCTCACACACACGCACACATTTTTTCCTGTCAGAGTTCTAGACAAACCAAAATGGCTGAGTCTAAAAAACAGTACTTTCAATTCCACCATTGCTTCCTAAGAGCATTAGGAGATCAAGCCAAATAGCTAATAACCTATTTAAAAATGAAAATCATTGTTTTTTTCACACAGAATTGTAATTTTCTGAATTTTTCAGTGTCAGCTCTCACTAGAAACCTTTTCTATCAATGGGCTCATGGTTAAACTGACGCCATGATCTCAGGTTACAGGCTCTTTGCCACATCATCAGCTGCCAAGAATTCATTGTCTTTTCCCTTTCTCTTTCTTAAACACAAGGAAAATTTGATACTCACACCTCACACTTGCATTTACACAGTTAAAACAAGGTTAAGCCTTCTCATTTCCTTCAATCAGATCCTTCAAATCAAAAGCCTAGCAAAAACCCAAATTAAATACGGCTAAAGTTGATGCCATATGTCAGGGTGTTAAAAAGGAAATAGAGCTTTACTGCTTTTACTGGCTTCCCACTGGCTCCGTAGTCTAACTAACTTTTGTGTGTCGTTTGGCTTTAAGTTCAAAAACACTCCTGACAGGAAATCCAAAATTTATTTAAGTCTTCTTTTTCTGTCCATAACGAAAACAAAAATGAGGTGACGCACCATAGGTTTTTGCACACTTTCTCACACATGTGATATGTCGTGGCTAAAGAGTGAAAAACTATAAACACATACTGTACCTTGTAGTTTCAAGACTTTGGTGATGCTTCAGCAGACAGTTTACATTTTGTGACTTTCCTTATGGAACTTGAGGGATTTGTTATGTAATATGTGTTTCTAAATTCCCACACATGATACATCAGAATTGGTACTTCAGTTCAGCGAGGTTTCGGTATGGACAAGGTTATCTTTACCAATGCCGCAGAAATAGAAATCATGACTTGCAAAATGTATTGTCACTTGCCAATTTTATTGATTAGCACTGTGTGCAATACTTACAATGTTTTTCTCTAAATATATTACAATGGAGCTGAAATTTATTTATTTATTTGTTTGTTTGTTTGTTTATTTATTTATATATTCTGGGTAAACTATTTCTCAAAACATACAAACAAACAAACAAAAAATATTACTTGGAAATGGGATAAGAAAAAAAAGTAAAGTAATACAGTTATGCACTACTGTTTGGTCAGTATGTTTTTTTGTTGTTGTTAAAAAATTAATATTAATAAAAATTTCTATTCCAAATAAATGCTGTTCTTTTTAACCTTTTGTTTATCAAAAAAAATATATATATATTGATGCATGATTGTTTTGTACATTTATAATAATTAGAAATATACCACAGTATTACTATTTTTACTGTGTATTTTGATCAAATAATTGCATTCTTGGTGAACAGAAGACTTTTTTCAAAAATATTAAAGAACAGTTTGTAGTTTGCAGTTTGTAATGTAGCTATTCTTCAATGTAAACAGTCTGCAAAGTTTTTAATAAAAAAAGTGCATGATAAATAAAGATACTGTCACTCATATTTTCGAATCTTCTGCCTGTTACCAAATACGAATAGTCTGACCTGCCTATAAACACTTCCACTTGTTAATATTATTCACATAATGTAGAGAAGCTGCTGTGTTCTGCGCTGTGAAAGCAAGTTTGTTTTGTTTTTATTGCCAAAATATAATGTGAAGAATCAGTTGTTAAAATTCATTTTTTCCATTATACCACAGCAATACAATTCAAACCTTTTGTTGTGTGTTTGCCATTTTACAAAGGACTCCTTCTATAATCTTGCCTTTTATCTACTTTGGCTTCTAATCTTCTTTATTTGGACTAACAAGAGTCTCCGAACCACAACCTGTAAGTACGATTGATACGTTATGTGTACATTTTCAACTGAGTGCTCAAAATAGCAAGTTTTTTTGTGCTAATATGTGATATACACCTAGTGCAATTTTAGGTTTCCAGGTAAACCACAATATTACTGTCTTACTGAAATAGTTCTGATAATTTGCTGTGAACCCACTATTTCCTAAGAATGTGTCGAATAATATAGACTGTCGTTGTTCTATTTACTTTGTGTAATAATAATGTAGACATATTTTGGTTTACAACCTGTTGTTTCATCAGTTAATCACTCGGCTAATGTATTCACCATTATTGTTTTGTTAAGTGTTTACAGTTTGGCAGCTAAACTTTAGCTGTGGGCACGATTTGCTTGCATAAGTGTTGAATAAAATGTTTTTATGTCATTATTTAAAGAATGGATTGGAGCACTATATGTGAAGATGCATGTTTGTCAATGAGGGTTGCCAGATTTTCACAACAATAGCAGCCCAATTACTACTCAAAACTAGCCCAATCGCATTTCATGGGGGGGGGGGAGTCCTGCGTTTAAAATCGAGTACCAGGGTGTAAAATAAACACTTTTTGTTGGGGTTCCCTTGGTAAATTCGCATTGCAGAGGCTAAATATGACATTATTGGGGTCACTTCAACCTGTCAACATCAAAAACAACCACTGACTTGACAACACAGATGGTAGCGCTCGCTAAGTTGCTCAAGTACTCCTCTCTGTGCCAGTCACAACAGGCTTGGTCAGCTGACCAATCACAGGCAGAGTAAGCTTATAGAAGGGAGGGGTTTACAGACATTACGCTCAGAACTGATTCAAACGAACCGTTTCGAAATCATTGACAAATGACTCTATGTATAAATGTATATTCTGAGAAAATCAGAATGTTTTCTGACATTAGATGCATTTAAACCTGTTGTAGGTGACTCCAATGCAATGTTAGGACACTTTATACCCCCAAACCTTTGAGTGGTAGTGTAATCTCAGAATAAAGAAGTGATAGTATCTCAAATAATTTTGCTTTCTTAAGTAAAATTAACTTTAAAACAGAGCAAAAATACTGATTAAGAAAATGATTTTTGCAGTGCTGTGCTAAGCCAGTTACTTGGAAACTCTGACAAGAAAGATCACTTTAAAACAGCACTGTAGCACACATTCAGCACAACTGGGCCAGAGGGAGAGCAAGAAACAGAGCAATAAGGGAAACACCTCTTTGTCTCCATGAACCAACAAACCCAGATCTCGATGTCATCCAATAATTTGAAGAATTCAGATATGAGCTTCTCACAGTGAGTTCAAGTAAGTACAGCCTTAGGGAGGAACTCCTTATCGGCCTTACAATTCCCTTTCCAGTCCTCCCTGAACACATGTGTGTCAGTCCAGTCTCTGTTATTCCCTCCACAGGAAGAAGAGGCGTGTGTTTAAGGTATCAGGAGACTTCTCTGAAGCAGGCCAGACCACTCTCCTGCTCTCTCTTTCACAGCTGCCACATCACAAGACTCTTAAGTCGAGGTTCACAATGAAAGCACAGAGGCCATTCCAGAAATGAGAGCTGTCATCCATCTGGAAGGCAAAGCTCTAGAGTGATTTCATTTGTACCTCTAAATCGCTCTGTTACTTTAGCACACTGAGCTGTGCGCTCTGGAATTTGCAAACTGTTTATTTCTTTCCTTCTCCGCTACTTTATGTTTTGGAGAGCGTTGCTGGTGGAATGTTAATGACATCATCAAAGCACTCCGAAAGATTCCCAGGCGACAGGTGCCAGGAGATTTCTGGAGCAACCCCACCTGACTAGTGCTCCCCTTTCATCCTCCGCCACGGTGCGACGACACACATACACATACACAAACGGCGCAAAGTGCCACCAAGGCCTGCTGCTTAAATCTGACAGATGGCCCCCCCAAAAAACAGCGCCCAGTTTCTCATTTGGAGCATTTTTCAATTCATTTGAGACAGCTCAGAGGTCACTTGAGACTCTTGGCTCTAAGCTCGTGTACCGCTCTCATGACGCTGCCTAAACCCACACTGAACAAACCTGACATCAAAAGAGATTGTTCAGAAGATTAAAGGCTATCGGTCGGATCCTGAATCAGAGTAATGTACACTCAGTTTCATCAAAGGTGGAGAGAAAGGATTGTATCGGCACAGAGGATGACTGCTGGAGTCCCGTTAAAGAAGTATCACACACAAGTAACACAAAATATAATGAGTAGGGATACGCAAAACTGCATTTTTTGAAGTCAGTGTTAAGAAAGCCAAGTGTAATAGAATACAGCAATGAACTATTCAGTTCAAGAAGCACTGTGAATAATAACGTAAAATGTTTTGAACGTTTTTAATGTACTTTTTTTTACGAACTAAATATAAAACAACTAGATAAACATTACCAAAATAGTTTCCTGTATAAAACTGTCAAACACACTGTTAAATATATATGTCTATATATACTGTATAATATATATGTAAATATATACTGTCACTGTCACTGTATTTTTACAGTGAATATTTGGCAACCACAGATGTCATTTTTTTTACCTTAAATTTAACCGATTTTTAAAGTGCAGGACAAAATCAGAACACTAATGAATACCTCATGGCTAAAAATATTAAAAATAAAAAGTACATATATAATAAAAAAAATCTAGATTGACCTAGTTGACCTTAGTCAGTTCTTAGATGACTAGTCGACCATCTTGACCTATTTTTAACAAAGAGTAACGCAAACATGCATGCATGTGTGGGTGACTTGAGTCAAGAAGCCAAACAAGCAGCAATCTGACTAATGAGAAAAATGGAGGATTATTTATTTACAATGGGGTTGTCATTTCCATTCAGTTTTCAAGATGTTTCTGTACTCCCTGATGAGCTGGACTAATGATGTCAGAATTACAAAAGAATAAAACAAGCCATCTCATATCTCAGCAGTGGAATAAATTTGTAAAAGAACACTTCATGTGTAGTTTCAGAGGCAATTACGTCAGCGAATAGACTTTCAAAAATAATTATCGTTACCAACAGGTTTTCCAGAACACTCCCCGTAAGCCATTGGTCAACTAGACAGATAGTCCCGCCCCTTAAACACACACCATTTGTTGAGTTGATGTTGCTATGTCAGCCTGGGCAGATCAAACAAACAAAACTCAAACAAACAAAGCAATGTTTTGAAAAGCAACACAAGAGTTACATTGTTTTCAAGGGAAATCAGCCCTTCGATGGCTTACCAAAGCACTGTCTTCTGGGATAGAAGAAAGAATTTTACATTTCATGCTTCACCTTTAAAGACACAACTTACCTATCCACAAGCCCAAATAATCCCCTTGTATATTGCGCTAAGCCTCAATGAGTAGGAGGATCTTGCTAATTTCAGGCTTCCTGCAACAAACTAGCTTTAGCTGCAGCAACAGCTTGTGCCCCTGCTGGAAAACTAAGGCACAAGCTCACGGTGAACCTCCCACTCACTTCACACTTAGCAGGGGTTCAGACCTCACAGCGCGCAACTGCCCTACTGAGCTCCACGACAGGCTATGCACCAATGAGCTCTGAGCTCCATCCTCTGCAGAAAGAACATGAACGTGTCAGTGAGGACACTGTGAAGTTTATATGTTGCTGTCCATGTTCAGAATGTAGTTGCAAACAGAAACTCAGTTTAAAGTAATACTTCAGCCAAAAATGAAAATTCTATCATCATTGATTTAAAGTCCAGGTAACTAAAATTTTGAAGGTCCAAAAAGGTCATAAAGGTGTTGTTAAGGTATCTATTTGAAACAAGCAGTTTAATCCAAGTCTTTTGAAGGGATATGATGGTTTTATATAATGAACAGATTCAATTTAGGCTTTTATTCACACACATACACGCACCACATATCATATAGTAAACATGGAAGATTGTGTGTGCATCAAACTAGAACAAACCTCATTGGTTCTTGTGCATCACATACTCACATTTGAGCTTCCATGTTTCCCATATGTGTTATGTTCTACGTACATGTGTCATTTACTGTGAATCAATGTGAGTAAAAGCTTACGTTATATTTGTTCATTATATAAAGTGATCATATCTTTTCACAAGACTTAGATTAAGCCACTTGATTTCTTTAAAGAAGAAGTCCACTTCCAAAACAAAGGTTCACATATAACGTATTCACCCCCTTGTCAAAGATGTTCATGTCTTTCTTTCTTCAGTCGTAAAGAAATTATGGTTTTGGGGAAAACATTTCAGCATTTTTCTCCATATAATGGACTGCTATGGTGCCCCGATTTTAAAATTCCAAAATGCAGTTTAAATGCGGCTTCAAACGATCCCAAATGCGGCTGTAAACAATCCCAGCCAAGAAAGAAGGATCTTATCTAGCGTAATGATCGGTTATTTTCATAAAAATAATACAATTTATACACTTTTTAATGTCAAACCCTCGTCTTGTCTTACTCTGCCTGGACTGTTTTTTTCCAGTTCATGACAGTTAGGGTATGTCGAAAAACTCCCATCTCACGTTCTCCTTCAACTTTAAAATCGTCCTATATCGCTTTTTTTTTTACCTTTTTTGTTAAGGGTGTTTGATCTTCTTTGCATGTTCACTTTGCAAAGACTGGGTTGGTACTGCTGCAGCGATGTAGGATGATTTTGAAATGATGTTTTAATTGAGGGAGAAAATAGTTTTTCGACATATCCTAACTGTCTTGAAGAAAGAAAGATGTGAACATCTTGAATGACAAGGGGGTGAGTACATTACATGAGAATCTTTGTTTTGGAAGTAGACTTCTCCTAATGCCTTTATGACCTTTTTGGATCTTTTAAATTTTGGTTTCCTGGACTTTTAATGGAAGGATATTAACCTTTCAGGTTTCATTGAACCTTCATCTTGTTTTAATTTATTTATTTTTTGGATCCTAAAAAAGTTGCTTTTTTTTTGGCACTTTTTTGGGGGTGGGACCACTTTTGTTTTGGAAGCTTGTTAACTGGAAGTTGCAACTGACTTTATTTCAGTACTGTGATGTATATTGGAGTGAAACAAAATGTTAATTATTTGATTTTAGCGCATCTCCTAGTCATCTCTAGCTCGCAGCAGACTGACAGTTGGAGGGGAGTGGATAAGGATGTTCTGCCCAAGCCATTAAACTGATGTCATCAGAGAAGCAAATTTTTAGATTTTGGCTAAATGAAGAATTTTTATTTTATGCAGACTTTAAGGTCTTTTCACACCAAGATAAAAAATCATAAAGACGACTATAATGAAAACTATATTAGCATCCACACCAATGGATGATAACATTGTGTGCGTTTCAGTTATGTTGTCGCCTGCTTTAAATGCTCAAGCTCTTTAAAGTCAGGTGGATTCTGACTGGCTGTCAATGTTTCTTATTGTTTGTCTACTGGGGAAAAAAAAGCATTCTGAAAGGGCATCCAACAATATTGTTTCCTTTGCACTATTATCTTTATAGCTGCAATGTGGTCTTCCCTCATATAATTAGAATGAACAATAACAATTCTTGGTTATAGTTTCTTGTGTGAATGTCCCTTTAGAAAACTGTAATCCCGTACGGTGCCATAGCGGTTAGACACATCAACGTTCAGCTATTCGGATACCCTGGTTCTAATTGTAACACATTAAAAACAAAGCCAAATGGTCATTATGTTTATGGACCATCTGGCTGACAAAGGGTTTAAAAAACAAACTATGTCCGAATCCTGGAAAAAGAGCATAAAGCCACATCCAAATCAGATGTTTTTGCGTAACATCCAACTGGAAGACATTTTTTGAAAGCAGCATAGATGTA